>NC_134689.1:370130342-370462842 GCF_050947455.1 Rhinoderma darwinii
GCAATATCTTTATACCTTGCTGTGGTTGCTAATTCTCATTCTACCTTTATAGTGATCCATGTTACATTGTATTTATATATGTATATCTAATTGTACTGTTTAGAAAAAGGCTGTTTTTGTCCTAGAATTATTATTATTATTATTATTATTATTATTATTACAGTATAGTTATATAATTTATTATGTGTCAATCCACAGCCGGGCGTGTGAGGCTCATATTGCGATATAGTATAATCCTAGATGCAATGCTCTTGTCTTAATGTTTTTTTGCATGAATATAGATTTGTTTAGAGGGTCTGTTACCAGTTTATAACTGCCCTATCTTCTACCTAATCTAATAGGCGCTTTAACCCCTTAACGCCGAAGGACGGATATATCCGTCCTCTGCAGCTGCTAGTTTGCGCAGAAGGACGGATATATCCGTCCTGTGATCGCGCGGGTACTGCCACTGTACCCACGCGATCAGCGGCAAGAGCACGGCTGTTATACACAGCCTGGCTCCTGCTGCAACTGCCGGAATCGAAGCGCGCTTCGATTCCTGCAGTTTAACCCATTAAATTCCTCTGTCAATAGCGACATCTAATGTGTTTGACAGAGGGAGGGAGCTCCCTCTGTCACCCCATCGGCGCCCCCGCAAAGAAATCGCGGGTCGCCGTCTGGTTTCCATGGCAGCTGGGGGCCTAACAAAGACCCCCAGGTCTGTCTTCAGCAAATGCCTGTTAGGCCATGCCGGAGGCATGGCCTAATAGATTGCCTGTCAGTTTTACACTGACAGGCAATAATGCTTTGGTATACTAAGTATACCAAAGCATTATATATGCGATCAGCAGATCGCATAGTGAAGTCCCCAGGTGGGACTAAACAAAAAAATGTAAATCAGTTAAATAAAGTTTGTGAAAAAAAAATAATAATAATTTACAGTCAAAATCAAATAAAACGACCTTTTTTTGCCCAAAAAGTGGTTTTATTTAGTAAAAGTGCTAAAACAAATCACACATACACATATATGGTATCCCCACGATCGTAACAACTTGAACAATAAAATGAACACATTAATTAAACCGCCGGATGAACGGCGTCCAAAAAAACCGCAAAAAACAACGGCAAAATTCTCTTTTCTTCCATTCCCCCCATAAAAAATTAAATAAAAGTTAATCTATAAGTCCTATGTACCCCAAAATAGTACTAATGAAAACTACACATTGGCCCACAAAAATCAAGCCCACATACGGAAAAATAAAAAAATTACGTCTCTTGGAATGCGGCGATGCAAAAACAAGTAATTTTTTTCTAAAAGGGTTTTTATTGTGCAAATGTAGGAAAACATATAAAACATTTACATATTTTATATCCCCGTAATCGTGCCGACCCATAGAATAAAGTTAACATGTTATTTACGCTGCATAGTAAACGGCGTAAAGTTATAACGTGAAAATCAAACCTGGAATAGCTGCTTATTTTCCATTCTCTCCTAAAATAAAGTTAATAAAAGTTAACCGATTATATTAAAAGCATCTAAAAATGGTGCAATTACAAAATACAACTCGTCCTGCAAAAAACAAGCCCTTATACGGCTATGTTGACGGAATAAAAAAAAGTTACGACTTTTAGAATGCGATCGTGAAAAAACAAAAAATAATAATGTAGATAACAGCAGTGGTTTTTATTTTGAAAAACGATCATTTTTTGAGCAAGTTATGAGCTAGTTTAGATTTATGCTAATGAGTTTCTCAATGGACAACTGGGTGTGTTTTTACTTTTTACCAACTGGGTGTTGTACAGAGGAGTGTATGACGCTGACCAATCAGTGACCAATCAGTGTCCTGCACTTCTCATTGTTCCAGCCCAGCATGATCCACAGCCCAGTGTGATTGTGCAGTGAAACAAGTAAACACGCCCAGTTGGAAATAAGAGAAAACACGCCCATTAGAAAGGCTCATTTGCATAAATATAAAATTGCTCATAACTTAGCCAAAAATGATCGTTTTTTTAAAAAAAGAACACGCTACTGTTATCTACATTGCAGCGCCGATCACATGCAATAGGAGATAGGGATTTGATAATCTGGTGACAGAGCCTCTAAGGGGTTAATGTAGATAAGTAATGTGTTTTTGTTTTGTTTTTTTAAACGCTTATTTTTGACAAAGATATGAGCATTTTAATTGTTATGCAATTTTGTTCTTAATGCGTTTTTTTTACTCTTGACCAAGTGGGCGTAGTAAAGGGAAGTGTATGACGCTGACCAATTATCGTCATACACTTCTCTTCATTCATGTCCAGCTTAATCCACAGCACAGCGTGATCTCGCGAGATCACGCTGTGCTGTCACTTATTCCCGTAGTTCCTAAACACAAGCGACGGGAATATGACCAGACATCACCTCCAAAAAGTTAAGAAAAATAAATAAATTGTTTTGTGTCGCCATATTCTGAGAGACAACATCTTTTTTTTATTTTTCCGTCGATTGAGCGATGTGAGGGCTTACTATTTGCGGGACGAGCGGTCGTTTTTATTGTTACCATTTTGGGGTACAATTTTACTTTTTGATCACTTTTTATTCCATTTATTTTGGGGGGCTAAGACGACCAAAAAAACAGCAATTTGTTGTTTTTTTTTTTCTTGTTTTTTTTTTAAATGTGTTTCACCAAGCGGGTTACATAATGTTATATTGTGATAGTTTGGACTTTTACAGAGGCGGCAATATTAAATTTTTTTAAATTTATTTAAATAAAATTCCTCAGGAGCACTGCACTCCCATTAAGGGCTTATTCAGACAACCGTAGTATACGTCTGTGTGACGGCCGCATGTATTTCAATGGGGCCGTTGTTTCAACCAAACGTGTGAAGGGTCAGTAGAACTTGTCCTATTTTCTTCCGTTTTCACGGATCCCTCCATAGACTCAAGTCTATGGGGATCCATAAAAACTGAACCTGCACGGGTGCAACTCGGACGTAAAAAACTGATTCTCCCTCTCTCTCTCTCACATTACTCCGCCTGACCCTCCGGATCAAGCTTTTGCTTTTTCACAGGCTGTTCTTTCATTTCTCCTGCAGAAGGTTATTGTCACAGTTCCACAGCTGGAATGATGTCAAGGGTCCTTTTTTTTTTTTTTTTTGTTTTTTTTTTTGTATTTTTACAGTTCTTAAGTAGGACGGATTTCTTAATCCAATCCAGGACTTGAGGAAGTTGAATTGCTTCACGTTCGGCGGTTTTTCATGAAATCCTTAAGGCCAGTAATCGCTTCGATGGAACAAGGAGAATTCCCCTCTCTTATTGACATTTGTGATGTATATCTCCCGTATCCCCATCGCAAGGACCCACCAATATTTTCTTTGTTTCGTGATGGGTTCTCTACATTTCCAATTTGTCGGTTTTGGGCTCACTACGTTTTCTCGGGTATTCACCAAGGTCCTGGTAAATCTCATGCTGTTTATCTGTGCCAGGGGAGTCACTGTCAGGCTGGGTTCACACGACCATGTTACGTCCGTAATGTACGGAACGTATTTCGGCCGGAAGACCCGGACCGAACACAGTGCAGGGAGCCGGGCTCCTAGCATCATAGTGATGTACGATGCTAGGAGTCCCTGCCTCGCTGCAGGACAACTGTCCCGTACTGTAATCATGATTTCCGTACGGGACAGTAGTTCCACGCAGAGGCAGGGACTCCTAGCGTCGTACATCACTATGATGCTAGGAGCCCGGCTCCCAGCCTTACTCCTTACCTGGATGACCTCTTGGTAAGGGCACCCTCCACACAGGACAATCTTTGCCATTTTCAGATCTCTCTGGACACATTACTTTGGCATGGAGTTTTTAGGAATGATTCTCAACACGAGGATAGCAAGTGTCTTTCTTCCAGGTAGCCTTTATTAGAGCCGAGGTGGCTCTTCTTCGCCAGGACACTCCTTTTATTTTTGAATGCGAATGCTGGGCAGAATGGTGTCTACCTTCAAACTTGCCTCGGGTGGGGCTCCTGCACTTCAAAGATGTCTGGCTCTCTCACTTTTCGGATGCCTGGGTTCAAGAGGTAGTATTTTTAGGATACAAAATCGAATTTGCCAGCCTCCCTCCAGAACGTTTCTTTCAGTCTGCTGTTCCACAGTCCCCATCCAGGACAGTACCCTTTGTTTGGGCAATTGACTCTCTGCTTCTTCAGGGGGTCATCATTCTGGTACTCTTGAACGATACGTCCCGAGACTTTTTTTTCCCCCAACCTTTTTGTCATCCCCAAAAAGAACGGTTCAAGTTGGCCAATCCTGGATCTCTAGCACCTCAACGCGCATGTTCAGGTCTGTCATTTTTGGATGTAATCTCTCCGATCTGTCGTTGCTTCCATGGAACTGGGAATGTTTTTCTTCTGTGGACATCAAGGACGCATGTCTACATGTGCTACCCACCCGTTCTTCCTGCGCTTTGCGGTACTGTCTCAAAAATTACCAATTCGTGGCCCTCCGTTCGGTCTGGCCACAGCAACGAGAGTGTTTACAAAAGTTCTCACTGTCGTGATGGCACGCCTTCACACCAGGGGGTGTGTCGGTCACCCCGTCCATGGACGACATCCTAATCAAATCTCCCTCGCAAGGACCACAATATAGCTCTACAGATCACTCTGGACACGCTACAGTTCACTCAACCAGAGCAGTTGGGGCTTACTGGGCTGTATGCCATAAGGCCTCTGCCCTTTAATTTTGCAAGCCGGCCATGTGGTCTTTTATGCACACCTTTTGTTAAGTTTTATCCTGTGCATACCTTCGTCACTGCAGATGCTTCTCTGGGTCACAAGGTATTGCAGGCATCTGTGAATTAGCGGACCATGTCCTGTGTTCTATTCCCACCCCTGGGGACTGCTTTAGGACATCCCACCATCTGTCCCCCAATGTGACGAACAAGAATACAAGATTTTTTTTTAAATACCGTAAAAATTATTATGTTGTCCAGTTCATTGGGGGTCACAGCTCCCACCCAATTGTTTTCAAGGTTTTTTTTAATTTCCCATTGTCGAGTTACGGGATACCCATCTCCTGTTTGACATACTTACCTTACTTTGTATCTGCTTCTCCTACAGCTTGCGGACAGATTGAATAGCTCAGTGTCTGTGGGCAAGCCATATCCTGTAGGAGGAGTCACTTTTTTTTTAATTTCATAGTGTCAAGCCTCCTAGATGCAACGGCATATCACCACGGTTTGTTTCCCCCAATGAACTGGACAAGAAAAGGATATTACAGTGAGTACTCAAAAAATCCTGTTTTCTTCCCCTCTGACGGCTGGTCATCTCAACAGATGGGTGAGAATCAATTTTCGGTAATCACACAGTTCAGGGAAATTGGTTGCAGGAAGAAATGTCCTTGTAGATCAAACTATTGGAATTAAGAGGTATCTTTCTAGCCCTCTCACACTGAACATTTCTTAAGGGTCGGCCGGTCAGGATCCAGACCGACAACTCCGCGGCTGTTGCTTAGCTGAACCACCAGGTCCGTGGTGTTGGAATCCTCTCTGATCCTATATTCCAGCGCTGTCAGCGGTCCACATACTAGGAATTTGGCTGCAGATTTTCTCAGCTGAGACACTACATCCGGGACAGTGGTCTCTTCACCAATGGGTTGTGGATCTCTTTGCATCCCATCTCAACCACAAGGTTCTAACATACGTGGCCATGGCACAGGATTCCAGGGCCAACACATTCGACGCGCTGTTCACTCCATGGAGAGAATTCGCTCTCCTGTATCTCTTCCCCCAACTTCCACTCTTGCCCAGAGTGCTCAGGAGGACATTCCTGCGATTCTGGTGGCTCCGGACTAGCTCCGCCAAGCCTGGTACTTAGATCTAAACTACCTTCTGGCGAACACGCCATGGCGTTTTCTGATTTTTCCTGACCTCCTTTCCCAAGGTTTGCTATTCCACCTCACTTTACCTCAGATGCATTTAACGGCGTGGCTGTTGAAGTCGAGGTTTTGAGGGCCCAGGGTCTCGCTGAGCACATAATCCAGACGATGTTGAAGTCCACTGTACATGGAAGGCTTATTTCCACTGGTGTGAATGTAAAAACTTTCATCCTATGAAATGTACCCGGCCTAGAGTTCTGTCCTTCCTGCAGTCAGGCCTTGTACAGGAACTTGGTTTATCTTCCTTGAGGGGTCAGATCTCTACATTGTCTATTTTTTTTTCCAGAGAACTTTGGCTTGTCACTCTCAGATGAGGACCTTTTTGCAAGGAGTGGCTCATGCGGTCCATCCTTTCAGACATCCCATTGAGTCTTATGATCATAATTTCATTCTTGGAGCTCTTCAGGTGACTACTTTTGAACATTTTGAGAGACTTTTTGTCTCCTTTACTCCTTCCCTTCTAGATTTTCTGGTGGCCATCACCTCCATCAGGCAGGTTTTGGAACTTTCTGCCTTGCCATGCAAGTCACTTTTTATGGTCATCGATAGAAATAAGTATTGTTTTGACCTGCTCCCTTTCTACCTAAGGTATTCTCTATCTTCCTGATTAATGAAGAGACTTTTTTTTGCCCCTTTTTGCCAATTCCCATTTTATCCAAGGGAACGGGCTTTACATTGACTTAATTTGGTAAGAGCAATCAGAATCTATCTGGCTGTGACAGATTTGTTTTGGTGATCCTATTCTTTTTTTGTTATTCCTGAAGGGCCATACCAGGGTTTGGCACCATCCAAGGCCATTATTGCGTGTTTGATCCGGTCTGTGATTTTTGAAACCCATCAGTCCAAGGGTAAAGTTCCTTCCCTTTGGGTTACTGCCCATTCACCAACGCTGTAGGTGCCTCTTGGGTGGTCAGGCATCAAGCTTCATTTGCACAGGTTTACAAGGCTGCTACCTGTGCTTCTTTTTACCAAATTCATTCTTTGGCCTCTGCTAATACAAGTCTAGGTCGCAGAGTGTTCCAGGCAGCTGCGTTTTTCCCACCCCCTAGGACTGCTTTAGGACGTCCCACGGTTCTGTGTACCCCAATCATTAATGACAAAAGAAGATTTTTGTACCTTCCCCCCGTAAAATCTATTTCTTGTTTAATCCATTTGGGGACACAGAACCTGCCCTCTTATCTTTTTGTTGTTTATTCAGGTTTTGGACTTGTTTTGACTGTTTGGTTTTCTCCCAAGGCCGTGGATATGGTTGTGTGTTGTTTTTTTTTCCCTACCGCCTTTGTACAAAACTGAATCAGCCAGTGTCTGTGGGGTAGGGTGTATAGCCTGTCTGGGCAGAGCGAAGACTCTTTCCTATATAATGTCGTATACCCATGGTGCTTTGTCCCCCAATGGATTCAATGAGAAATTGATTTTATGGTGAGTACAAAAATCTTGTTTTTCTGCTATGGACCACTGTATAGGAAAGTAATGAGAATAAAAAAAAAATGTGCCAGCACATGCCACCCTGACGGAGACAAAAATGCCTATGGCTACCTTCGTCGTTTGTGTTAATGTGTTCACATAAGGCTGGAATCACACATGCAGTACTGTATGACCCAATGTGAAAAAATTTTATGAGGTTGAAAGGTCTGTTTAGCATTTTCTGTAGTTTATCATGAGAACTACATCATACAGCCATTCCAAACAGTATTTGCTAACATGATTTAAAGATTTAGATAACACTTTGAATCTGGTTTTTTTTTGTTTGTTTTTTTTTGCGCGCATTAGCTGCAATCTAAAGCTGGTCAAAGGTCACTTGTTTTTCATAAAAATTTTTATGCAAAGAAAATTTGCCCTAAAATAAAGAAAAGAATCAGTAAATGTAAAGCCAACCATACACATTAGAAACCGTGACTTGCGAATGTATTAAATCCGTTTTGGTGTTTTTCTTGTTTTATTGCATTACAGTTTGGAATCAAAATGGATTTTTAATCTGATTTTATGTAATGTACCTAACCGTACAGCCCCAGTTGTTACAGAGAAATAAAAAAAACCTTGTTAAAAAAACTAAAACCTGAAAAGTTGTGATTGCTATTAAAAAAAACAAAAACCCTGAAGGAGCTCCAAAGATCCACAGTGAAGACGGAAGTGTCTGTCCATAGGACCACTGTAAGCTGTACACTCCACTAAGAGGGGCTTTATAGAAGAGTGGCCAAAAAAAGTAATTGCTTAAAGAAAAAATTAAGAAAATATATTTTAAGTTCACCAAAATGCGTGTGACAGACTTCTCAAATACATGGAAGAAAGTTCTCTGGCCAGATGAGACTAAAATCTTCATTTATGTCCATCATGGAAAATGCTGTGTGTTGTGAAGACTTTTACAAGGCGCTGTAGCTTCCTGTTTGGCTGACAGGTACAGTGCCTTGAAAAAGTATTCACCCCCTCTTCCTCTTGGTGTTTTAAATAGCGCAGTCACAGCCCAGACCGCAATCCAATTGAGAATCTGAGACATGACTTGAGGACTGCTGGACACCAACACAACCATCTAACAGGAGGGAGTTGGAGCAGTTTTGCCTGGAAGAATGGGCAATAATCCCAGTGTCTAGATGTGCTAAACTAATAAAGACACACAGCACCCCCAAGAGACTTGTATCTGTGATAGCAGCAAAAGGGGCGCCACTAAGAATTGACTTTCAAGGGATAAATACATACGTACATTAAAGTTCTCGGTTTTTTGTTGTAATTATTGTTTGTGACACAGTAAAACATACTTTGCAACTTCAAAGGGGCAGACGTGTTTATCAAATGGTACAAACCTAATTTAGTTCAAGTTGTAAGTGCAACAAAACAGGTAACATACCAAGTAATGTAGCCTGTTCCCTGTTATGACAAAATGTATTTTGGACGTCTCTCTTGGAATTCCTGTTTTCCTGGCTGACACTTGTCCACATCTGTCCACAAATCAGTGCAGAGCCTGCAATATTACAAAAGTTGTGGCAAAAATTACTGTAAATACACTCTTAAGACTTTTATATAAAGATATATATAAAAAAACAACTGAATTGGCACAGAATTTTGGCATACAGATGTAGCGATCTTTAAAGGGTAACTAAACTTTAAGAAAACTTTGATCAGTTGGGGGTCTGAGCACTGAGACCCCCACCGATTGCTGAAATTAAGCAGCAGAAGCGCTCTGGTGAGCGCTGGGCCGCTGGGTTTCTGAAAGTCTATCAGCCCGTACACCAACTGCTCGGCTGTCTGAGAAAAGCTGAAACAAAGCGACTCATCGCTCACTCGGTGCTTCTGCCGCTTCTTTTTAGCGATTGGTGGGGTCTCAGTGCTCGGACCCCCACCGATCAAAACTTCTGACTTGTCACTATGACATGTCAGAAGTTTTTTGATAGTTTAGTTACCCTTTAACTTGACACTTAACACTTTAAATTCACTGTGGCAAGAAACTTGACTTTTTCAATGGGTTTTTAATAGCTTTTGTTGTGTTAATTGATACGTTTTCATTCTGCAGCACGTTATCAGTATCACATTAAAGTTGGCTACATCTGTATGAATATAAATTAAAAATAGGGCAGTTCACTAGCTTACCCCCCTGTGGCTGGGGTGCTGGCTGCACTGGTTGTTTCTTGTACCCTAATAAACCCAAATAATCAATTTGAATGTATGCACTGGCTCTCTAGACAACTAAAATGACACTCAATGAGATTATACATGAAAAATTCATAAATGGCACTTACGGAAGCAGCGAATCATGTGAGCTACGCTGTTTCCGTAACAACTATTCACGTCTATGGGAGTTACGGAAATAGCGTAGCTCAGCGAGTTACGCTGTTTCCGTAACTCCCGACCATGTAATCAGTAAGTGGCCGAAAGGGAGCGTGAACGCAAAAAGCTTGAACGGTGTTTAGGGGACCCGGTTCTAGAGATAGGTGCAGGTCCCAGAGGTGAGACCTGCATCTATCTGACATTTATGACATACCCTCTGGATATCCTCAGAAAAAGTGTGGTTAAATAGCAGCACACGTCTCCCAAATTTCAATCAATATGTTCTTTTATTGGTCAAACATCCAGTAAAAAAAATGGCCATGTTTCGACCCGTGACAAGTGGAGGGTCTTTCTCAAGCCTGGCTTGAGGAAGACCCTCCACTTGTCACGGGTCGAAACGTTGCCAATTTTTTACTGGATGTTTGACCAATAAAAGAACATATTGATTGAAATTTGGGAGACGTGTGCTGCTGTTCACCACGCTTTTTCTGAGGATTACATTACGTCTGACTGGGTTTGTCTGATCTTACAGCGTGACACCGCTCCTGATATCGGGATTTGTGCTGCCTCAAATATTTTATGTTTTGGATACCCTCTGGATATGTCATAAATGTCTCTCATGGGAAAACCCCTTTAAGTATCATCAGAAAACTATTTATGGCAGCCTGTATTCTGCCAGTGGAGAAGGAAACACGGGCTGTTGTAGAACAATTGGTGTCACTCATGACCTGTGTTGCAAAAGTGTTTTAGGGAATTTCTGTGTACGCATTTTCTTAATATACAGGCTTAGGTACACAGTTTGCCTAGAAGTTAAGAGCTTGTATGAGATAAGTAAATATCGTTCTTCCTTTTCCCAGGAACAGTGCCACTCTTGTCTAGGGGCTATGTCCGGTACTGCAGATCAGCCTCATTTCGCAAGGAGGAAAAATGTATTACTAAAAATAGACAGGTTTGTTTATGTAAAATATGAAAATATCCTAAAAAAAAATTCTATGATAAAAAATGAAATAGGTTAGCAGCTATGTACAATTTTCCTACCGTTCTAAAACCTGTTGATCCTCACGTTCTGGCTCTGAGGATCCAAATTGATGTCAGTCTCAGGTCTTATCAGAAATGCAGTAAAAGAAAATCACCTCCATATGCATGTCCACAACCCATGGGGCTGTTACTGTGGATAAGTTACCAGCTACATTTATCTGGCATTTAAGGCATTTGGGAAGCAGAATCCCATAATCTATGGGGAATGTAATGACTGCCAATTGTGGGGTCGCAGGGTGGCATCTCAGAGATTTGTATTTCCATACTGGTGGAGAGAATCTTTAGGCCAGGTTATATTTTTGTCAAAAGAGGTACTTTTTCAGTTAGGGTACAAGTTGAGCCAAGTACATAGGACCATCTTGGAGATGCCGCTTGGTGTAGAAGGGATTAGGGAAGCCTTGAATTCACTCCCTAAAAATAAATCTGGTCTAGACGACTTTCTTCTGGAAATTTTGGGACAGTATGGAGATAACTTGTTAAAAAACTTTAATGAAATAATTAATTCATAGAAAGTTTTCTTCCATCTTCTATGATGGAAGTTTCTATAATAATAATATTAAAGCAAGATAAATATCCACTAAAGATCATCTATTACCGCTCTATCTCTCTTCTGTAATCTAAAATTCCTGGCCGAGATGTTGGCATTTCGACTTACTAAGGTTGTCAAAACTGATAATGATCAAATAGGATTCATTACATGCAGGTCAATTACAACTAAAATTAGGAGACTATTTGGGCAATTTCCGCACTGAGATGAGGAGGAGAATGGCACGATTATTTAGTTGGACACATCCAAGAAGTTGGACAGTGTGGAGTGGGCTAACTCTGGCAGGTATTGAATGTATATGGCTTACATCGGATGGATTAGACTATTATATAAAGGTCTAAGGGCCAGTGTTTTAGTTGCTACCTCCCAATATTCACTCTCCACTGTTGTAAACTTTGGCCATTAAGCCGTTGGCTGCTCATATTAGAAGATGGCTTTGTATTGGATGACTCAACAAGATCTCACTACGCTGTTGATGTCATTTTAACTCTAGCTGACCCAAAGGAATCCCTAAGTGCTGTTAATAAATTGGTTGAAATATTTGGGGAAATCTCGGGTAAAAACAAATTGAAATGAATCAGACTTGATGTGCTTGGGTAAAAACTTACCTGATGTAGATTGCAGACTTCGGGTACCTTGTAATAAATGTGTCTAGGAAAGTTGAGTAATATTATGACTTGAATATATCCCCTCTTTTGGGCACTTTCTGAAATAAGACCAGGATTTGACGTAAGCTACCATTATCCATTGCAGACTGGTAAAAAAAAATGTCAGCTTTCCAACAGTCCTATCCGGTTATCAAGGGAGGTCTTTAAGACCTGTAATAGCCAATATCACTTTATTTTTTGTCAGCTGAAGCCCATTTCTTAACCAATTTGAAACAATATCCCTTTAATTTATGTTTGTTGGGACAAGGTAGGGGGACGGGCTGTGGGATCTATACGAGCTGCTGGAAGCTGGCGTGTTTGTGGGTAGCAATAAGGGCACATGTATATTGTTACATAGAATGTGGAAGCAGATTTAAAGATTTGCAAAATATCAATACCTTACTGGAGTGTACCCCTCTGTGGAGAAAAACTAGTTTAGAGGTTCTATAAAATTCCGGACGACAAATATTGGTGTAAAAAGGTCATCACACGTGTTACTCATTTATTTTGTCAGGGTAATATTAAAATATTCATGAAGACCAAGGTATTAGGGCAATATATGACTGTAGGTACTTCCAAATTAGACGTACATTCTTGGAGACACAAAATAGTATATAAAATTACAAAATGTAAAACACTACACATTTTGAAGATAAATGGGAATGTCGAGGGTTTATTGTCACTGTTATACAAAAACATGTTGTATCAGAACTAGATAGGGGAACAAAAGGTGGGAAGTATGGTGAAGTGGCAAAAGGATAACACTAGGAACGTCACTAAAGTTAAAAAGAATCTGTCGCCAACTTTAGATACCCAAACCACTTAAGGACCACCCACTGTGTATAATAGGCGCCGGTTTACACTTGCCGCTCAAGCGATTGGGCAGCTGAATGTCAGTTCTCAGCAGACAGAGACGGCCACGGACCCTGTAGAGAAGACCAGCGGTTTTCCATGCTTTTGTCTTCTCTGTACTCACGTACACATCGCTCAATGAGCACCGTGTATAGAATAGAGGCAGCAGCTACTGGACTCGGTGGTCATGTGACTGGCTATAAGATCGCCGGGATGCCGTTAGTAGGAGGCTGCTGCTGGGTTAAACTAGATCTGCACAGCCCTAACAGAGTGGATTTATAGGACAATTATAGTTAAAAAGTATAGTGTAAAACAAATGAAATAATAGAGTCCACCAAAGGTCTTTTCTGACAGGCCATAATAATAAAAAAAATAAACGTAAAAACTAAAAAGTGAATTAAATAAAAATCACATAGAATACCCCATCAAAAAGAGCTCCCCCACCAATCATTGTCGCAACGCTAGCCCTGACCCAATTACGCTAAAATAGACATGTAATATATAAAAATTTACGGTAGACCATGACGATCACAAATAAAAAGTCTATTTTAGGGTAACACTAAATTTGCTCAAATGTAAAAAAGCATATTTTGTACTATTCATTTTTTTTAGTCAAACTATAAGCCTAAAAATGCTAAAAAAAAGATCACAAAAAAAAACATCGCAAAAATCAAGTTAATAAAAAAAAACAGTTATAGCCGAATTATTATAATGCATGCTAAAAATAGCTGAATCGGCTAAACTACCACAAACAGTTTATAGGGGTCCAGAGTTAGAATGTGAATATCTTTCATGCCTACTCACACTCTATCTCCCACTGCAATCCCACATCTGTGTGCTCACTGAAGCCCCTAGGAGTCCTCCTTAATGATATGCAGATGCTTTCGCGGTATGTACATTTCCAGCACCGATCTCCGTCCATCCTCTTTGATTGACAGAAGCCCAGCATTCGGAGCGGCATGTAGGGCGGACCAAGATGAGAAGGATATGAATATTCATAATGTTGGGCAGTAAAGAAGAAGAGGAGGAGTAGGCCTGGATTTGACTGTATTTGCATAGAGCGAGCAGACACTTTTCAAACAATTTGCGGGGGAAAGTGGGTAAGTGAGAGTATAAAAATTACATATTTGAATTCAACATCTTTAAGACTAACTATTATATCAGTTTGAAGAGATGGTGACAGATTCCCTAAATAATGGTGTTGGTTGTCACCCAGCTTTTAGAGCTGTGAACAGTTTGACAGAAGAAGTCAAGTCAAGGACTTCTATGTGTTGATTGGGTAAATGCTCTTTAAACCTCTTTCATAGTAGATTATAATGAGTTTATTTAGAAGTTTCCTATCTCGGCCTCCTTTCTCTGTTGTTGTTTCGTAAATATTCGGTGTCCTTGTCATTTGCCAGAATTAATATTGACACAACTAGAGAGACTCGTTGTTTGTTTTGTGCTTACCCCCCATTGGAGGAGCCGTACCCTTGTTTCCCCCCTCCCTTTGATTCTTCAATTGCTTTATTGAAAAATGCTAAAGAATAAGAGAAAAAAAAACCCTAGAGAGACCCAGCAACGTCCCAGCCCTTTTTAGGTGAGGTGGATCATTCATTTTAGACTCTGCCCTACAGAGTCATCTGCGCACAAGGACAAGTGGCGGTGTGAAGATCACAAACAAACAGGAGCACTAAACGTGTAAAGCGCACAAGAAACCTAAATGGAGACAGTAAAACTGGAAGACTGCTATTTCTCCGAGGAATATGGATTTATACTCCAAGACCCCCTGGTGAGATGAAATCAATTATTGTTTTTATACACCTATTAATTTATTTATTACACCCTGCCATTTATGTATTGTCTAGATATTTTGCAGCGTTGTTCAAAGATTACCCTCCTGGGCCCTAATGCTAAATCTGTAACAGGTCACCTCACCTATTATGTGCTTTTTAATTCCTTCCCGTCGCAGCCATTTTTTGGATTTTCATTTTTGATTTTTCCTCCCCACCTGCCAAAACCCACAACTTTTTTTTGTATTTCCATTGATAAAGCCGTATGAGGACTTGATTTTTGCGGGGCGAGTTGTCGTTTTTCATGGCACCATTTATTGTACCGTATAATGCAGTGGGAAACTGGGGATACATTATTTGTGGAGTAGAATGAGAAAAAACAGCGATTCCTCTATTGTTTTTTTTTTGTTTAGTCTCTATGGCGTTCACCATGTAATAAAAACGACATTTTAACGTTATTGTGCGCGTCAATACGATTACGGCGATACCAAATTTATATATGTTTTTTTAAGTTTTACTACTTTTTCAAGGAAGACTAATTGTTAAGAATACAATTTTGTTTTGTGTCGCCACATTCTGAGAGCCATAAATTTTATATTTTTCTCTTGAGTGAGCGGTGTGAGGAACATACGGTTTTTTTATCAGCTTTTATTGCATTTTTTCTGGGAGCTAAGGAGACCAAAAAGCAGCGATTCTCACATTTTTAAATGATTTTTTTTACTGCGTTTACTGTGCAGGTTAAATAACGTTATATTGGAAGAGTTTGGACTTTTACGTTTATTATTATTTCTTTTTTTACGGTGTTTTATGGGAAAATGGGAAAAGAGGTTTTCTTTTTAAACTTGATATTACTTTTGTGCGTAAAATTTTTTTATTGAACTTTTTTTTTTTATTATTAGTCCCCCTAAGGAACTTGGACCAGGGATCGTTGGATCGTTTGCACGATATACTGCAATACTAATGTATTGTCGTATATTGTGATTATGAGAGGCTCCTATTAAGCTATGCCAGAGTACAAAGATGGCAGACCTGGGGGCCATTAGACCTAAGGCTGCCATGACAACTAACAGTACCCCATTATCACGTCGGGCGGAGCGATGGACTGTCAGAGGGGGTCACTCCCTCTTTCTAACGGCTTAGATGCCGCAGTCGCGATAAATATAAACAGACATTATAGGACAGTCATCTATTAGGCAAACAGTATTTTTTCGAGAATGATAAATAATATTCATTGGTGGGCTCATTTACGTCCTGGTCAGCAGATTGTCACATTGTGTTAATCTGAAGTCCACACTGTTATCTCTACTTGCATACAAAGATTACAGTGCTTGAGAGCAAGCGCATTGGGACATCGCTTATAAGGGTGGAATAGTAAATAGTAAATGCACTACACACAACTGCGTTTTGTTTGTTGCATTTTTGAGGCAATTTAAGGTCAGTGGTGTTTTTTTTCCAACCGCAGCATTCTCTGGGTATGGTGTTTTTCCCAAAAACGTCTATATAGGACTTCAAAAACACTGAAAAAAGGCATGCACAAAATGATACCATATGAAAAACGCCAGAAAAAAATGCATGTTACAATAGAAAAACGCTCGTTTTTAGGAGCATTTCTTTCTTTCTTTCTTTCTTTCTTTCTTTCTTTCTTTCTTTCTTTCTTTCTTTCTTTCTTTCTTTCTTTCTTTCTTTCTTTCTTTCTTTCTTTCTTTCTTTCTTTCTTTCTTTCTTTCTTTCTTTCTTTCTTTCTTCCTTCCTTCCTTCCTTCCTTCCTTTCTTTCTCTCAGAAATTTTCTGTGGGTGAAGGAGGCCTAAGGGCTCTGCTGTGCTCATTTCGGCAGCGACATGCCACGAACAGCTAAATAGGATGTCTCCCTGTTTACTGCACATTCCCGAAAGTCATCCTATTCACTTCTATGAGCAGCAGAGGTGGCCGGGCTGAGAGCTACTGCGCATGCTTTCTCAATGCGTGCTCACACTCAATAAAAAGCAACCAGGACCAAGCGCGGCCACCGATGCAGGACCGCAGTGGTGGTTGTAACCAATAGAAACCAGATATAAACACAGAAAGCTACCAGGACTTATTATATTTAAAATGGTAAAAATGGAAGGTATTTGCAAATATTCATAACTTTTAATTAGGGACACAATGAAATATGATAATTGAGAGGAAAATATTCCTTTATATGATATGTCTGCCAGCAGCCACTACTATGCGGAGCTTGTAGTATACAGATTTTTACAGCTAGCATAGCGTTCAATAGAGGATATATACATATACTGTACATACACAGTGAGCTCTCCGAGTGGTCTATAAGTGGTTGCAAGGTGGTAATGTTAAAAATCCCAAAAGTTTGAAAAAAGAGAAAAAGTTTGCCCTCCTGACGAAGGGTGCGAAACGCGCGTCGAGGTGTTTTCTCTGAGACCATCAATAGCCATCATGTCAGCCACAGGTAATTGATATGCAACTATGCTAAATATGATGTATGGTGGTATTATACAACTATCTTGATAGATTTATACCCAGATAGTGGAGAGACTGATACCATAGAATTCGATATCAGCTTGGAGATTCTATACTCTTCCCGTTACTGGTGTTACTATATACTTTTTGTGTACTATGTATCATTATAACATATGGGACATGGTGGTGTATTGATTATCTTGGTCTCTGTTTGATTTTTTTCTTGTGTATACAATAATATGAGGCGTATATAGGATTTCTTAAATCATAGATTATGTCTTATGGTTACTATGTTGCCCTATGAGTATTATAGGTGCTAATCGTTCAAAAGTTTGGGGTCACCCATTCAATTTTGTGTTTTCCATGAAAACTCACACTTATATTTATCAGATGAGTTGCAAAGTGACTAGAAAATATAGTCAAGACATTGACAAGGTTAGAAATAATGATTTTTATTTGAAATAATAATTTTCTCCTTCAAACTTTGCTTTCGTCAAAGAATGCTCCATTTGCAGCAATTCCAGCATTGCAGACCTTTGGCATTCTAGCTGTTAAATTGCTGAGGTAATCGGGAGAAATTTCACCCCATGCTTCCAGAAGCCCCTCCCACAAGTTGGATTGGCTTGATGGGCACTTCTTGTGTACCATACGGTCAAGCTGCTCCCACAACAGCTCTATGGGGTTGAGATCTGTGACTGCGCTGGCCACTCCATTACAGATAGAATACCAGCTGCCTGCTTCTTCCCTAAATAGTTCTTGCATAATTTGGAGGTATGCTTTGGGTCATTGTCCTGTTGTAGGATGAAATTGGCTCCAATCAAGCGCTGTCCACAGGGTATGGCATGGTGTTGCAAAATGGAGTGATAGCCTTCCTTATTCAAAATCCCTTTTACCTTGTACAAATCTCCCACTTTACCAGCACCAAAGCAACCCCAGACCATCACATTACCTCCACCATGCTTGACAGATGGCGTCAGGCACTCTTCCAGCATCTTTTCAGTTGTTCTGCGTCTCACAAATGTTCTTCTGTGTGAGCCAAACACCTCAAACTTCGATTCGTCTGTCCATAACACTTTTTTCCAATCTTCCTCTGTCCAATGTCTGTGTGCTTTTGCCCATATTAATCTTTTGCTTTTATTAGCCAGGCTCAGATATGGCTTTTTCTTCACTGTATACATTGATACTGGCGTTTTGCGGGTACTATTTAATGAAGCTGCCAGTTGAGGACCTGTGAGGCGTCTATTTCTCAAACTAGAGACTCTAATGTACTTGTCTTGTTGCTCAGTTGTGCAGCGGGGCCGCCCACTTCTCTTTCTACTCTGGTTAGAGCCTGTGTGTGCTGTCCTCTGAAGGGAGTAGTACACACCGTTGTAGGAAATCTTCAGTTTCTTGGCAATTTCTCGCATGGAATAGCCTTCATTTCTAAGAACAAGAATAGACTGTCGAGTTTCACATGAAAGCTCTCTTTTCCAAGCCATTTGGAGAGTTTAATCGAACCCACAAATGTAATGCTCCAGATTCTCTACTAGCTCAAAGGAAGGTCAGTTTTATAGCTCCTCTAAACAGCAAAACTGTTTACAGCGGTGCTAACATAAGTGCACAAGGGTTTTCAAGTGTTTTCTAATCATCCATTAGCCTTCTAACACAGTTAGCAAACACAATGTACCATTAGAACACTGGAGTGATGGTTGCTGGAAATGGGCCTCTATACACCTATGTAGATATTGCATTAAAAACCAGACGTTTGCAGCTAGAATAATCATTTAGCAGATTAACAACGTATAGAGTGTATTTCTGATTAATTTAAAGAGGCTCTGTCACCAGATTTTGCAACCCCTATCTGCTATTGCAGCAGATAGGCGCTGCAATGTAGATTACAGTAACGTTTTTATTTTTAAAAAACGAGCATTTTTGGCCAAGTTATGACCATTTTTGTAATTATGCAAATGAGGCTTGCAAAAGTCCAAGTGGGTGTGTTTAAAAGTACAAGTCCAACTGGGCGTGTATTATGTGCGTACATCGGGGCGTTTTTAATACTTTTACTAGCTGGGCGCTCTGAAGAGAAGTATCATCCACTTCTCTTCAGAACGCCCAGCTTCTGGCAGTGCAGATCTGTGACGTCACTCACAGGTCCTGCATCGTGTCGGCCACATCGGCACCAGAGGCTACAGTTCATTCTGCAGCAGCATCAGCGTTTGCAGGTAAGATCGACTTACCTGCAAACGCTGATGCTGCTGCAGAATCAACTGTAGCCTCTGCTGCCGATGTGGCCGTCACGATGCAGGACCTGTGAGTGACGTCACAGATCTGCACTGTCACAAGCTGGGCGTTCTGAAGAGAAGAGGATGTTACTTCTCATCAGAGCGCCCAGCTAGTGAAAGTATTAAAAACGCCCCGATGTACGCACATAATACACACCCACTTGGACTTGTACTTTTAAACACACCCACTTGGACTTTTGCAAGCCTCATTTGCATAACTACAAAAATGGTCATAACTTGGCCAAAAATGCTCGTTTTTTTAAAATAAAAACGTTACTGTAATCTACATTGCAGCGCCTATCTGCTGCAATAGCAGATAGGGGTTGCAAAATCTGGTGACAGAGCCTCTTTAATGTTATCTTCATTGAAAAAAACTGTGCTTTTCTTTCAAAAATAAGGAAATTTCTAAGTGACCCTAAACTTTTGAACGGTAGTGTGTATATATAAATATATATATATATATATATATATATATATATTTATTAATTTTTTTCAAGAAGAAAAAAAGAAATCGCTAACATTGATTATCTGGTTACGATGTCACCTTAAGACGGGTGGGATATATTAGGCAGCAAGTGAATGGTCAGTTCTTGAAGTTGATCTGTTGGAAGCTGGAAAAATGGGCAAGTGTAAGGAGTTGAGGGACTTTGACATGGGCCAAATTGTGATGTCTAGGCGACTGGGTCAGAGTATCTCCACAGGGTCTAGTGGGGTGCTCCCAGTATGCAGTGGTTAGTACCTGCCAAAAAGTTATCCAAGGAAGGACAACTGGTAAACCGGAGACAGTGATATGGGCACCCAAGGTTCATTTATGCACATGAGGAGTGAAGGCTATACTGTCTGGTCCAACCCCACAGAAGAGCTACTGTAGAACAAATTGCTGAAAAAGTTACTGATGGCTATGTTCGAAAGGTATCAGAACACACAGTGCATCTCAGCTTGCTGTGTTTGGGGCTGCGTAGCCGCAGACTTGTCAGAGTGCCCATGCTGAACCCTGTCCACTGCCGAAAGCGTCTACAATGGTCCTGAGAGCATCAGAACTGGACCATGGAGCAATAAAATTATTTCACCCTGTGCATTCTGGCAGGCAAAACTTTTTTCCCAGCATTTATAGCTGTTTACACAGCTGTTTTATTCAGTTAATAGAGGGGAGTCCCCTGTTCAGTATCCTCATATCTTGGTCAGAGTGGGGAGCAGTTATAAGGAACGTCTCTCACTCTGGAGGACCTATCCCGCATTATACCTGCAACCCATTGATATTAATCTGCACTGCCACTGTGTAATGTTTAATTTCCCCTGTGGTGGCGCTGCAGGGAAATTGAACATTAATTTCTAGGTTTCCCTATAGAATACGACTGATTGCTGGGGGAGACAGCATGGAAACACTTTGTGATCAGCTTTTTATCAATGAACCCTTCTAACAAGCTAGCAGCAAGCTAGGGAATGTAAAAAATGGATAACCCCTT
This sequence comes from Rhinoderma darwinii, assembly GCF_050947455.1. Classification (NCBI taxonomy): domain Eukaryota; kingdom Metazoa; phylum Chordata; class Amphibia; order Anura; family Rhinodermatidae; genus Rhinoderma; species Rhinoderma darwinii. The sequence continues at coordinate 370,151,026 of NC_134689.1, forward strand.
AAAGGGTCTCAAATTATGTGCAAACTATATTTACATGAGACATAAATTCAATATCCACAATAAAAAAGTGATATTTTTGGGACGGTTTTTCCATTTTTAATTTGACTAAGCTGCCTAAAATAGAACAGTGACAGTCACGGTGCCCCTCATAACAGTAACAGACCCATAACATGCTGTTCCACCAGTCACAGTACTCCCCGACATTAATACTTACCTTGCATTGCTTCCGTGCTCCCTGGAAGATGCATTTCAGCACCCTATAGTGGCTCACATGCGTCTTCTAGGTCCTGCAGTGTAAATATATAGAACCGAGCGGCCATCAAATGACGGCACTCTGTTCTCTGCATCAAAAATATGCAGCTGTTTTTTTAACAACCGCATCTTTCTGTATTAACCGGACACAGACACGCATGTTTGTGTCCCGATGGTCACCGACATCACGGGCGAAAGGTTGCGCGCCCCTTGAACACATAGATATTGGATAGATTTTAATTATATATTTCTCCTCTTCTCTTCTGATATAGGATAAACTTCCTGAATACTACAAACCCTGGATGAACATAGCAGAACATTTAGCCGAATTGATTGAAACAAGGAAACTACGGGATGAGGTTCACAAGGTGGGTATGACTTCAAGCTATGACGACCAAATCTTGTAAAGGGGTTGCCTCACTATGGCAACTCTGCTGCTGACAACTCTCTATGAGCAAACAGCGGCTCTCGATCTGTTCACGTATTACATGGATGGACGTTCATTTGATTTGTCAACTTGTAATATAGGGGAAATGTATGGCCAGCCGGAGCCAGTCACATGCACAAGTAGTGCATATGACTGCCTTCATCACACCCAAAAATGAATATAGACCCCATAACCGACTCCCTAAATTAATACTGACCACAGACTCTGAAGATACTAAACTCTCTTTGTTCCTACAACTTGCAGTCCTCTTCGCTCCTGGGTACAGACATTGTCCTCTTCCCAGGAGGGAAGACTACTGCAGGAGCAAGGAGATGTGAGTATTTAGTCAGGTCGTAGCGCCCAGGAGACTTGACAGTTCTTCCAGGAGTCTGGGAGCTCTTCCATTTTTCTTGGGAGCCTACTGGACTATCTTGGAGAGATGGCACATATGTCTATACATGTAGGCCATATGAATGAGATCTACCTCAGGAAATGAATAAGAGGCCTTAAAGTGGAAATAAAAAAAATAGGAAAACCAATTTTTATTTTTTTAGTACATTACGTCTATTCTACTATGTGATGGCTTGAATTTACAGGTCCAAATCCTGAGCCTGCACTACTGAGACATTCTGATGACAACATGTCCTTCTATTTTCTCTAAGGTCCAGTGTCATCAAAGAAATTTTGTGTGGATTCACATCACCATCAATATCTATATCTTACCTGGCTTGAATATTGGCAAATATGTTTGTATATATGTAGCTATTGATGTTTTTGATGATTTGAATCCCCACAAGGTCTCCATGATAATAGTGCACTTGGCAGAAATCAGAACACGACATGTTGTACTCACCATCTCTGAGCAGTGCTGCCTCAGGCTTTGGGCCTGCAAGTTCAAGTGGTTGTACTTCAGCAACAAGGGAATTAAAAACATTTTTCACATTTTTAATGTACAATAAATAGCATTTTACACATTTCTTCTGGTAGGTCTCTTCGTATAAGGGCACTGCCAGAGAGTTTCCTTACACTCACATCTAAAATTCTCTTAGTTGCTCCTTAAACTACAGACTACCGACTGATGTATTGTTAGTACAGAACATGCTGACAAAATGGGAGTCTATAGTCTAAAGCTACGGAGTAACTAAAATAAAGTGCAGATGAAGCATGTTTATGAAGGGGAGAGATGTCCGCTGAAAGAGCATTTGACTGACGGCTATCTTATATATGTGGCCAGCCTTAGTCTATGTTAATATTTGTTTGAAGGCTCCACTTGAAGCCTACAACAGTAATAATTCCTTCAGATTTGACAGCAAGAATAGCGCAGCGGATGTCTCTATTCTTGCCATCAAAATGACAGAAACCACAATAAAACCTCGACGGACCCCATTACGCCATTGGGGGCTGTTGGGATCTGTCCCACAACGCATATGAGAACAGAGCTTTAAAGTTTTAAATACTGGTGTGAAAAACAGAGCCAGCCTTAAGTTGGATAGAGCCCTGTTCGGTACCCTATGTTGGCACCCCTATACCATGTAATGACCAGGTAATGCTTTCATAAAATGTACAAATAATCTTATAACACAACCCATAATTGTCAGTGCCCTTCAGTAAGGCTTTCAAAGAATAGTGCGCATCCAAATAACACTTCTATGCAGATGCCAAATAAGAGTGCCATACAGTTGCCTAAATAATATTATACTGTGCCACTACCACCATAAACTGACAAAACAATATATAGTACATTGCCACACAATGCCTAAATACAACCATCCAGTACTCAAATAGTATTAACATCCAGTGACCAAATAATAGCGCAATATAATACCTAAATAAATACTGTCTCCCGTGTCATGCAATAATAATTCTAACATATGTTGAACTAATAACCACTATACAAAGTCTTAATAATACTGCTCTAAAATGAACAGTAATATCCCTGATGGTTTAGGGGTTAATTGTATTATCACGGGTGGTTAAGGTGTTAACATTCTACGTGGTCTAGCGGGTTTAGAGGTTAATATCCCTCGTGGGCTAGAATTTTTTCGGGGCTCATATCTTTAATGGTTAAGCATTTTTCACAGGTTAGTATTCCTGGTGGTTTAGGGTATTTTAGGGGTTAGTATACCTGGTGGTCTAGGGTGGTGAAGGGGTTTTGATATTTCTAGTGGCCTAGGGTATAAGGTTAACAATATATTTGGTTATCTAGGTTGGTAGAGGGGTTCATTTTTTTTGATGTTTTATAGTGGGATTCATAAGGATTAAATGCCAGGTGTCCCAGTGGGTGACTCACTTCTCCACGATCCAGCGCTGTTCTGCCATCTATTCGGTATTTGCTACGCTTTCAAACTTCAGATGGGGTTATACGCTGATAGATAGAGTTCATGACCGCGGTTGTGGCTGGGAAAGAAATTGAAAAAAAGTGTAGCCTTATAATATAAAAAAAACAACTACTTTTAAATATATATTTTGTGAATTCACACACATTATAAACCAAACATAAAGTTGCAGTACTAACTTTTACCACCAGAGGGCAGGATGACATAACAAATTCACACCCACCTGTAATGCCACAATTCTAATGGAAGTAGAAGTATTTTACACATTATAATGCTCGATGTCCTTGTGATTTTCTATGAATACAATGTACCAGCTGTGCAATTTATTGCTGTGTTTTATATTACAAATCCGGATTTTGTTTTATCATTCCTCTAGATGCCAGAACTGGGCATACAGCACCTCAAGGGGCACAGGCAATTCCGCTTGGCTCGTGTGTTCCTCAGTCATATAGTGATGGGTTATGTGTGGCAGAACGGGGAAACAGAGGGTGTAAAGGTGAGAATTGTAACATGGGAGATCTCGTATACAGTGGCCTGGAAATAAAAGTTTTACTGTTGTCCCCTTTGAGGAACATGTCATTTAACAATTAAAAGTTTTTTTTATTCATAACTCAAGTGATTATCAGTTTTTGGGAAAGCTGAATGGCAACCAATATGGCCGCCAATGCAACTCCTTCAGGAATTGTCACCCATCACTGCATAACAAAGGGGAATTGTCATTGGGGACAGCCATATTGGATGTTACCACTCACCAGCTATCTTAGAAACAGCTATAACTGACATGACTGCGTGACTTTATTAACATGGGAACTGCTGTTTGAGGGATAGGTATATTTTTATTTTTTTCCGCACAGCTTCTGCCAAATAAAGCCACTAGATGGCAGCTCTGTTATAAGCAATACAGAATATAGTTGCATTACTAGATATGGAATAATGTACCCCCTTATTATAAATCACTGAGAAGTTCCGCTACAATATAAAATATACTAGTGCGAGGCCACAGGCAGGAATTCAGAAAATAAATTTTTCCGTACAATACACACTTCAGCTGCTGCAGTAACTCTTTGTTGACGAGCAACAAGGAGCTTCATATCAATCACTGTCAACATTAATCACTCCTTCAAATGAGGGTCTAAATCAGAAATGTGTTTTAAAGGGCCAGACAAAAAATGCACACCATACAGTGCCACCCACAGTGTATCCCAAAACAGTGCTATTCACTGTCTTCCCTTACAGTGCCACCCACAGTGTCTCCCCAAACATTGCCATCCACAGTCTCTCCGCAAAACACTGTCATCCACAGTCTCTCCGCAAAACACTGTCATCCACAGTGCCTCCGCAAAACACTGTCATCCACAGTGCCTCCGCAAAACACTGTCATCCACAGTGCCTCCGCAAAACACTGTCATCCACAGTGCCTCCGCAAAACACTGTCATCCACAGTGCCTCCGCAAAACACTGTCATCCACAGTGCCTCCGCAAAACACTGTCATCCACAGTGCCTCCGCAAAACACTGTCATCCACAGTGTCCCTCCAAACAGTGCCACCAACAGTGTCCCTCCATACAGTGCCACCAACAGTGTCCCTCCATACAGTGCCACCAACAGTCTCCCCATACAGTGCCACCCACAGTATCTCCCGAATTGTTGCCACCCACAGTGTCTCCCCATACAGTGCCACCCACTTTGTTTACCAAAAAATTGCCTCCCACAGTGTCTCCCCATACAGTGCCACACACAGTGTCTCTCCATACAGTGCCACCCACACTGTCTCCCCATACAGTGCCACCCACAGTGTCACCCCATACAGTGCCTCCCACAGTGTCTCCCCATACAGTGCCTCCCACAGTGTCTCCCCCATACAGTGTCTCCCCATACAGTGCCACCCACCGTATCTCCCCATACAGTGCCACCCACAGTGTCTCCCCATACATTGCCACACAGTATCTCCCCGTAGAGTGTCACCCACAGTGTCTTCACATGCAGTGCCGCCCACAGTGTTTCCCCAATCAGCGCCACCCACTGTTTCCCAAAACATCGCCACCCACAGTGTCTCCCATACAGTGCCATCCACAGTGTCTCCCCAAAATAGTTATCAACAGTGTCTCTCCATACAGTGGCACCCACAGTGTCTCCATAAACGGTGTCATCCACAGTATCTCCCCATACAGTGCAACCCACAATGTCTCCCCATACAGTGCCACCCACAGTGTCTCCCCATACAGTGCCACCCACAGTGTCTCCCCAAACAGTGTCAGCCACGGTGTCTTCCCATACAGTGTCATCCACAGTGTCACCCCAAACAGTGTCATCCACAGTGTCTTCCCAAACGGTGCTACCCACTTTGTCTCCCCATACAGTGTCACCCACAGTGTCTCCCCACACAGTGCCATCCACAGTGTCTCCCTACAAATCAATCCAAAACAGGATTGATTTATTTTTGCCATACAATCCTTTTGTTTCTTCTGTGGTAAAAGTAGTACCATGTGTGTCGGGCAACTGCTTATCCCTCTCTTTACTGAAATAACGTGTGTATTTACCCAAGCTGAATGGCTTATGTTTATGTATAAGAAGTTTGCAAAGGTGGCAAAAAAAATTGGGTATGAGCACCATAAAGGGAAGTGGATAGGAGAGGCCTGATTTTGGCCGTGGGCCAACCAGTAATGCAGGTATTCAATAGGAGTCTGTTATCAGTAATTGAAATGTCATTTAACAGTGGTGTAGGCATGCCTAGGAGTATTAGTCACAGTGACATCACCTCCATGATGACGGAGAGCACCTATATCTGGCCGCTGCGGTTTCACGAGGGAGAGGTTTTTAGACAATGATTAGACACAGGAATTCTAGATATATATCTAGATCTAGAAGGAATACCCCAATGGACTTTACAACTCTATAACCTTACTCTGTGGAGTGCTTATGTTACAATTACATCACGTCATCTGCACCATACTGGAATAGTCCCTTAAAGAGTTATTTTTATCTTATAAAGTGATGCTATCACCACATCTGGGACACACACCGATCCCGAGAATGAAGGGGCTGCAGCGCTGATGTAGCGCTGCAGCCCCTTCTAAGTTTTCCAGTGGTGCTCCTGGCCAACCAGCTGGGCAAAGAACTTAATGCACCTCAATTTACTTGAATGGGGTAGTATTACAGTTCCCTGCACCGCTTTGCAGGGTAAAACAGTGAATAGTACGCATCACTTAATCAGTCGCAGGATTGGTGGTGAACCCAGAGGTCAGACCCCCACCAATCATAAAGCGATGGCATGTCATAACAATATGCCATCACTTTATAAGATAGGAAAAACCCTTTAACTTGTCAAATATAAGTGTATATCTGTGGACATTGATGTTAATGGTGATTTAAGTAGATTAGAGTGTTTATCAGTAACATTATAAATGTCATGTAATGTAAAACACATTTTGGTTTGTTCTGAACAATATATTAAAGGAAAACTGAAGGCAAAATATATATAGTGTCGTATGCTTCCTGAGAGGAAGGTGCATTACACAGGGATTCAAAGAACAGCAAATAGAGAATTCATATGACTAGTGCAGGGTCTGAGGGGGCGGTGCTTGACACACCGATTCTCTCTTTGGTTTTCTTTGTATCCTTGTGTCATGCACCGCCTCCTCGGGCCCTGTACTAGGCATAACACAGTGGGGCTATATATCAAAAGGTTTACATCAGTTTTCTGGCATAAAAAAGTCAAAAATTGCATGCCAAGTTGCGCTAAAATTTGCGACTTTACTTTCCTAGCCACTTTCTGAAAGTGGTGAGAAAAGGGGGCAGGTTTAGCCAAAGGAGCGAGGCCTTTGCTAGAATGACAGATTTATCATAACTTACACCAGAAAATTGCATAAGTTATGTCGCAAATCTATACCTGCTCATAACAGGCATAGATTTGCTTTTCTGTGGCACGGATAGCCAAAAATGCACTAAATTAATTGAGAGGCGTGCACCTCTTAATATATTTGCCGCATTTACTGCCGACGTAAATTTGTTTAAGACTGGCGTTTGAAACGCGAGTATTAAAGGGGTTCTCCAAGGCATTTTATATTAATGGCCTATCCTCAGCATAGGTCATCAATATCAGATCATTGGTGACTAGACTCCTGGGACCATCACAGATCATCTGACTGAAGAGGTCGCAGCGGTGAAGGGCACAGCCTTATCAATGTCTTACCAGGCACAGCGCCCAACTCATCCGTAGCAGAGGTGTCTGTGATTGCAGCTCAGTCCCATTCACTTAAATGGGACCAGAACTACAATCCCAGGCACAGCTGCTACGGAAGTGTACGGCACTGTACCTGTAAATTGTGAAGAGGCCGCAGCTACCAATGCCGCGGCCCCTTCAATGAGACTCGAACTAAGGATAGGCCATCAATATACTGCCTGGAGAACAACTTTATTATATTTCCCCCAGTGTATCAGTTTTGCCTGGAGTAGTCCTTGAAACTTCCTTTAGTCAGGATTGATTTGATTTTACATAATAGAGCAAAATGTGAGTGTGTCTTAGAGCTTGCAATCTACTGACGCCGCTTTCATATGATTCAGGTGCTGCCTCACAACCTGGCTGTACCATATCACCAAGTGTCCAAAACCCTCGGGCTGCCCCTGATCATGGTCCATGCAGACTTTGTTTTGGCTAACTGGAAACGAAAGGATCCCACAGGGTAAGACTGGCCCTTTTTTTAGCATCTGTATGGACATGATACGGGTTCGGAACCAGGGCCCTACATTCATGGAAGGGGATAATTGCAATAAAAATTTCTTACAATATATTTGCCTTTGTTCTATGAATAGAACACATAAATTCTATTGTGAAATTTTACACGATACATTTTGGGCAGATGGAAAAAGTTTAGTGGGCTGGGATACCCTTTGTCATCTTTCTCTCCATACTAATTGTTTGTTTCCTTCCTCTTTCGGCTCCCGGGGATTCTTGCTCAGACCTCTGACAATAGAGTAAGTGAAACTCCATTACGTTTAGAATTCTCTTTGAAGTTAATGATGGGGTGCTGGGTCTCAGACTTGGGTACTCATAGAGAATAATGTGTTTTCTTAGTAAGGAAGAGCTGCTAATAGAGACTGATTACTTAATGATACGTTATAAGCTATGTGGATGGGTTGCTTATAAAAGGTGCATTGTCGGAGGAGTGATGCTCTGCAGGACACTGCAGTCATATGGGTTCAATAGTTTGATATACAAAGGGCTCATATAAAAAAAAAAGCAGTTCCTATACTGAATAATATGCGCTGGGTAATGTATAGTTCTCAAGTGCTGATCTCGGGGAATGCAGCTGCAGAGGGTATTGCTTACATGTCACTCATAGGAGTCTGTATGGACGGGACACATCCATAACTCACCATATGGAAATTCACTATGTATTTCATCCATAGAGACCACATGTAATCAGTAAGTGGCTGGGGAACATTAGGGTATGTTCACACGTAGTCAACAAAAACGTCTGAAAATCCAGAGCTGTTTTCAAGGGAAAACAGACCCTGCTTTTCAGACGTTTTTTTACCAACTCGCATTTTTCGCGGCGTTTTCACGCCGTTTTCGCGGCGTTTTTTACGTCCGTTTTTGGAGCTGTTTTCATTGGAGTCTATGAGAAAACAGCTCCAAAAACGTCCAAAGAAGTGTCCTGCACTTCTTTTGACGAGGCTGTATTTTTACGCGTCGTCGTTTGACAGCTGTCAAACGACGATGCGTAAATAACAGGTCGTCTGCACAGTACGTCGGCAAACCCATTCAAATGAATGGGCAGATGTTTGCCGACGTATTGTAGCCCTATTTTCAGACGTAAAACGAGGCATAATACGCCTCGTATACGTCTGAAATTTGGCCGTGTGAACATACCCTCAGGGTGATGATGTGCAGCTCCATACGGGAAAGTTTCCAGTAGATTTATGCTTTGCAGATGATGAACCCATGATTGTCCCATCATTTTGCCTGGTCTATGTAGGATATCATAGGAAATTGAATTAGTGCTGCAATGTTCCAGCATGCCAACTTGAAACTATACATTAAAAAATATATACAGTTCTTTTGCAGGCACAAAAATTGGTTACAATATATATATATATATATATATATATATATATATATATATATACACACACACACTACCGTTCAAAAGTTTGGGGTCACCCAGACAATTTTGTGTTTTCCATGAAAACTCACACTTATATTTATCAAATGAGTTGCAAAATGACTAGAAAATATAGTCAAGACATTGACAAGGTTAGAAATAATGATTTTTATTTGAAATAATAATTTTCTCCTTCAAACTTTGCTTTTGTCAAAGAATGCTCCATTTGCAGTAATTGCAGCATTGCAGACCTTTGGCATTCTAGCTGTTAATTTGCTGAGGTAATCGGGAGAAATTTCACCCCATGCTTCCAGAAGGCCCTCCCACAAGTTGGATTGGCTTGATGGGCACTTCTTGCGTACTATACGGTCAAGCTGCTCCCACAACAGCTCTATGGGGTTGAGATCTGGTGACTGCACTGGCCACTCCATTACAGATAGAATACCAGCTGCCTGCTTCTTCCCTAAATAGTTCTTGCATAATTTGGAGGTGTGCTTTGGGTCATTGTCCTGTTGTAGGATGAAATTGGCTCCAATCAAGCGCTGTCCACAGGGTATGGCATGGCGTTGCAAAATGGAGTGATAGCCTTCTTTTCCATTTATTAGCCAGTCTCAGATATGGATTTTTCTTTGCCACTCTGCCCTGAAGGCCAGCATCCCGGAGTCGCCTCTTCACTGTAGACGTTGACACTGGCGTTTTGCGGTTACTATTTAATGAAGCTGCCAGTTGAGGACCTGTGAGGCATCTATTTCTCAAACTAGAGACTCTAATGTACTTGTCTTGTTGCTCAGTTGTGCAGCGGGGCCTCCAACTTCTCTTTCTACTCTGGTTAGAGCCTGTTTGTGCTGTCCTCTGAAGGGAGTAGTACACACCGTTGTAGGAAATCTTCAGTTTCTTGGCAATTTCTCGCATGGAATAGCCTTCATTTCTAAGAACAAGAATAGACTGTCGAGTTTCACATAAAAGCTCTCTTTTTCTAGCCATTTTGAGAGTTTAATCGAACCCATAAATGTAATGCTCCAGATTCTCAACTAGCTCAAAGGAAGGTCAGTTTTATAGCTCCTCTAAACAGCAAAACTGTTTACAGAGGTGCTAACATAATTGCACAAGGGTTTTCAAGTGTTTTCTAATCATCCATTAGCCTTCTAACACAGTTAGCAAACACAATGTACCATTAGAACACTGGAGTGATGGTTGCTGGAAATGGGCCTCTATACACCTATGTAGATATTGCATTAAAAACCAGACATTTGCAGCTAGAATAGTCATTTACCACATTAACAATGTATAGAGTATATTTCTGATTAATTTAATGTTATCCTCATTGAAAAAAACGGTGCTTTTCTTTCAAAAATAATGAAATTTCTAAGTGACCCTAAACTTTTGAACGGTAGTGTATGTGTATATATATAAACAATCTTCTCATAAAAGAGAGGCACAGACTTAGTTACAACTTAGGCAGGCAAGATGGCAGGCTTGTTATGATGTGACCGGCAGACACAGGGCCGGGGGCACCCCTCCTTGGTCAAGGGCTATTTTCTTGCCTAGTTGACCTCAAGATGGTGGCTGCCTCTGTGTACTTTGGACCTAATAACCCTTTTAATGGATGGTTACTGGCTCAACCGCACACGGCCCTACAGGCTTCCACATGGACCGACTCTCTCCTCTTAGTCTTGCACTACTGTTGGCCACTGCCGGTACACCTCTCTCTGACTGTCCTGGGTCACATCAATTCTACGCCCCCTTTACCGCCCAGCCCATCTATCTGTACAGTGGGGCCTCACACACCACCCCTGCTCGCTCTTCAGGACCGATTGCCATCCCAGGCCCAACAATGGATACTGACTAGGTCATTCTCTCCGGTCTCTCTCAGGTTACTTAGTTTCAGCTCCGAGTAATCGGTCTCTCTTGCTCTATCTTCCTCCACAGCAGATCTTCTGTCTTTCCCCACTCGCAATAGCACCTGTCTCTTAATGAACAGACACAGCTCAGGTTACGCCAACTTCCTCCCACAGCTGAACATGGACTGGTGGGCTAACTGCTTTTTTATAGTCCAAGTGTCGACCAGTGGTGTGACGCTGCACACACGCTCATGCGTCCCTCATTACCCTGTCACAGCACAAAATGATGTCCGGGCCGTATTTACCGGCAACATCACCACACAGAGATGTGTGAACAAGCCAAGTGTCTTGTAAACAAGTGTCATCTGTAGTGGGGGGAATAAAAATACAATCGCAACAACAACACAAAAACATTGAGACAATAGCGCTCAGATGCGCAGTGCACCATATATGTAGCAAATATATGTATAAGGCCATGGTGGTCAATAAAAACCTTTTTAGGCCATGCAAATTCCCCTTTTATTTTGTGAATTCAGCCCCCAGATGAACCTCCGTTGTCTTCACTTGAGGTGCTATTGGCTGTATACTGGACCCGCATACAGCTGGAAAGGACATTGCTGGATTTCACAACTTTGGAAGTTATACTATACATGCATCGTTCTGTCCAGCTGCTGGTGCTATATGTACAGTACTAGATTGGTGGGTGATTGAAGATCTGGAGCTGTTATAGTGCCCTGACTCTTGGGAGACAAGCGGGCAGAAAGGGGCACTCTATGGCATTGCTGACCTCATCTCTCCTGTCCATAGGAACCTGTCCACCATTGTGTCTGTTCCAGGAGGTGACAGTCTGCAGGGCTTTATACTGGTCACACTGCTTGTGGAGGTGGCAGCAATTCCAGCCGTTAAAGTGAGTACAATTGTTCTATCCACAATAAGGAGAGTGAAACATTGGGTTCTGCAATACGTTCAGTAAACAGATCTTGGGAAAAACTTGTGGTGACGTGTATGAAGTGTAGACTGCTTGGATACCAGTTATCTGTGTTGTGCAGGTGTTTTCCTCAGCCTACGGGGAGATAATCTGTGTCTATGAGCTGTTATATACTTACAAAGGACACAGTGCAAAACAGTGCGACATCAGAAAACCACAGTTTAGATTACACATGACTGTATACAGTCCGCTCTATGTGTCATTGTTTATTCTAATCCTTACGGTCCCAGTCATGCTACGACAGTAGTTGTACTGTGCCGTGCGTCCAGTTAACCCAATGTGTTCTTAGGTAAGATATATATTTCTGATATGGTGTCTGATTTAAAGCCAGGGAATGCCGTGTAGATCTACTTAGACCCACCAACTTGAAAGAATATATCTACAGTATAATCGCATAAATAATATTTCATTCTTTAGATGCAGGAGTGGCACGATAATTAAAATAATATTTTTATTAGCAATTTTTCAATATAAGAATACAAAACAATACACCCCCCCCCCATTCCCCATCCCTGCCCCTCCCACCTGTAACCCTTAAAAATCCAGCTGAGTATACAAAAGAATACAAAAGCACATATCATCAAGATTCCACAGTACACCTGTCAGGATATACTCAAGCACAACAAGGCCGTCAACATGTATCCATTTCATAAAGGACATAACATATATATGGGTGCCAGTTCAACCCTGGCACCCATATAATCCTAGAAAGAGCTCACCATAAAGAAGTTACGGTATATCCCAAACACTAACCCTGTCAACCATAGATCCCGTTAATTTTTCTTCCAGATTACGTTTTTTCCTCCTCCCGTCCCCCTTTCTTTTAGCAAATTTTAGAAACTTGTTCACCATAAGTTGGTCTTAGATAATTTAACACAATCAAGGATTCTTCCAATAGGGGACTGTGAGCTTCCAACATAAAAGTCGAGGGGTCGCTAACTGCTGGCTCTCTCTTACAGAATTATAGGATTATTTTTTTTAAAATATAATTTATTCTATATTCCTCTCCTCTTCCCCCTGCTCCTCACAGCCTCACACGTTCGTCATGAACCAAGGTCCATGGATGCCATATCTCCAGGAATGGATCTTTTTTTATTAGCTGTACACCAGTATATATATATATATATACAGGGGCGTAACTAGGAAAGACTGGGCCCCATAGCAAACTTTTGACTGGGGCCCCCCCTCTGCTGGGTATCACACAACCCCCCCCCCCCCTTGTAGATAGTGCCTCCCTATAGATTCCACCACATAGCGCCCCCTATAGATAGCACCATACACAGCCCCCTGCAGATAACGCCATACAGCCCCCCTGTAGATAACGCCATACAGCCCCCCTGTAGATAACGCCATACAGCCCCCCTGTAGATAACACCATACAGTCCCCCCTGTAGAGAACGCCATACAGCCCCCCCTGTAGATAACGCCATACAGAACCCCTCTGTAGATAACGCCATATAGCCCCCCCCCCCCAAAAAAAACGTCCTATAGTTTGTCCTACAAAAGACATGCATCCCCTATCCACAGGATAGGGGATACATGTGTGATCGCTGGCAGTGATAAGGAGAACGGGGGACCGAAAGTCCCCCGAAGTTCTCCATGACTAACCTCGGACTTCCGGCGTCTGCGCAGTTCAATAAAAATGAAAGGAGCGCTAGTCACGCATGCGCACAAGCGCAACCGGCGCTCCATTCATTTCTACGGAGCTGCCGACACAGACCCCGGAAGTCCAAGGTTTGTCATGGAGAACTTAGGGGGGACTTTCGGTCCCCCGTTCTCCTCATCGCTGCCAGCGATCACACATGTATCCCCTATCCTGTGGATAGGGGATACATGTCTTTATGTAGGAACAACCCCTTCAGTGGCGTCGCGCTGTAGCAGCCATAGCGGCTGCTAGCGGAGCCTGCGGCCATGGGAGGGGGCCGTGCCGGCGGGTGGCACGGGCCCCCTCATGCTGCAGGCCCTGTAGAAGTCGCTACGGCTGCTATAGCGGTAGTTACGCCACTTCGTATAGGTTTGTACGGCGTAAAACTACAGCTCCCAGCATGGCCGGAACAATGGTAAGGATATGCTGGGAGATGCGGTTTCACAAAAAAAATCCTATCACCATCATCTCGCTGCAGATCATACAGTGACTACATTACTGATTAGAGGCAGAATAAACATTTACATTAAGTGACTCACCGGTGACGTCTCAGATTCTAGTTCTTTTCTTCTCCCTCCGGTTCAGACATCTATGATGGATTTCTCCCGGCCATGACCCATTTCTGCAGTTTTCCGTTTAGATGTCTTCAGCTTCTCACTATTAAAACATTTCTGCACCTATAAACAAAGTTAAAATTCTCAACACATCTAAATATAACTGTCACAAACACACAACATGCCCCCTGTAGATAGTGACCTACATAGAAGCCCCTGTAGATAGTGCCCACATATGGACTCCAGAGCTGCAAGGCAATAGTGCTAACCACTGAGCCACCGTGCTGCCCTACATATAGCTTCCCCTATAGTTAGTGCTCCACGTATAGCCCACCTCTGTATATAGTGTCTCACATATAGCTCCCCCTGTATATAGTGTCCCACATATAGCCCACCCCTGTAGACTGTGCACTACATATAGCCACCCTGTTGCTAGTGCCCCACAGGTAACCCACCCCTGTATATAGTGTAACACATATAGACCCCCCTGTATATAGTGGCCCACATATAGACCCCCCTGTATATAGTGGCCCACATATGGACCCCCCCTGTATATAGTGGCCAACATATAGAGCCCCCTGTATATAATGGCCCACGTATAGAGCCCCCTGTATATAATGGCCCACACCCCCACATCTAGACCCCCCCTGTAGCTACTGCCCCACACATAGACCCCCTATATATAATAGCCCACATAAAGATGACCCCCCCCCACCCACCCACCCACTATAGATAATGCCATTCACATTTTTATGAGGGAAAAAAAACAAAAACTTGACATACTCACATTCTCCGGTTCCCACGCTGTTCACTGGCGATGCAGACATGCTCTCTTCTGAGCATGTCTGCAGGAGCTGAACGAGCGTCCTCCAATGACGCTGATTGGCGGGGCAGAATGACTTGCCCCGCCAATCAGCACCTTCCAAGCATGGAAGCGGCGCGATGATGTCATCGCGCCGCTAGCCAATCAGTGTCATTGTAAGGCACTGGATGGTCAGGCACGGAACATGCCCGGCCATTCAGTGCTAATACATGTATTTGGCTGCCGCTAGCACTGGGGCCCCCTCCGGTGCTAGCGACACCTACAGGCATGAGAGGGCCTGTGTAAGGCTCGGCGTCGCGGGCCCCACAGTAGCGACGCTACTGCTGTAGTAGCCATAACGGCTGCTAGCGGCGCCACCGGGCCCCCTCAAGCCCCGGGCCCCGTAGCAGCCGCTACTGCTGCTACCGCGGTAGTTACGCCACTGTATATATATATATATATATATATATATACACACTTGTATTGGAGAGCTGAGTTAACGTATCTCTCCCATTCTACCCTGGTAGAGGGTTCATCTCCTATCCACTTAGACATTATTACCTTCCTAGAAAAAAATAATAACTTCATTATTGCCTGCTAGTTAGGCCATTTAAATATAGACCCTCCAAATCCCCAAGTACACACATCATAGCATTTTCCTGTACTATCACCCCATATATGAATTCAATCCGATCCAGCAAAATTCTCAAGTAAAATTCCTATAGTTCAATTACATTTGGGACATTCAGGATTCCTGTTTTTATTAAATATTTCAGTTCTATGAGGGGAATAGTATGCTCTATAAAGTATATAAATTTGGGTCACACTATAAGCTGGGCACCTAGACAAAAGAGGGATGACTCTTGTTATTCGTTTCCATTGTTCTTGTAGAACTTCGCCCAGGTCTCTTTCCCACCTAACTCTTAGGGCCTGTTCACATCACCGTTCGCTTTCCGTTCCGGGGTTCTGTCGGAGGTTTCCGTCGGGTAAACCCCGCAACGGAAAGTGAAAGCACAGCTTCCGTTTCAGTCACCATTGATCTCAATGGTGATGGAAACATCGCTAATGGTTTCCGTTCGTCACCATCCCGGCAGGTTTCCGGTTTTCCGATGGAATCAATAGCAGAGTCGACTCCGCTATTGATTCCGTCGGAAAACCGGAAACTTGCCAGAATGTTGACAAACGGAAACCATTAGCGATGTTTCCGTCACCATTGCTATCAATGGTGACTGAAACGGAAGCTGTGGTTTCAGTTTCACTTTTCGTTGCGGGGTTCACCCAATGGAAACCTCCGAAGGAACCCCGGAATGGAAAGCGAACGATGATGTGAACAGGCCCTTACTACTCTTGCCAATTCTCGCCTCCTTTCTTCCGTCATTAACCTATAAAGTCTAGAAGTTAGCCCTCTTGTCTCAGCTTGCTTGACGATTAAATCAACTTCCGGCAGACTCAGCATTAAAGTTGAACAGTTGCTTCCTATAATAACAAGCATCACTATGGGGAAAGTCTCCATGCAGGCTAGTGCCTTTGACTATCTAGAATTTATTTGTAAACTAGTTAGACCATTAGATTAGAGAAAAGTCAGCTGAACCTGACAACTTTAGCGGGATCTGCTAACTATCTTAGGCTATGTTCTCACCGGGGTCGGAGGCTCCATTAGGGGCCTCTATTGCAGATCCGACAGGTTTTGCCAGAGTTTACCAGAGACAATAGTGCGGCTTGTTGCGCTATTGTGTCCGGTAAAATCATGGACACTCTGACGGAAAGCCGACGGAACCCATTAAAGTCAAAGGGTGCAACAGAACCGTTGGTTCCGTCATTCCCTTGTTCTGCACCTCTGAGGGAGCAGAACAACGCAATACACCAACGCAGGTGTGAACCCAGCCATGTGTGTAGGGGTCTTTCAACTCTTCCCCAATGCCAGATGTCGGAAAACAAGTATCAACATGTTGGATTTTAACATGCTGAGTCTCTTTTCCTGTGAGAGAGAAGCCAAAACCTCTGGCCTCTGCCTTTTTCCTCTCCCACGGAATTAAAAAAAAAACACCTTTGCATGGGAGGAATTGTTGTCGGACAAACGAATGCTATCTAAAATGTATGGCCAACTCTAGACTATAGTAAAACAGTCCATATGGGACAATTCGTATTCTAGCTTTATATTACATAAGTGCCATTTATGCAAATACCTAATATATACTTAAAAGTAGTTCCAGAAGGAGGTTGGAAATACATTGTAGATTATAACAGATTGCCTAATATAATGATCTTTATTGCCAGTTATCCCTTCATGCCTAAACTGGAGCATTCAGATTATAAAACTGCAGGCTATGTGGAACTTTTAAGGGACTCCACCTATATATGTTTTTATTGCTCCAATGCATCTAAAATAAAAATTTAGCAACTTTTCATATAGTCTTCAATGAAAATCTCCTAATGTTTTGTGTATACAGCTCCTGTGCAGAACTTTGTGTCTCCATGGTTACAGACTACAAATATAGACTGTGTAGTCTGATCCTGCGACCATACTCTTCCATCTGTCCCCTACTTTTTTATAACATACATTTGGTAGGTTAACAAGAAAGATGGGAGATCAGACTACACAGGTTTGTTTGTAGTCTGTAACCATGATCCCAGACCACCACTAATTTTCAGAATGAAGGAACTCTATAGATAGCTTAACCCTTCGCATAACACTTCCTTTAAAAATAGAAGTTTAAGATGTGCCTATGAGTACATGCACAGATGTTCAAAACTGAAGAGACTCTGTGGAATCCGTGTGAATCTCTGTGATCCAGATACCGGTAAACATCCGAATGACGTAGTCGAAAAATATCCTGACTAGGTGCAGTGGGTCATTACATGTGCAACTGCTCAACTTCTCCCCCCCCCCACTAAACGTGCCAATGAGAGAGCACATATCCTACCTGATTAATAAGAGGGGCGATAACTTTTAGGAAATGTTCTTCTCGTCCCCCTGCCCCATAGTCACTGTAAGGCTAATAGACTTTATGGTGCTGTGAAAATAATAATACTCTTTATTTTCCTTGTGTACAGGCTATCGTTAGGATAGTGAGAGCCATACAAGATGATGACAGGAAGCCACTTCCCCCAACGCTACAAGATTTGGAGCAATCCATAACCAAGATGAGTGCCGCTCTGCAACTCATGTATGGTCAGTGAGTAGGTGTATTTATATTACTCCTCCCCCACTCATCCCCAATGAGTATCCCCAGTACCTCTGTGTATACCACTAATACCCATCTATGCCCAGTCTACGATCTCTGTGTTTACACCTAAGTTTACAATGTGCTTTCCTTTAGATTACGTGGACTCTGATGTGTATTATAACACAATCCGCACATTCCTCTCTGGGTAAGTCTATTATATGTGATCTATAAAAATCTGGTCAAATCTGATAAAGAATGCATAACACAGAAATAATCAACCTGTGTAAAGATACTGTGCCCACAATGGGCGTGTCGTAATTGGTTTGTTAGGTGACTCTTGACCTGAAAGGAAACAAACAGGGCAGGGCAAAGTCCTCCAACACCACGATCTGTGACGTGTATTTAAAGTGATTTCTTGAAATTGCAGAACAGTGATAAATACATAACAGTAATAACCAAAGCCTAAATAATACTCAATGTGTGAACATCTACTCTACTTGACATTGAAACAAGTTCTCAAAAAAACAAGTCATGATAAAACCAATTGAAGTGTAGGTTGGGGATGTTGTTTCGCTGGGTGTGGTAGTCCAAAAATAAGCACTACCCTCAAAGCTAAGTTTTGGTTGAAAGTTAGTTGTGACTTTTTTTTATCTCAGAGACATGAGAAATGTGGATTTAATAAGCACCACCGATCAATCTAAGTTTTAGTGGGGTCTAGGAGGCTACCCGTGCACAGAAACACCAACCTATGGTCACAAAGTGCCTTCTCCAGACTCCCTGGCTTAGACACTGATGGACCTTATCAGAATAGGACTATATGACAACACCTATCTCTTGTAGTCCTAATGAATATTGGTTTAGGCTGTCCCACCCATGACATCACTGAGGAGACAATGCTCTTGTTAATAGGAATATTATTAGATACAGTGTTGTATACCAAAGTTGGTAGAAACCTCTGAGCAAAAGAACTTGGAGGGGACGTCTCTCCCTACTTATTGGTACCAATCAGTAGTAGCCACTTCACACTATAACATCCAATGCCAGCTGACTAAAGTCCTTCCAAATTTACTCTTAAAGAGGCTCTGTCACCACATTATAAGTGGCCTATCTTGTACATGATGTGATCGGCGCTGTAATGTAGATTACAGCAGTGTTTTTTATTTAGAAAAATGATCATTTTTGACGGAGTTATGACCTATATTAGCTTTATGCTAATGATTTTCTCAATGGACAACTGGGCGTGTTTTACTATATGACCAAGTGGGCGTTGTACAGAGGAGTGTATGACGCTGACCAATCAGTGACCAATCAGCGTCATACACTTCTCTCCATTCATTTACACTGCAGATAGCGATATAGCTATATCGCTATTTGCAGTCACATAAACACACTATAATGCTACTCATGTGTCATGACAATGAATATACATTACCTCCAGCCAGGACGTGACGTGTATTCATTCTCCTGACCACTTCTGTAGCGTCTCTGTGAGTTACAGCATAGCAGGCGTATATTACGCTGTAAGCTGTCATTCACAGCGAGATCTCGCTGTGCTGTGCTGTAAATCACACAGACGCTACAGAAGTGGTCAGGAGAATGAATACACGTCACGTCCTGGCTGGAGGTAATGTATATTCATTGTCATAACACATGAGTAGCGTTATAGTGTGTTTATGTGACTGCAAATAGCGATATAGCTATATCGCTATCTGCAGTGTAAATGAATGGAGAGAAGTGTATGATGCTGATTGGTCAGCGTCATACACTCCTCTGTACAACGCCCACTTGGTCATATAGCAAAACACGCCCAGTTGTCCATTGAGAAACTCATTAGTATAAAGCTAATATAGGTCATCACTCCGTCAAAAATGATCGTTTTTCTAAATAAAAAAACACTGCTGTAATCTACATTACAGCGCCGATCACATGTGCAAGATAGGCCACTTACAATGTGGTGACAGAGCCTCTTTAAATGGTAAGAAAAGCTCATGTCTGGCTGATGGGAGATTCTGAGAGTACCGGAGGGGACTGAGTAGTAAAGACCACCGCCAATTGCCCTTTGTGCCCCCACTTCAATCCAACATTATTGGCTAATTATTTGTGGCTTTTTTTATTCCAGTGACATGAGTAATACAGACTTATATTGTAACGCTTAGTATTAGACTATTAGCCCACAAGCGTACCTGGATGCTGGTCCCTGGCTAGCATAGTCTGAACTGTGGGGATGTCTCAGGGACAATGTTGAGTAGCACAGCGTAGTGAGAATAGACTTTAGCGGCATCATGCAGAATTGTCGTAGAAATAGTTGCACTCCAGCGCAGTATGCATGGACAATGAAGAACTGTGACTGTAGACTTTTCCGGTAAGATTCACAGGTTTTGATCCCCAGGATAGTCCCCAAAGTCGGGCTGCAGATGGCTGGTATGAAACGTTTGGTAGTCAAACAGATCCAGGTCAACATATTCCACTCAGCAAGCAGAAGGAATGCCACGAGGGTTATGTGGGCCCCGTTTGACATTTAATTTACAATGATTTCTGTGTAACTAACGTTGTTGATCGGAGAATACGGTTCACTAATTGGATACATGAAAATAATGGAGGGAAATATATAGTTGATTCTTTTTATTTTTGTATTTTTTTTTTATCCTCCTTCACTTTTCATCTGTGAAAATATTCAACAAGGATTTTACCAATTTCTTGCAATATCAGATATTCACTGCCCGATTATTGAACCCCCTATCTAGTCGCCACTCTAGTTCTATAAATGTGGGATGTTCTTCACTACAGTAACTCATAGATAAATCATTCCATAAGAGAACTAGAGATTATAGGTCAGTGACTTGCATGTTCTGATTAGATATTTATTAAGAAATATCACATTCTGAAGATCTCTGGGTTTGGGTTTGAGATCCCTTATTATCAGTTACTCAGAATACAAAAGTAATGAGAACAAACATCTTAAAATGAAATGTAAATGCAATGCAAATTACTGTAAACTTCTCACATTTTTCCTCTTTCTTTTCCTATGTTTAACTGAAACATTACGAGGGGGATTGTTATCATGGGCCTAGTTGACCACAGGGCCTCTCTTTTTAGTAGATAAGGACCAAAGAGTCTATGGCTACACGGTGCAGTAAATTGTGGTAAATCATGGTCTCAATGCAAATACAATTATTTACCATGGGTATAAAATTTGCAAGTGATCTTATGGATGTTAGTAATTGGAGTTTCATCGCAACTATGATTTTATAACAATTTACTGTGATATTCTGTTGCCATGCAGCCACAGTCAAATTCAGAAAAGTTTCAAAGCCATGACATGCACTGATTCATAACTATCTATAGATTTCTTTCTGTTATAGTCCCTTACTATAAACATGGCTTACAAATGCTTGCCCTGTACTACCGGCCAATATTCAGAAAATAAAAATAGTACTTTAGTCTGGAAATCTAGATGATCCAGTATCCCCAGAACATAGTCTTAAAGGGGTTGTATAGTTCAGAAAACCCCATTTTTACATACCCTATTGGCCAATTCTGAGATAATAGAGGGCCTGAGCGAAGAGAGGCTACAAAGAACATCTCTGGTATCGATCCTTGATTTAATTGAGAACTGTGTAATGCCTAATTTTTCCTATAGAGGCACTGCAGTAAATTGAACACATTTCCTGCAAGGTTTCCACACAAAGTTCCAGTGGCAGAACTTCCTGTGTTCAATGTAGTGTCAGTGGATTCCCCTAACAAAAAGTTATTGTACAAAGTGGACAACCTTTTAGTGTTCATCCAAAATCTCTTGATTTTATCTATATGAAAGTAAAAGTTCCATTAAAGCTGGAAAGTGGGAAAGTGTTGCTTAAAAGTCTTAGGGTATGTTCACACGGCCTATTTTCGGTCGTTTTTCGGGCCGTAAACGCGCGAAAAATCGAAAGCAGAACGCCTCCAAACATCTGCCCATTGATTACAAAAAGAAGTGCAGGACACTGCTTGGGACGTTTTTGGAGCCGTTTCTCATTGACTCTATTGAAAACAGCTCCAGAAACGACCGTAAAAAACACAGCGAAAATCGCGAGTGGCTTAAAAAACGTCTGAAAATCAGGAGCTGTTTTCCCTTGAAAACAGCTCCGTATTTTCAGACATTTTTGACTCAGCGTGTGAACATACCCTTAACAAGCAATGACAAGGAACAATATATGTGATAAGAATTTCTAATGTTGACCTGCATAGGACTTCTGGGTGGGGTTGCAGATCCAGATGTATTATTGGGCTAATTTGAAACTAATGGTCAGTTTACACATGGTCTTTTGGTGCTGATTTTGACTCGGAAACTGCAAAAAACTGCCAGAATTGCCCCCCATTGACTTCAATGGGGGGCAGAGGCAGTTTTATTTCCCCGTGCGCCTTTTGGCTACTCGGGGGAGAAAAAAAAGGGGCATTTCCTATTTTCCCGCGGCGTTCGTTTCTGAGCATTCTTTGGGGCATTTTTTGCCTACGGTCCTTACATTAGCTTCAATAGCCTCGGGTGAAAAAGCAGCAGAAATAAGCGCAGGCAGTTCAAAGTCTGCCTCTACATTCCTGAAGGAATTCTGAGGCACATTTTTTTCTGCCTGCTAAAATTTCTGTGTGAACAGGGCTAATAGTCTAGAAAATCCAATAAGGCTGGGTTCACAAAATGGAAGGGGGTCCGCTGTGCTGGGGGAGAGAATTCTAGCTGGGGTGGCGGAGTATTTAAACTAGGGCTGAGGAGGGAGGTCAATGTAGAAAAAAAAGGGGTAGCCAGGTTAGAGAGGGGTCAGACTATATTGGTGGGGGGAGAAACAGAATGTGGGGAGAGGACTAGACAACAAGATAAGGAGATCCTTTCGTTGCAAAACATCAGTGTAAATAAAAAGGACCGATTAATGTCAAATCACATTTCTGATAATAAAAGTGAAAAACTGACAGGCAAGTTAAAGTGTATGTTCACAAATGCCAGAAGTCTAGCAAGCAAAATGGGGGAGCTGGAGGCCTTGATACTGGAAGAAAATATAGATATAGTTGGTGTTGCTGAAACATGGCTGGACTCTTCACATGACTGGGCTGTAAATCTACAGGGTTTTACACTTTTTCGTAAAGACAGGACAAATAGGAAAGGTGGTGGTGTATGTCTGTATGTGAAAAGTGATATGAAGGCGAGTGTGAAAGAGACAATAGTGGGTGAAGACTGTGAGGAGGTTGAAACCTTGTGGGTGGAACTAGAAAGGGAGGTAAACACTGAAAAAAATTACTTTTGGTGTAATCTATAGACCCCCCAATATAACTGAGGAGATGGAAGGTCAGATATATAAACAGATGGAGCGGGCTGCACAGGCGGGTACTGTAGTGATAATGGGAGATTTTAATTTCCGGGATATTAATTGGTGTCATGGTTCGGCTTCAACTGCAAAGGGGAGACATTTCCTCAACCTGTTGCAGGAAAATTTTATGGGCCAGTTTGTGGAAGACCCGACTAGAGGTGAAGCTCTGTTGGATCTGGTCATTTCTAATAATGCAGATCTTGTTGGGAATGTCAATGTTCGTGAAAACCTCGGTAACAGTGATCATAATATAGTTACATTTTACCTATACTGTAAAAAACAAACGCAGGCTGGGAGGGCAAAAACATTTAATTTTAAGAAAGCCAATTTCCCCAGGATGAGGGCTGCAATTCAGGATATAGACTGGGAAGAACTAATGTCAAATAATGGGACAAATGATAAATGGGAGATTTTCAAATCTACTTTGAGTTATTATAGTGCAAAATTTATTCCTACAGGTAATAAGTATAAACGACTCAAATTAAACCCCACATGGCTTACACCTTCTGTGAAAGGGGCAATACATGACAAAAAAAGGGCATTTAAAAAATACAAATCTGAGGGTACAGCTGTAGCCTTTGTAAAATATAAAGAGCTTAATAAAATCTGTAAAAATGTAATAAAATTAGCAAAAATACAAAATGAAAGGCAGGTGGCCAGGGATAGTAAAACAAATCCTAAAAAATTCTTCAAGTATATAAATGCAAAAAAGCCCAGGTCTGAACATGTAGGACCCCTAGATAATGGTAATGGGGAGTTGATCACAGGGGATCAAGAGAAGGCAGAGTTACTAAATGGGTTCTTTAGCTCTGTATATACAACAGAAGAAAGAGCAGCTGATGTAGCCGGTGCCAGTGCTGTTAATATATCAGTTGATATACTGAATTGGATGAATGTAGAGATGGTCCAAACTAAATTAAATAAAATAAATGTGCACAAGGCCCCGGGACCAGATGGGTTACACCCTAGAATTCTTAAAGAGCTTAGTTCAGTTATTTCTGTCCCCCTTTTCATAATATTCAGAGAATCTCTAGTGAGAGGTATAGTGCCAAGGGACTGGCGCAGGGCAAATGTGGTGCCTATTTTCAAAAAGGGCTCTAGGTCTTCCCCGGGTAATTATAGACCAGTAAGCTTAACATCCATCGTGGGGAAAATGTTTGAGGGGCTATTGAGGGACTATATACAGGATTATGTGACAATAAATAGCATTATAAGTGACAGCCAGCACGGTTTTACGAAGGACAGAAGTTGTCAAACTAACCTAATCTGTTTTTATGAAGAGGTGAGCAGAAGTCTAGACAGAGGGGCCGCTGTGGATTTAGTGTTTTTAGACTTTGCAAAGGCATTTGACACTGTCCCCCATAGACGCCTAATGGGTAAATTAAGGACTATAGGTTTAGAAAATATAGTTTGTAATTGGATTGAGAATTGGCTCAAGGACCGTATCCAGAGGGTTGTGGTCAATGATTCCTTCTCTGAATGGTCCCCGGTTATAAGTGGTGTACCCCAGGGTTCAGTGCTGGGACCACTATTATTCAACTTATTTATTAATGATATAGAGGAAGGGATTAATAGCACTATTTCTATTTTTGCAGATGACACCAAGCTATGTAATATAGTTCAGACTATGGAAGATGTTCATGAATTACAGGCAGATTTAAACAAACTAAGTGTTTGGGCGTCCACTTGGCAAATGAAGTTTAATGTAGATAAATGTAAAGTTATGCATCTTGGTACCAACAACCTGCATGCATCATATGTCCTAGGGGGCGCTACACTGGCGGATTCACTTGTTGAGAAGGATCTGGGTGTACTTGTAAATCATAAACTCAATAACAGCATGCAGTGTCAATCAGCTGCTTCAAAGGCCAGCAGGATATTGTCGTGTATTAAAAGAGGCATGGACTCGCGGGACAGGGATGTAATAATGCCACTTTACAAAGCATTAGTGAGGCCTCATCTAGAATATGCAGTTCAGTTCTGGGCTCCAGTTCATAGAAAGGATGCCCTGGAGTTGGAAAAAATACAAAGAAGAGCAACGAAGCTAATAAGGGGCATGGAGAATTTAAGTTATGAGGAAAGATTGAAAGAATTAAACCTATTTAGCCTTGAAAAAAGAAGACTAAGGGGCGACATGATTAACTTATATAAATATATTAATGGCACATACAAAAAATATGGTGAAATCCTGTTCCTTGTAAAACCCCCTCAAAAAACAAGGGGGCACTCCCTCCGTCTGGAGAAAAAAAGGTTCAAGCTGCAGAGGCGACAAGGCTTCTTTACAGTGAGAACTGTGAATTTATGGAATAGCCTACCGCAGGAGCTGGTCACAGCAGGGACAGTAGATGGCTTTAAAAAAGGGTTAGATAATTTCCTAGAACAAAAAAATATTAGCACCTATGTGTAGAAATTTTTCCTTCCCTTTTCCCTTCCCTTGGTTGAACTTGATGGACATGTGTCTTTTTTCAGCCGTACTAACTATGTAACTATGTAACTATGTAACACTGTGCGTTTTTGTTGCATTTTTAACATTCATTTTATTTTTTGCTTAATGGACTCCTATTGAGAGACATGGGAGTTTTATCTACCAAAACAAAAAAAAAACACGTTAAAAACTCAACAACTCCACTTATAAACCATATTTTACAAAATGTCATGGTTAAATCTACTTACAATCTTGAGTAAATTACTCCTGCACTGATGTTTAATTATATTATCTTTTCTTCCCCATTCCTATCTAATGCTAAACTTTTCATTCTGCAGATTGTAACACGCCTAAAGATATGAGATAACTGTCACCCCCCCCCCCATTTTGGCGGGAAAACTGATGACAATGAAATATAATTGACTTATCATTTTCCCACCATAATGAAGAGTCTGTAGGAATCTGCTGGTGCAAACACACATTAGGTTGTTGGGAAAGCCCACCTAAATCGATGGAATAAAAAACCCCACTCCATTTCACGAATGGATAAGAACTTAGAAAGGACTGTCCTCATTTATTGAATTAATGTTTTTGTCTGTTTCTGCTCAAACCCGAATTAAAAATCTAAAAAAATGAAATCGTTCCTTACATTGTACAATAACAGGTAAGAAGCGTTGTCCACACACAGCCGGGTTTCATGTATTAGGATAATGGATGCTTCTGAATACCGACCACACTCACTATTGCATAGGATTAAAATATTACCCAGTGGTAGCTAGATGTTCTAGCGGCTGTGCTTATATTTTATAATAAGCCTTTGAGTTCCAAAGAATTAATTGTTCTTAATGTAATTTGAGAACGATAACTGGTTGGATTCAATCCTCTTCCTAATGTAATTAGATTTTACTTGATAGATCTTAAGAATACTCAGATTCCCTTTCCTACCACCCACAGATGTCCGATGCCATCTACAGATGCCCGATGCCATCTACAGATGCCTCCATGCCATCAATAGAGTCTCCCATGTCAGCGGCATCTGTTGCCAATATTAGCCAGAATGCCAGCATGGTAATAATAAGAGCCCAGCTTACACTTAACTTGTGCACACATTTGCAAATCAGACACTGTAAATAAATTTGGCTCCTTGTTACCTTAAGCGTAGGTTATGGTGTGTTCACTGACAGGTTAAATTGCTGTGGTCATTGTTAGGTGTAAACAGGGGTCTTCAGTGGTTGCACACCTGTAGCTGGGGCACACCGCCACCAGCTACCCACGATTCCTTGTGGCCGAGCCCACCTACTTTGACTGCCAACACCTAAAGGGGCCTGCAGAGCCCTTCTGCAATGACTGTCCCCACATAGCCAGCCATTGGTCCTCTCGAATTACCTTGATGGCTACTCGGACCGAACCTGTAACAGGGGCGTGCCATAGAGCTTTTAACCCACCACATAGGTGGTCCGCGTGTTAATGGTGGGACACATTCCATGGCCATACCATCAAACAACAATCAAAAACTGTAATGAGTGAAGTTTCCGTTGTAAAGCAAAAAAGCTGAATGCACTACCTGCTCTAACAACCCTACTCAATCTACTATTCCTGCCCGCCCTCTGCACCTCCAATTATAGTCTTCAGGTTTACCGCCGTTCAGTCACCTTTTAAGCCTGACTCAGGTGAGAGATCCACTCTCCAAAGACACAGGCCTCAAGACCATTGCCATCTTGGTTGCCTCATCTGGTGGTATCGCTCTACCCCAAACCGTCTCCTCCTAGGGCTGAATGGCCCCTTTACTGCTCCTCAGATAGAGTTCCTCCGTCTGAGTCTGGCTAAGACAGTTACATTTTGGTAGAATATAACCCACTTTACTCATAGTTTTTTTATGATCACTATTATGCAGAATATTGTGGTATTCCAATTTGTTACATTCTAGTTTGACCACAGACAGATAAACATGGTTGCTATTTTAGGATTATGTATTCTGAAAGGTTAAAATTCTCAGTCAATGTTAATTAGAAGTTACATTGGTTATGGTTATGGTTTATTATATGCACTTTTGTTCCCAGGAATTAGCTGTACTGACTAAGACTGGAGGGCAATGTCTAATTCCCCACGTTATATAACAGAAGTTTGGGGTTTGTAAAACTTCAGCTTTTTTTTTGCAATACTCATTAGCTCCCTCCACTAAATGCAATGTTCTCGAGATTGAACACTTGTATTTTGGCTCTACCTTATTCGGCTTTCAAAGTCTTCAGTAACAGTGGGGAAATTTCAAGATGGAAGTTTTTTAGGGTTATATCTATATTCCTATTTTCCTTATAAGAATATAGGTTTATGAAGCAAGATGGTGTTAGTAGGTTCACCCAACCATCCCATTTCTCAACTTCTTTCCATGGACTCTCGAAGTGGTGGTTTCCTCAAAACGGCTATGGTCTTGTGTAATGTTGGCAGACCGAGGTGATGCGGATGAAAGATTGATGGAGAATGTTACAAACCAAGTGTGTACGTTGGAGCACATGGATGTACCTGACATGAAGATGGGCCATTCTGTTGCTATGGGGGCTGTCGAGGCCTGGTGCCTAACTCCTCCCCCAAGTTTTCACCATTAGTTCAGGACTGGGTGACACATACCCTGATTCAAATTGCATGACTCTCAAGGAGCCCCTTCTTACAGAACAGTTCCTAAATTGGTCTCTAATCCATCTCTCGGCTTGTGAAATGTCTTTATTTTGGTACTGATCAACAGATTTATGTTGAGAAATGTATCATATTAGTGTCTGTCCAGTAATGATCTATCGCTGTTTGATGCTTATATACGTTTGAAGATTGTGCACATTTTTTTAGGACGTATCGGATCGGCAGCACTGTGGAGACTGTATTATACAGTCCCTGGAGCGCTGTGCATCTCATGTGAGGGTGAGGGTGGACACTAGGGTGTGAGGCAACACCAGAAAAGGGGAGCCATTTTGATTTCACTGTATGGCCCCCTCCTCAATGTGTCCGTTGCCAGCTCTACATTGAAAATAAATAAAGGAAACAAATTTATTATTCATACTACAGTCCTGATTTTTACAGAACTGGACCGCAAAAGAGATGGAGTTTATGTTAATTTGCATTAGAGGTGTTTCTGGACAATTTTAGGCATTCCCGGGTGAAACGATGGAGTGATCTAATATGTCCTGCAATTTGGAAATCAGATGTTGGTTAGTATGCATTGAAGTAAAGGATAGGATTTTAAAATAATTATCTTTACACAATGTGTTAAAAAAAAATGTTTGCATTGTAAAGCTGGAGCTTATCCTATATTCCACCTCCTATATATTTTTCCCTTCTAATTCCATGTAACAGCCATGGCGGGGAACAGGGTCGTAACTAGGAAAGACTGGGCCCCATAGAAAACTTTTGACTGGGGCCCCCCTCCACTGGGTATCACACAACCCCCCCCCCTTGTAGTTAGTGCCTCCCTATAGATTCCACCACACAGCGTCCCCCTATAGATAGCACCATACACAGCCCCCTGTAGATAGCACCATACACAGCCCCCTGTAGATAACGCCTTACAGCCCCCCTCTAGATAACGTCTTACAGCCCCAAATCCCCTCTGTAGATAACGCCATATAGCCCTCCCGTAGATAACGCCATACAGCCCCCCCGTAGATAACGCCATACAGCCCCCCGTAGATAACGCCATTCAGCCCCCCTGTAGATAATGCCATACAGCCCCCCTGTAGATAACGTCTTACAGCCCCAAAACCCCCTGTAGATAACACTATACAGCCCCCCTGTAGATAACGCCATACAGACCCCCCTGTAGATAACGCCATACAGACCCCCTGTAGATAACGCCATACAGACACCCCCCTGTAGATAACGCCATACAGACACCCCCTGTAGATAACGCCATACAGACACCCCCTGTAGATTACGCCATACAGACACCCCCTGTAGATAACGCCAGACACCCCCTGTAGATAACGCCATACAGACACCCCCTGTAGATTATGCCATACAGACCCCCCTGTAGATTACGCCATACAGACCCCCCTGTAGATTACGCCATACAGACCCCCTGTAGATAACGCCATACAGACCCCCCTGTAGATAACGCCATACAGACCCCCCCTGTAGATAACGCCATACAGACACCCCCCTGTAGAATACGCCATACAGACCCCCCTGTAGATAACGCCATACAGACCCCCTGTAGATAACGCCATACAGACCCCCCCTGTAGATAACGCCATACAGACCCCCTTTAGATAACGCCATACAGACCTCCCCTGTAGATAACGCCATACAGACCTCCCCTGTAGATAACACCATACAGACCCCCCTGCAGATAACGCCATACAGACCCCACCTGTAGATAACGCCATACAGACCCCACCTGTAGATAACGCCATACAGACACCCCCTGTAGATAACGCCATATAGCCCCTCCCCCCAAAAAAACGACCTATAGTTTGTCCTACAAAAGACATGCATCCCCTATCCACAGGATAGGGGATACATGTGTGATCGCTGGCAGCGATAAGGAGAACAGGAGACCGAAAGTCCCCCGAAGTTCTTCCATGACAAACCTCGGACTTCCGGCGTCTGCGCAGTTCAATAAAAATGAAAGGAGCGCTGGTCACGCATGCGCACAAGCGTGACCGGTGCGCAAGTCATTTCTATGGAGACAGACCCGGAAGTCTGAGGTTTGTCATGGAGAACTTCGGGAGGACTTTCGGTCCCCTGTTCTCCTTATAGCTGTGCGTCCCAGCGATCCCACATCCTATGGATAGGGGATGCATGTCTTTTGTAGGAACAACCCCTTCAGTGGCGTCGCGCTGTAGCAGCCATAGCAGCTGCTAGCAGAGCCTCCGGCCATGGGGGGGGGACCGAGTCGGCAGGTGGCACGGGCCCCCTTATGTTGCAGGGCCCGTAGCACCCGCTACGGCGGCTATAGCGGTAGTTAGGCCACTGGCGGGACAGTTCCCTAGTATCTTTAGTCGCTGTACTTTGTCCTGTTCTTTATAACAGAGGTCCATTTACTTCAATTGTTATCATTAAAGTTCCTTCATTTTGGATCATGATTGTCCAGTATCCCAACTAGTCCAACACAAATCACTGAATTATAGAATAGAAATGGCTGATAGTTCGGACTTTTTCAGGTCCAGATGCTCAAACGAAAAGGCTCTGAATGTTGTGTCAGCATCCTGTCCTGAACCCAAAACTAATACATCCCGAACTTTGATTGAATTGTTAAATATTTTTTGGTTCAGAAAATATGTGATTATATTAGTAGAAATATGTAAAGTTGCCCATGAATACTAGGTGATTTATGGCTGGAACAATACAGAACATGCATTATATAAGCGCAGTTTCCCACAACAGTATTC
This sequence comes from Rhinoderma darwinii, assembly GCF_050947455.1. Taxonomy (NCBI): domain Eukaryota; kingdom Metazoa; phylum Chordata; class Amphibia; order Anura; family Rhinodermatidae; genus Rhinoderma; species Rhinoderma darwinii. The sequence goes on from NC_134689.1 coordinate 370,182,275, forward strand.
CCATTACTCATCAAGGGTGTTAGGAGGAGCGTCGTACACTTGGTCAGATTAAACGTTAAATTGGGTTTTATATAATTATACTGAACAAGTAATATATCTAGAAAAGCGATCTCTACTGAATTATATTATAATGCAGGGACGTACATCGAAATCACAGGGCCTCATCGCAAAAGTCAGGGGGAATAAAATGCATTTTTTTCTTACCCCAATTTCAAGACCGTGAAGGCAACCAAATACTTGCTTACGCTGTGCTGTCTAAGACTTTGTTCACATTTGCGCTATAAGCCTCAGTCGGGGGTTCTGTTGCAAGAATAGTGCATTATATTCTTGCCGTCAAATCAACAGAAACCTTTACGGAACTCTGATAAAAGCCTATTATAATACAATAGTATCCACTGGGCACAGTATGGATCCACTGTACAACGGGTCCAGCACAGTGTCATGGCATCCAGTATATAAAAAAGTCAGTGCAGCTGTGAACAGAGTCTATGAAAGCACACTCAAGGCATCGCCAACTGCACGCTTATGTACGGTGGATAACAGAATCAAGCTCCAAAATGAATGAGGCGCCACCACTGTGCACTTCCTATAGGCAAGCCCAAGTGTGCAAAAAGAATCACAAGACTGGGCTGGCTGTGTTTATTGCCCAGGAGAGTCTTGTGATTTTCTGTCACTGTAGGTGGGCCAGGAAAGAGAATACAATCAGCAGTCTTCTCGGCGATGGGCCTCCCTAGCCCTCGGGACCCAGCAGCCATGTGGTCCGGCCCAATTACAAGTACACCACACAGTCTTTAATTGGTATAAAGAAATGCAACTAACCATGTAATTCATTTGTGCATGAGCTCTGTGGTTGACTGACAGTGAGTTGTAGTGAGAGGGGTTTTGCATCTAAATTTATTTATATAAAAATCTGGTTAATAGCACCGGCTGAGATGGGTAGTAGCATGGCACAATTATTGCCATATTGCTTCTCCCTTTTCAGTACAATGCCAATCCAGTCATTTTAGACGGACTTGTTGTTAGAGATACACTGCCTAACAGTCACAGCCTTTTTATAGGAGTTGTCAAGCATGATGTCCCTAGCAACCAGCCTGTGTCCCTAGCAACCAGCCAGAACCGAGGGCAGAAAAGGGGCAAAGGCGTTTTTGTAAAAATAACTTCAAACCGTAATTGAGTGCCATGAGCTGCAAATTACCTGTCTAGCATGGCTCTGATCCTCATACTAACATGTTTTTATCCCTTTATTATCCCAACGCATCCCCTTTCTATTGACTTTTCTGTGCTCTTTGCCCTTGGCTTCAGCTTTTAAGACTCTGTTTGTCAAGATAATTTTAGCTACCTCCTCCACTTCTCAAGCCCCCCGGAAAATGAGATTATTTTTAGAAACTTCCTAAATATTTCCAGGGGACCTAAAGAATTTAACCTCAAAAGGAACTCTATTGGTATGCCTGTGTAGAAGGCCAGAAATGACCACAGAGAGTCCACTCTGTGATTTTTAGAGCAGTCATCTACCAATGTCCTCTATTTTTTATAAGAGTTATGCTTTGTTTACTTTAACTTGAAGTATTTTTTTCCTAAGGCTATGTTCACACGGAGTATTTTGGGGGAGGAATATCTGCCTCAAAGCTCCAAACGGAATTTTGAGGCAGATATTCCTCCCCCAAAATACTCAGTGTGAATAGCAATTATCTCGCCGTTTTTCGCCCGCGGCCATTGAGCGCCGCGGGCAGAAAACACGCTTTCTCCTGCCTCCCATTGAAGTCAATGGGAGGTCGGAGGCGGAAGCGCCCGAAGATAGGGCATGTCGCTTCTTTTCCCCGCGAGGCAGTTTTACTGCTCGCGGGAAAAAGACGCCGACGCCTCCCATTGAAATCAATGGGAGGCGTTCTCGGGCCGTTTCTGCCGAGTTTTGCGACGCGGTTTCCGCGTCAAAAAACTCGGCAAAAGACCCCGTGTGAACAAGTAAGACCCTAGATGCCTGTCAGATTAGCAGATATAAAGATATTGCACAGGGTTTTATTCCTGATCAATAATGTATGCAGATTGTGAAGTTTATTTACTAAAGATGACAACAAATACACAGTTCAGTTAGCCTCTGTTCACATTGTGTTATGGGAACAAGTTCGACATACGCAAAACGTAGCCATAGGCCCCCACATTCACCCGTCAGAGCTCAAAAGAGTGTCCTTTTGGCCTCCGTTGGGTTGGTATGGTTCGGTATGTGAACAAAGCCTTTCTAGCATATAACATTTAAAATAATGTACTATGAATTGTTGTATTCAGTGGGTTGCAGTTAAAGGGGTTTTCTACATAAATTTAATTAGTCAAAAATCGGATTAATAATGCAGTCTGAGATTGCCACGGAAGAGGGATTTCACTGCTGCCAAAGCACTATATCCATCTAAGGACAATCCTGTAGTTTTGGTTTTGTGTATAGCTGTAAAGAGTTTTGTGGGAATTGAAAAAAAAAATTTGGGCCCAAAAATATAAAAAGAAAATACAAAAAGAAGAAAAAGACAGTCTATACCTCCAGTATATTACAGTGATTTATTGCTTCTAAGCAAACATTTTGAACAATGTACATGAGGCTCTTAGTGCAGGCTAAGCCCCCTTTGCTCTGGACCACAACTCCCAACAAGCACAGCATTATAGCAATGAAGGTTTGGCAGCACCACTGCAGCTAGCTATTGACTGCCAGGGTGACCCAAATGTAGACCACAAGTCAGTAAGCTTATAAGGGGCACGGTGGAGGATGTAGGACACTGGTAACGGGACCAGAGAATAATCAGTAAGTAAATTTAAACTTTGTTTTTTTTGTTCCTCCAATTTTTTTTCATTCCTGGAAAATTCCTTTAAGGACAAATTTGCCACAGTGCATATCTTCAACTTTTGCACATCACACAGATAAATATCCATGTATGGATTTCAGTCCATTATTTGCCATACTGGGCACTGAAGAGGGGAGAATTCGACTTTTCCGTAGTGTTAGTGTTCGGTATCAGGGCAAGCTGAAACTTGAGAAAAAGTTCCCACATCTGCCTCTTTCCCAATTGGTACAGTTACAAACTGGGGTAGTGATAATATAACACTGATTCTCAGTTTACTCTGTATATGCTCCTAGTTCCAAGTTTTGGGACAGAACATCGGGGCAACCAGCACAACGTATGTGTATGTATGATATCCATGTGTTCAGGACAACACTGGACCTGTAAGCACTCAACCCTTAGTACCTGAAGCCTTGACGGTCCCATCCATGGACCTCTTCCGTTTAACATAAAGAATATTGTTTTATTATCCTATACCATTTATTACACCTTATCATTGTCTATACAGTTAAAGGGGTTTTCACATGAGTGACATTTATGACATATCCACAGGATATCCTCCGAAAAAGCATGGTTGAACAGCTGCACACGTCTCCCAAATTTCAATAAATATGTTCTTTTATTCGTCAAACATCCAGTAAAAGATGGCAACGTTTCGACCCGTGACAAGTGGAGGGTCTTTCTCAAGTCAGGCTTGTCAAGCCAGGGTTTGTCTGATTTTACAGTGTGACACCGCTCCTGATATCGGGATTTGTGCTGCTTCAAATATTGTATTTTTTGGATATCCACAGGATATGTCATAAATGTCATATAGATATGGGTCCCACCTCTGGGACCCGCACTTATCTCCAGCAGAGGGGCCCCTAAACCCTGTTCAGCCGCTGTGTTGCGGCTGATTGAGGTGAATTCCGACCATGAAAAAGGTTATATGGTTGTGAGTTACGTAAACAGCGTATGTCGTTCAGCTACGCTGTTTCCATAAGTCCTATAGAATGGAATGGTAGTTATGGAAACAGCGTAGCTCGCATACGACGCTGCTTCCGTAACTGCATTCACTACTATGGGAGCTACGGAAACAGCGTAGCCACCTCCTATTCGGCTATTAGAGCCACATTAGCATATTTAGAAAAATGCAATGTAGTTATCAGCATGACCGCGCCTATTAGATTAGTTAGGAGATAGGGAATTAATAAACTAGTGACAGATCCTCTTTAATATATGGGTCTCTGGCAGAGCAAATGGATTGTAAATTCCAATGGATTGCATCATTGTGTAATATTGTGCACGTTTGTAAATTTATTTATATGGAATTTATGGCATTGGAAGATGTCATTGATTTTTTTTTAAATTTATTTTGCTTTTAACTTGCAGTTGGAAGGAAAACCCGAACATGCCAGAAGGTCTGCTATATGAAGGTGTATCAGACGAACCCCTGTATTTCTCAGGTGGTAGTGCTGCTCAGAGCTCCGTGTACCATGCTTTGGATGAACTGCTGGGAATTCAGCACCAACCTGAAATTGGTAAGTATGGGTACAATCAATGGGCAGTGAGCAATCCAATATAAGCAGAACTATAGTTAAGGGGGAACTCCAGAATATATGACTGAAATAGTAAAACGCTCCATATAATTCCGAATGGACATTCTGCTATAAATTTGGTCCTGAGCGCTGGTTTCAGGCACTACAGCTTCATGGCAGTGGCTTAGCTATCGAGGTAGTAGTTGCAACTGGGGGCCCAGAGGCCATGTACAATGGTGTCATAATATATTATGCTATCTGCCTAATCCTGTGATAATGTTTACTTTATATATACATATATCTTATACAGTGTATATATAGCCCATGCATGGAGCATGTGAAATCATAGGCCATTGAATGGGGGGACTATATATAGGCCAGATACGCTTCTGTGGAGGCCACTGGTTGCTTGCCTATATAAACCATAGAAATGGAAGTGTGTTTATTTATCATATTGTCTTTTTTTCTTTTAATTATTATTATTATTACTTGTATACTTGTTCTTCTCCTGCAGCTGAATTTCTCCTGAAGATGCGCAGTTACATGCCTCCAGCCCACAATAAGTTTATTAGCTGGGTTCGAGAGGCCCCCAGCTTGTCTGAGTACATAGTGAAAGCTGAGGATGAAACTCTCCTGTCAACTTTCAATCAGTGCATCGCTGCGCTCACACAGCTCCGCTCCCTCCATATCCGCATTGTCTCTAAATATGTCAATGCAGCAGGTGTCCGGGCCAGGATGAAGACAAACCAAAAAGAGAACCAGGGACAAGATCATCAGGAGAGGGGTACCGGTGGGTCACAGGCCATGACCTTCTTAAAGAGTGTGCGTGACACCTGCAAGGAGGGAATGCTCAGGCACAGTACTCCAGGGGACCACTGATGGCATTCTGTAATAATCTTTTCGTGATTCTCTTCCTTCAAAGGTGTTTAGAAACCATAGTGGATCTGTTCTCCAGATTAATACTGCACGTCATGCTAAAAATAAATCTAGCAACATTAAAAAGCAATTCCACCCAAACAGGAAACACAGTTTGGGTTGGACCATGATTCGATGTCCACCTTTTAGGTGTTTACTGACCAGGAGACCAGAGTTTTAGAGATTAAATGGTGCACCATGGTCTCAAGTCTCCTGCACTTTCCTCGAGGTGCTGCCCTGTTTTTTAACAGAAATGTTCATCCTTTATAAAGAAATGCATCATTTTTAGTTATCCAGTAAAAAAAAAACAAAACACCGTATATACGTGACCATTAAATTATCAATCTTTTAGTGTGCTCCATGTAATATATTAAATTGACACTTTTCATTGTATTCCTCACAAGTCTTATTTGTTTGCATTTTTATATTTGTTTTTTATGGCGTTCAAATCACTTATATGCACATATACTGTAAAGGAAGACTATGTATGGGCAGCTAAACTCTTGGCTAAGGACCCCATGTTGTTTGGAGGGCTACTGATGAGGAACCGAAGTCCAAGGACCATTTAGGCCCAACTTGAAGCTCCTGGGTCCCAATGCAAAATCTACCCACCTACTATATGTCATGTATAATGCTGGTCTCATATTGGGCCAGAGACCTATTTAGCTCTGGGGCTGGTTGTGACCGCAACCTCTGCACCCCTTATAATTATGCCCTTGATAAAGAATATATACCGGGATGATAGAATATATGAAACGGGGAACAAAAATTTACATGTTGTCTGCAGAGTTTGTAAAGTAGGAGCATTTTGATTTGAGCCTAAGGCCCAGTGTAGAAAATGTCCCAGACCTGCTCCCACAGTGTCTCTAAGTGGTAAACTTAAAACAAAGGATAAACGGAGCTCCAAGGCATAAACTTTTGGCATATTCCAAAACTACTGTAGCTGAACATGTTGCTTCATTGCAATTACTTGTCGCATGGATCCGTTTAATATCAATAGATCCCAGGGTCAAAGCTAAAGGCTCATGGGCCCTGGTGCAAGAATTCATCTTGGGCCCCCCTGCCCCTCCCCAACATCACTGGACCCTTGCACATGCCTATGCCCAGCCACCTTGCCCAACAGCCCACATGGATGCGTCTACAGTATAATGCCCACACACAGTGTAATTCCCCCATAGCTGCCCCCACACAGTATAATGCCCCCATAGCTGCCCCCACACAGTATAATGCCTTCCATAGCTGCCCCCACACAGTATAATGCCCCCATGGATGCCTCCACAGTATAATGTCCCCCATAGCTGCCCCCCCCCACAGTATAATGCCCCTATAGCTGCCCCCACATAGTATAATGCCCCCATAGCTTCCCCCACAGAGTATAATGCCATAATGGATGCCTCCACAGTATAATGCCCCCATATCAGCTCCCCATACAGTATAATGCCCCCTTATAAGCTCCCCATACAGTATAATGCCCCCTTATCAGCTCCCCATACAGTATAATGCCCCCTTATCAGCTCCCCAGACAGTATAAAGCCCCCATATGTGCATAATAGAAAAATATAAAATTACTAACCTATCCCCATTCCCACGATGAGTGGAGATCCTTCTCCTTTGGCCTGTGCTATGAGTGACTCGGCGCAGACAAGCGTGATGACATCACTACATCGCGCCTTTCTGCGTCGAGCTGCTAATGGCTCACGACACAGTGAATGCCAGAGCAAGAAGCCGTCAGCTCCTTGCTCCAGCATTGAATTCGACTGTATCTGCGTCATGAGGACGAAGATACAGTTGTAACCGAGACCTCAGTGAGTGGCTCGCAACCCCCGGAGGTCTTCACACGAACCCCGCAGGTGGTCGCGACCCACAGTTTGTAATATATTGTATTGTGCAGTTTGCGGTGGAGAGAGGAGAGGGGGAGCCTGTAATTTAATGGCCCTCCACGGCAAACACAGACTGCACAATACAACACATATACATTACGGGCCCCATCTGCAGCTCACCTGGAGTCTTCCAGGATCTTTCACACTGGCTCTTCCACACTGGCTGGAACGCCCCTCACGTGACATCACGGTCACATGGTACACTGAGTGAACCATGTGTCTGTGACGTCTATGGAGCCCTGCCCGTAACCTAGGAAGTGCTAGCGCCACAACACAGAAAATGTATTAAATCATTAGCGCGCTGTGGGCCCCCAGGCTTAGGGGCCCGGTCGCAACTGCGACCACTATATCTACGCCGCTGATATATCCAACATAAATATAATATTACATGAAAAAAAAATTTAAAGAATGTTAACACTGCCAAGTTGTAAAAAAACCTACAAAAAGAAAAGTTCACGACAACAAATAGAATGGTAGCAATAAAAATCGACTTTATTTCATAATCCACAGATAAAAGTACATGGAGGATGGAATGTACTCACATAAAAAGAGTGAAAGTCACACAGTCTGTAATATAACAGCATGGAGATGAGTAACACAATATAGCAGCACGAAATTCACAATATAGACAAAGCTTATGCGGAACAGGAAAGCTGGGGTACAATAAACAACTAAAAATGCAATATTACTATTGTAATAGCACACAGCGTATCCGCCCTGGGCGCCGATTGTGGTGCAGTTTTTTGGACGAAATGTCCGCTGCGGAAAACTGCACATAAAATAAAGTTTGATACTTACGTAGCCACGGTGACGCGTCCCTCTGCCGGCCGGCCTCCTGTCAAGACGTTTCATCCCATGTTACCGCCGCAGCCTGTGATTGGCTGTGCAGCGGTCACAAGGAATGAACAGTCATCCCTGGAGGCCGGCCTGGACGAAGAAACACAGAATTCTGGGTAAGTAAATGATTATTTTTTTTCCGAGTTGCGGTTTTTGCGGCAGAATCACTACTTTTCCGCTGCAAAAAAAATGCAACATCTGCTATTTATTGCAGAAAACCAACAAAAAATAAGCAGAGATTATGCAAATACAATTGACATGCTGCGGATTCAAAAAAAACGCACCTGTAAAGGATTTGCCAGACATAGCTTCTGTGTCAACGCCCGTGGGCAATCAGTCTGCACCTGCTCCTATGTCTGTGAGACTGACTCCATCTTCCACCACTCAGGATGACAGGCTTAGGAGTGGGAGAGCCTATCACAGCCTGGCCAGACGGAGCTAGCTCCCGCCCACTGTCTATTTATACCTGCCTTTCCTGTTCCTCCTTTGCCTGTGATTCTTCTATGCTTGTTTCCTGGCTTGCTGCTGCTGCTTGTACTACTCATCATCTGCTTGTTATTGACCTTGGCTTTTTGACCACTCTCCTGCTCAGCGTTTTGTACCTCGTTCTCTCCTGGTTTGACTCCGCTCGTTCACTACTCTTGTTGCTCACGGTGTCACCGTGGGCAGCTGCCCCGTTTCCCTCGCTTCTGTGTACCCTTGTCTGTTTGTCTGTCTTGCACTTACTGAGCGTAGGGACCGTCGCCCAGTTGTACCCCGTCGCTTAGGACGGGTCGTGGCAGGTAGGCAGGGACTGAGTGGCGGGTAGATTAGGGCTCACCTGTCTGTCTCCCTACCCTGTCATTACAGCACCGCTGGTCAATTTCTGAGCGTTTTTTCCGCTCACCGTTTGTTCATATCTCATCCACTTTGCTGCTACTGTATTATCCTCAGATTTTTCATTGCCGTATTTACACTACGTGAAAACTTACCCTAATACTGCCAAGTAGTAGTAGAATTTATGACACTGACATGTAAAATAGGAACATCCATATGTGATATTAAATCAGTAGCAACATTGGTTGCAGACTATTGAACAGGCACGCAGAGCGAGTGGATACAGTCACATACATACCATAGAGGCCGAACATGCGGCTGTTATGAGGCCCTTCGACAGAGGGGGCCCAGACCAGTTTGATGGCATCTCTTTTTTTAATGGGTGGTGAGAACCTATGCAGGGATTACCGCTTCATAGATCCTACAAACAAGAGTGTGTATCATAAAAAAGGAGATAGGTGGCAAACAAGCTCCAAGTCCTCCTGTTACAGGTGGTTAGGGGTGTGGTGGTGTTAACCAGCACAAGAAGGGGAACCCCATTTTATTCTTTCCGATGGGGCTCTCCTGAATGCATACTTTTAAATACATAAGATGCGGCTCATGTCAGTTGACTAAAGAAAATGTCGGGCCCCCCGGGCTATTGCCTGGGACACACATGGTTGCACGGCCACCATAAGGTGTTAATAAAATGTGTTTTTTGCTTGGTATGTTTTTTCTCTCCCCCTTTCCCTCTTTTCTCCATTTGTTATTTTATATTAGAATGGTATTTACCATCCTGGTGTCCCACGGGTAAGCTGTGCTGGTGGCACGAGCCGGTTTCCAGATGTTTCTGTCTCTGGGCAGTTTTGAGATGGTCCCAGCTGATTGGACCTAGGTCAGCTGTGCAGTTGCATAAGCAGGTTCTGGCAGATTCTATCTCCAGGCAGATTTGGTGAAGGCCAGCTGACTGGTCATTGTAATGTTTGATATTTTAAAATTATTAGCTGATTTGGTCAGTAAGTCGGCTGTTCCTGCTAGTTCCCCCGCTGATGTATGGAAGCATAGTAGTCAGCATTTACAGAATACGGGTTTTAGTAATATTCCTGTTTTAGAGAAAGGAGTTGGTGTTTCGGAAACTTGTTGTAAGGAAGTGATGTCTTGCGATATTTCGCCATTAGGTTTTCATTTACAGCCAGCAATTAAGGAGCGTATTTGGAGGAACGAGTTTATAGATTTATTTTCTTTATTACCATCTGCGAAGGTCTGATAAAGATGAGGATAAAAAACGTTCTCCTCCTAAGTCTTTCTTTAACTGGCTACAGGCGTTCTGTATCTATGCTTCAGATTTAGGGGAAAGTCTTTAATTAATTCTAGTAATTTATTTCAGCATGTAGACATCATTCTTGAGGCTTACCGCCAGTTTGGCGGTTTAGCATGGTACAATTATGATGAAATGTTTCGCCAGAAGATGGCAGTGTACCCTTCATTGAAATGGGGCACTAAGGATGTTGGTTTGTGGCTTAGTTTAAAGAGACTCTGTCACCACATTATAAGTGCCCTATCTCCTATATAAGGAGATGGGCGCTGTAATGAAGGTGACAGTAATGCTTTTTATTTAAAAAAACGATCTATTTTCACAACATTAGGAGCGATTTTGGTTTATGCTAATGAGCTTTCTTAATGCCCAAGTGGGCGTATTTTTACTTTCGACCAAGTGGGCGTTGTACAGAGGAGTGTATGACGCTGACCAATCGGCATCTTGCACTCCTCTCCATTCATTTACACTGCACTAGCAGCTACATACACACACACTAACATTACTACAGTGTCCTGATAATGAATACACATGAAATCCAGCCTGGACTTGTGTACTCAGAATCCTGACACTTCTGACTCTTTTTTGTGAGATTCCGGCAAGTGAAACGAAATCTTATTTACCTCCGTAATCTCGCGAGATTTCGTTTCACTTGCCGGAATCTCACAAAAAAGAGTCAGAAGTGTCAGGATTCTGAATACACATGACGTCCAGGCTGGATGGTCATGTGTATTCATTATCAGGACACTGTAGTAATGTTAGGGCTTGTGTATGTGGCTGCACATAGTGATATAACTATATCGCTAGTGCAGTGTAAATGAATGGAGAGGAGTGCAAGATGCCGATTGGTCAGCGTCATACACTCCTCTGTACAATGCCCACTTGGTCGAAAGTAAAAATACGCCCACTTGGGCATTAAGAAAGCTCATTAGCATAAACCAAAATCGCTCCTAACGTTGTTAAAATAGATAGTTTTTTTTAAATAAAAAGCACTGCTGTCACCTACATTACAGCGCCCATCTCCTTATATAGGAGATAGGGCACTTATTATGTGGTGACAGAGCCTCTTTAATGCTTCCACAAAGGTCAGTGCCCAAGCAGCAGCCTAGTTCTCAGAATATGTTGAGGAAAGGAGTTTGCTTTGCTTATAATGAAGCTCAGTGTAAATGGTTGAACAATTGTCGGTATAAACACGAATGTTCCTTTTGTGGGGGTTCACACCCAATGTGTCGCTGTTTTAAAAGAGCAAACCAGTCTCAAACCCCTAGTACCAAAGAACAGTTATCCAAAAGCATGGACGCCAGTGAAATTAATAAGAATGGCGCCATGGCTAGAAATGTTCCCAGACAGGGAGAAAGCTAATTTAATTTTTAATGGTTTTAAGTTTGGTTTTGATATCCCTTCTTTCAAAGGATCTGGTTGTTGCTGGGTGGATAATTTGAAATCCATCCAGCAGCATAAGGATATTGTGCATCAGAAAATCCTGAAAGAGCTTGAAACTGGCAGGATCGCCAGACTTTAGACTTTCACCTTTAGGAATTGTCCCTAAGAAGGAATCGAATTCATTCCGTTTAATACATCACCTTTCTTACCCGTTTAAGGCTTCATTAAACGATGATCCTGACAAGTCTAAAGCGACAGTACACTATGCTTCGTTTGATCAGGCTGTCTCTTTATTGAGACAGTTTGGTCAAAATGCTTTTTTAGCAAAGGCTGATATCAAATCAGCTTTCCGTTTACTACCAGTTAACCCTGCAGGTTTCACCTCTATAGGTTTTCAATTTGAAGGTAATTATTTTTATGACAAATGTTTACCAATGGGTTTTTCTTTATCTTGTTTCTATTTTGAGGCATTTTCATCCTTTTTACATTGGGTAGTGCAGAAACAAATTCCGGAGGGAGGTGTTCTGCACTATCTTGATGACTTTTTGTTTATAGGTGATGCTAGGTTCTGAGTTATGCTATTCATTATTATTAAAATTTGTTGAGTTTATGAAATTTTTTGGTGTTCCGTTAGCAGAAGAGAAGACAGTGTTTCCATGTAGATCATTAGAATTTTTAGGTATTAGAAGAGATTCTGAGAGAATGGAGTTTAGTTTACCAGAAGATAAATTGTTAGGGTATGTGCACATGCTAGCTTCCTTTTACGTCTGAAAAGACAAACTGTTTTCAGGAGAAAACAGCTGCGTAGTTTGACGTAATTGCTCCTCCTCGCATTATGCGAGGCGTCTTTGACGCCCGTAATCTTGAGCTGCTCTTCATTGACTTCAATGAAGAACGGCTCAAATTATGTTGCAAAGAAGTGTCCTGTACTTCTTTTGACGAGGCAGTCAATTTACGCGTCGTCGTTTGACAGCTGTCAAACGACGACGCGTAAATGACAGGTCGTCTGCACAGTACGTCGGCAAACCCATTCAAATGAATGGGCAGATGTTTGCCGACGTATCGGAGCCCTATTTTCAGACGTAAAACGAGGCATAATACGCCTCGTTTACGTCTGAAAATAGGTCGTGTGAACCCAGCCTTATTGGTATGTTCACACGCTGAGCCAAAAACGTCTGAAAATACGGAGCTGTTTTCAAGGGAAAACAGCACCTGATTTTCAGAAGTTTTTTGAGCAACTCGCGTTTTTCGCGGCGTTTTTTCGCCCGTTTTTGGAGCGGTTTTCAATAGAGTCTATGAGAAAACGGCTCCAAAAACGTCCCAAGAAGTGTCCTGCACTTCTTTTGACGAGGCTGTAATTTTACGCATCGTATTTTGACAGCGACGCGTAAAATGACAGGTCGTCGGCACAGTACATCGGCAAACCCATTGAAAGCAATGGGCAGATGTTTGCCGACGTATTGGAGCCGTCTTTTCAGGCGTAATTCGAGGCGTAAAACGCCTCCATTACGCCTGAAAATAGGTCGTGTGAACCCAGCCTTAAAGTTAAAGGTTTCTTTAGTCAGTATGTTAGCTAGGAAGAAATGTTCATTACGTGATATGCAGTCACTGTTAGGTTTGTTGAACTTTGCCTTTAGGGTTATTCCTATGGGAAGAGTTTTTTCAAAGCGACTGTATTTTTCAACAAGTGGTCTTAAATCGCCTAGGGCCCATATTAAGTTAACGGTTCAGCTTAAAGAAGATTTAGCTGTATGGTTAGAATTTTTATCTAAATTTAATGGACACAGTTGCTGGCAGTTTAATTTTAAGGATTCTGACTCTGTCTTTAGTTACGGATGCAGCCGGTAGTATGGGCTACGGGGCATTCTTTAATGGTCAATGGTCGGCGGAGTTATGGCCCAGTGCTTGGCGTGTAAAAAAGGTTACTTCAAATATTGTCTTATTAGAATTATTTCCGGTTTTGGTAGCCATAGTTATATGGGGTCATTATTTTAAGGATAGGAGAATTTTATTGTTTATGGATAACAAAGGTGTGGTCTTTGCAATTAACACATTATCTTCTAAATGTGACTTAGTAGTTAAGTTATTAAGGCATTTAACCTTATGTTGTCTGAAGTTGAACATCTGGTTGAAAGCTAGCTATATAGAAGGAAAAAAGAATGATATAGCAGATTCATTATCTCGTTGTCAGTGGCGGAGGTTCAGAACGCCGGCGCCAGAAGCGGAGCTTTGTGGAATTCCGTGTCCTCTTCATTTATGGAATCTGATTTGGGACTAATCTATGTTAATATTCAGAGATCCTTGGCTCCGAGAACATGGGCTGATTATTCAGCTGCTTGGAAGGAGTGGGTTAATTTCTGTGTTCATGAGAACTGTAATTTCTTTCATAATGAGGTAGGTCTAGTTTTGAAGTTTGTATGTAGCCTGATTAGTAGGAGGCTGTCATTTGCCTCCATTTCTAAGTCTCTGGCAGGCATCTCTTTCTTTCTTAAATTAAACCGTTGTCCGGCTATTTCTTCGCTCTTCCCAGTTAAGCAGCTTTTGGAAGGTTACCATAGGTCAGCTCCGGTTGTGGAAAGGAGAAGGCCTATTTCGTTAGATTTGTTGTTAAAATTATTCAATGTGTTACATTTAGTTTGTTTTAAGTGTGTTTGTTTAGAACAGCATTTGTGTTAATGTTCTTTGCAGCCTTGAGAATAAGCGAACTGGTGGCAGAGAGTAAAGTTTCAGTCTCGGGCCTTTCATTTCAGGATGTTAGCTGCAAAGTTGACCATGTTTTGTTATTGCAAAAAAAATAAAAATCTAAGACAGATCAATTAGGAAAAGGTCGTTTGGTTAGAATTAATCAGTTTTCTGGTTCTGTTCTTTGCCCAGTTTCTAATGTTAAACATTGGTTGTCAATCAGGCCGAGTCTTGGGGTGGCTTTTCTGATTCATCAGAATGGAGATCAGCTGTCCAGATTTCAGTTTAACTCTGTTTTGAAGAAATGTTTGAAGTCCCTGATGTTGGAGCATTTAAAAATATCCTCCCATTCATTTAGAATAGGTGCAGCTACGGAAGCTGCACAGTTAGGAATTGATGAAGGGATTATAAAAAGAATTGGAAGGTGGGAGTCTAATAGATTTAAACTTTATGTTCGACCAGACTTGTTAGTAGTGTAATTATATATCCACAGGTAAGCGTTTGGTTGTTTGGATCCTTGGCCACTCTTTTATATTTTGGGCACAGAAGAGAGCCGCGAGAAGGTCTTATACAGAAAATTTGTCTATGGATCCGCTAGTTTTTTCTGTTTTTGTGGCATGGGGTAAGGGGTTTGCAATGGAAAAATGTGTTTTCCTTAGTTAAATCACTGAGTTCTTATTGGCCGGATCCAAATTTAATTATCATCCATGCTGGAGGCAATGACCTAGGTAAAGCAAAGACTTGGACCTACTTTGGGAAATGAGAAGAGATATAGCCTTGATAAAATGTTTTTTTCCCTGACGCTACTATTTCCTTTTCAGAGATTATTCCAAGACTGCTATGGTCCTCTGGAAATTATAAGTTTTTGAATCGAATCCGTAAAAGGATTAATAGAGCCATGTCTAAATACATGTCTGTCCTCGGTGGTCTTTCTTATAGACACAGCGACCTTGAAGACCTCTCAGACGGGCTTTTCAGAAATGATTGTATACATCTTTCTGATGTGGGTATTGACATTTTCAATTTGTGCCTGCAGAATTTAATTGAAGAATGGCTGCAGTGTTTTAGGGGGGGGGGCCATGTCTTTGTAATGTCATGGCTTGTGGGGTTTGTCACCCAGCTCATGCTGGGCGGACTTGGTTTTTATTGGTCAAAATATTTATATTTTATTATTTATTCTATTATTTATGGTTATTCTGTTCTAATTATTTTATCTTATGTTACCCTTAATAAACACCGTGGCCATTTTTATCCAAAGAAACTGTTGTCATGTTTTATTTCAGTTAGATTGAGTATTGTGGGGTTTGTGCTACCATGTCAGGGCCCCCCTGGGCTATTGCCTGGGGGACACATGGTCGCACGGCCCCCATAAGGTGTTAATAAAATGTGTTTTTTGCTTGGTATGTTTTTTCTCTCCCCCCTTTCCCTCTTTTCTCCATTTGTTATTTTATATTAGAATGGTACTTACCATCCTGGTGTCCCCCGGGTAAGCTGTGCTGGTGGCACGAGCCGGTTTCCAGAGGTTTCTGTCTCTGGGTAGTTTTGAGATGGTCCCAGCTGATTGGACCTAGGTCAGCTGTGCAGTTGCATGAGCAGGTTCTGGCAGATTCTATCTCCAGGCAGATTTGGTGAAGGCCAGCTGATTGGTCATTGATAAAATCCTAAAGGCGGGAAAATTGGACATAAAAGGAGCAGTTCGTCGTGGTCAAGCAGCCAGTTTTGAAGATTGGACCGTCGTCCACCCTCCCTCCCTATTGTTTTGAATTCCTTCACGTCACGTTGTTTGTTAGAGGGGTTTGTCACCCAGCTAATGCTGGGCGGACTTGGTTTTTATTGGTCAAAATATTTATATTTTATTATTTATTCTATTATTTATGGTTATTCTCTTCTAATTATGTTATCTTATGTTACCCTTAATAAACACAGTGGCCATTTTTATCCAAAGAAACTGTTGTCGTGTTTTATTTCAGTTAGATTGAGTATTGTGGGGTTTGTGCTACCATGAACAAATGCAGAGAATTACATCTTCTACAGATCCTCTCAAATAAATAGGATGCCGTCTTCATACCTATGGGACAAAAGAAAACTTTTGGAGAATTCCACCAATGATAAGTAGACACTTAAACTTTGTACAAATAATAAACTGATCACTTTTAAGATGTTGCATCAGGAGTATCAAATGCCAAATGGACTATTGCCATTAGTTGGAAATCACCGAATATCCTCTTCCCAAGAACTCTAGCTAAGATTCAAGCAATGTAATTGTTTGAAGGATAGTTAGCATCATAGAAGACAGATTTCCCATATTTGAGGTGATGTGGTCAGGATGGACTCTTAGTAAAGGCAACCCAAGAAAACACCCATCTAGACTAGACCCAATGTCCATTGAAGTTCCTATGCCATAGTATCTACTAACTTTTTGAGACTTGAAGCTTTTTGTTAAAAATTTACTGTTAGCTTACCCCTTTCATTTTTCGTTATGAATCCCCTTTGGACGGGTGTCCCTGAAAAAGGGGGGGGGTACATCATAATCTTTTAGATATCTACTTAACTTAAACTCTACAGTACTATAGAATGTACCCTCCTACACACAACCATTTTAATATACATTATACTGATTTAGCTATAAAATTAGTATGTTTATGTCCTTTACATAACCATAATAAGATGTTCATTATTGTATACGAGACTATGTTAATCTTTCTACATTTCCCCTCCCCCTATTTTTGATTTCTGTCTATCTCACCCCATATACTCTTATAGGATTCATTTTTTTGAATACAGTATTGGCTCCGCATAGCCTAAACTACTCTGAGATGTGATACCCCTAAATTCAATATGAGTTTAAAAAAATATTTTTGCTCAGGTCCCTAGGAGTAATATTTTGGGATTTTATTATGCTCATCCTATTACATCCAATGACATTTAATAGTAAATCACTGAGGCATGTTTTATGATGTCACTCCTCCGAAGTTTCAATCCTTTACTCTTGTATACCATGCATTAAACCTATGAGGAGACATGTCCCAGAGTTCAATAGTTTGAAAAGTCTTGGATTACGAATGGAGCTTTATGTCTCCTCCTGACAGATTGTATATACATGTCCATACTATACATCTCTGTGTCATGTCCGTGGCTGCGGGCCGTCAGGTTCACTCACCTCCTGACGGCCGCAGCCATGTGTAAAGGATCTACCAGGCACAACTTCTGTGTATACGCCCATAGGTAATCAGTCTGCACCTGAGTCTATGTCTCTGAGACTGACTCCATCTTCCACCACTCAGGATGGCAGGCTTAGGAGTGGGAGAGCCTATCGCAGCCTTGCGAGACGGAGCTAGCTCCCGCCCTCCGTCTATTTATACCTGCCTTTCCTGTTCCTTCTTTGCTTGTGATTCTTTTCGTGTGGTTTCCTGGCCCAGCTACAGCTTCTAACTATTTGATCCTGCTCCATACTGACCCTGGCTTACTGACTCCTGCTCTGCGTTTGGCAACCAGCCTGACGCTGCCATGTTAGTACCCCTCACCTCACCTCTTGAACCCCACCTCAAGTTGCCTGACCGGTTCTCAGGGGACCGGAGGACTTTTCTCTCCTTTCGGGAGAGTTGTAAGATCTACTTTCGCTTAAAGCCCCACTCCTCAGGTTCTGAGAGCCAGCGGGTGGGTATAATTATGTCCCGGCTCCAGGAAGGGCCCCAAGAATGGGCCTTCTCCCTGGCTCCTGACGCCCCTGAACTTTCCTCCGTTGACCGTTTCTTTTCTGCTCTCGGACTCATTTATGACGAGACTGACAGGACTGCCTTTGCCGAGAGTCAGCTGGTGACCTTACGTCAGGGTAAGAGACCTGTGGAGGAGTATTGCTCTGACTTTAGGAAGTGGTGTGTAGCTTCTCGGTGGAATGACCCTGCCTTAAGGTGCCAGTTTAGGTTGGGTCTGTCGAACGCCCTGAAAGACCTGCTAGTTAGCTATCCCTGTTTGGACTCCTTAGACCAGGTTATGGCTTTAGCGGTATGACTTGACCGACGTCTCAGGGAACGACAACTTGAACGGTTTTGTGTTTTCCTCTCTGACTCCCCCATGATGCCTCCCGAGGTCCCGTTGCTTCGCTCTTCCACGGAAGACTCGGAGGTACCTATGCAACTCGGGGCCTCCGTGTCCCCCCGACAACGTAGAGAGTTCCGCAGGAAGAATGGTCTCTGCTTCTATTGTGGGGATGACAAACATCAAGTGAACACCTGTCCTAGGCGTAAGAATAAGCAGCCGGAAAACTTCCGCGCCTAAGTGATCATCGGGGAGGTCACTTGGGCGCACAGGTATTTACCATAAATAGGAAACGTAATAAAATCTTGCTTCCCTTTAAGGTCTCTTTTGGTGGTAGGTCTGCTACCGGCAGTGCCTTCATGGATTCAGGGTCTTCTGCTAATATCATGTCTGTGGAATTTGCTATGTCTCTAGCCATGCCTTTGATTGATTTGCCTAAACCTGTCCCGGTAGTGGGTATCGACTCCACTCCTCTTGCTAATGGTTATTTTACACAGCATACCCCTGTTTTTGAACTCCTTGTTGGCTCCATGCATTTGGAGCAGTGCTCTGTACTGTTGATGCAGGGATTATCGTCC
The DNA here is from genome assembly GCF_050947455.1 of Rhinoderma darwinii. NCBI lineage: Eukaryota > Metazoa > Chordata > Amphibia > Anura > Rhinodermatidae > Rhinoderma > Rhinoderma darwinii. The sequence goes on from NC_134689.1 coordinate 370,201,040, forward strand.
GATTTGGTTTTAGGCCTTCCCTGGTTGCAGTTGCATAATCCCACGTTTGACTGGAATACTGGGGAGCTTACCAAATGGGGTAATGAATGCTTGACGTCATGTTTTTCTGGTAATTCTATTTCTCCCCCTGAGGAGGTGAACACGCTACCTGAGTTTGTTCAGGACTTCGCTGATGTTTTCTCTAAGGAGGCCTCCGAAGTGTTACCTCCTCATAGAGAATACGATTGCGCTATCGAATTGGTACCAGGAGCTAAGCTCCCTAAGGGTAGGATATTTAATCTTTCTTGTCCCGAACGTGAAGCCATGAGAGAGTATATCCAGGAATGCCTGGCCAAGGGTTACATTCGCCCCTCTACTTCTCCGGTAGGTGCTGGCTTCTTCTTCGTAGGGAAGAAGGATGGTGGTCTTAGGCCATGCATTGACTACCGTAACTTGAATAAGGTCACTGTAAGGAACCAGTATCCCCTTCCTTTGATTCCTGATCTCTTTAATCAGGTTCAGGGGCCCCAATGGTTCTCTAAGTTTGATCTACGGGGGGTGTATAACCTTATCCGCATCAAAGAGGGGGATGAGTGGAAGACTGCGTTTAACATGCCCGAAGTCCACTTCGAATACCTCGTCATGCCCTTTGGGTTGTGTAATGCTCCTGCGGTCTTCCAGAATTTCATAAATGTGATTTTAAGAGATTACCTGGGGGTATTTCTTGTAGTGTACCTTGATGACATACTGGTGTTTTCCAAGGACTGGTCCTCCCACATTGAGCATGTCAGGAAGGTGCTCCAGGTCCTTCGGGAAAACAAACTGATTGCTAAAACCGAAAAATGTGTGTTTGGGGTACAGGAGATACCATTTTTGGGTCAAATCCTCACTCCTCATGAATTCCGCATGGACCCCGCCAAGGTCCAGGCTGTGGCGGAATGGGTCCAACCTGCCTCCCTGAAGGCGTTACAGTGTTTCTCGGGGTTCGCTAATTATTACAGGAGATTTATTGCTAACTTATCGGTCATCGCTAAGCCTCTTACGGACCTCACTCGCAAGGGTGCTGATCTCCTCCACTGGCCTCCTGAGGCTGTCCAGGCTTTTGAGGTCCTTAAGAAGTGTTTTATCTCGGCCCCGGTGCTGGTTCAGCCCAACCAAATGGAGCCATTTATCGTGGAAGTTGACGCATCCGAGGTGGGGGTGGGGGCTGTCTTGTCCCAGGGTACCAGGTCCCTCACCCATCTCCGCTCCTGTGCCTACTTCTCCAGGAAGTTTTCTCCCACTGAGAGTAACTATGATATTGGCCACCGAGAACTCTTAGCCATTAAATGGGCATTTGAAAAGTGGCGCCACTTCCTGGAGGGGGCTAGGCACCAGGTAACGGTCCTTACCGACCACAAGAATCTGGTTTTCCTAGAATCTGCCTGGAGGCTAAACCCGAGACAAGCTCGATGGGCGCTATTTTTTACCAGATTCAACTTTTTGGATACCTATAGGGCTGGGTCTAAAAATATTAAGGCCGATGCACTGTCGCGTAGCTTCATGGCCAGCCCTCCTTCGGAGGAAGATCCTGCTTGTATTTTGCCTCCTGGTATAGTCGTTTCTTCTATTGATTCTGATTTAGTCTCTGAAATTGAGGCTGATCAAGGTTCAGCTCACAGGAACCTTCCTGAGAACAAGCTGTTTGTTCCCCTGCAATTCCGGCTAGGGGTACTTAGGGAAAGTCATGACTCCGCACTATCTGGTCATCCAGGCGTCCTGGGTACCAAACACCTCATTGCCAGAAACTATTGGTGGCCTGGGTTGCCTAAAGACGTTAAGGCCTACGTCGCCGCTTGTGAGGTTTGTGCTAGGTCCAAGACTCCCAGGTCCCGACCAGTGGGCTTACTACGTTCTTTGCCCATTCCCCAGAGACCTTGGACCCATATCTCCATGGATTTTATCACCGATTTGCCTCCATCTCAAGGCAAGTCAGTGGTGTGGGTTGTAGTAGACCGCTTCAGTAAGATGTGCCACTTTGTGCCCCTCAAGAAACTACCCAATGCCAAGACGTTAGCTACCTTGTTCGTCAAACACATCCTGCGTCTCCATGGGGTCCCTGTCAATATTGTTTCGGACAGAGGGGTACAATTTGTTTCATTGTTTTGGAGAGCCTTCTGTAAAAAGTTGGAGATTGATCTGTCCTTCTCCTCTGCCTTCCATCCTGAAACTAATGGCCAAACGGAGAGGACTAATCAATCTCTAGAACAATATTTAAGGTGTTTTATCTCTGACTGTCAATATGATTGGGTCTCATTCATTCCCCTCGCCGAAATTTCCCTTAATAACCGGGTCAGCAATTCGTCAGGCATCTCCCCCTTTTTCTGTAATTTTGGGTTTAATCCACGGTTCTCCTCCGCTTCACCTGGTAGTTCCAACAATCCCGAGGTAGAGGTCGTTCATCGGGAACTGTGCATAGTCTGGGCCCAGGTTCAGAAGAACCTAGAGGCGTCCCAGAGCGTACAAAAAACTCAGGCTGATAGAAGACGTTCTGCTAACCCCTTGTTTATGGTCGGGGATCTGGTGTGGTTATCGTCTAGGAACTTGCGCCTTAAGGTCCCGTCCAAGAAGTTTGCTCCCCAGTTTATTGGGCCATATAAGGTCATTGAAGTCCTCAATCCTGTCTCCTTCCGACTGGAGTTGCCCCCATCTTTTCGAATACACAACGTGTTTCATGCCTCCCTCCTTAAACGCTGCTCCCCGTCCTTGGCTCCCTCGAGGAAACCTCCTGTTCTCGTTCTCACCCCTGAGGGGGTGGAATTCGAGGTGGCCAAGATTGTGGACAGCAAGATGGTCCAAGGCTCCCTCCAGTACCTGGTCCATTGGAGAGGATACGGGCCTGAGGAGAGGACTTGGGTACCCGCCCGGGATGTTCACGCTGGGGTATTGGTCAGGAGGTTCCACCTTCGTTTCCCCAATAAACCAGGTCCACTTAGAAAGGGTCCGGTGGCCCCTCATAAAAGGGGGGGGGGTACTGTAAAGGATCTGCCAGGCACAACTTCTGTGTATACGCCCATAGGTAATCAGTCTGCACCTGAGTCCATGTCTCTGAGACTGACTCCATCTTCCACCACTCAGGATGGCAGGCTTAGGAGTGGGAGAGCCTATCGCAGCCTGGCCAGACGGAGCTAGCTCCCGCCCTCTGTCTATTTATACCTGCCTTTCCTGTTCCTCCTTTGCTTGTGATTCTTCTCATGTGGTTTCCTGGCCCAGCTACAGCTTCTAACTATTTGATCCTGCTCCATACTGACCCTGGCTTACTGACTACTCTCCTGCTCTGCGTTTGGTACCTCGTTCTCTCCTGGTTTGACTCGGCTCGTTCACCACTCTTGTTGCTCACAGTGTTGCCGTGGGCAACTGCCCCTTTTCCCTTAGCTTTGTGTACCCTTCTCTGTTTGTCTCGTGCACTTACTGAGCGTAGGGACCACCACCCAGTTGTACCCAGTCGCCTAGGGCGGGTCGTTGCAAGTAGGCAGGGACAGAGTGGCGGGTAGATTAGGGCTCACTTGTCCGTTTCCCTACCCCCTTCATTACACCATGGGTCTGTGAGCGCTGGCCCCAGTCTCATCCTCAGGAGACGCTTGCGCTCACTACTTCTCACCTCGGCCGGGTACCGTTGGCTCTTAAAGGGGCAGCGCGTGCACCGGACTTTAATGTGAAATCAGCCCATGAGTGCCCTGGACTATAAGAAGGGTCCAGCCCCTTGCTTCCATGCCTGAGCATTGTTTGTCGTATCCTAGTTTGTCTACGCTAATGGTCTCCTAGTGTTTTCCAGTTTCCAGGGTTCCCTGTTCCTGTATCCCGTGCTATCCTGGCCAAGTGCCATGCTGTGCTGTAGTCGTGCTTTGCTGTATTCCACGCCTGTTCTACTACTCCACGCCTGATGTCTACCTGCTGCCTAGTCCCAGCCGAGCCTGTCTTACTACTGTCCGAGCTGCCACAGGTGCCCCATTCGAACTATAGACTGTGACCTGCGCCCTGTTGGCTAGCTGCCATACCGTCTACAAACCCTACGTGACACTCTGTCTATTAACATCATTTCTCAAGCTTGTAGTTTAAATGCTTTGTGGAACCTGTAGCTATTTCCATCCCATGCCCCAGAAATTCCCGGATATCGGTTACGTTTTAGGTGTTTGCTCTAATAATAGTTGCGCTATGGAATGCCCCATTCCCATAAACGGGGGTGTTTAAGAGGAAATAGCTGCAATTTTAATTACATCTATGTGCATCATAACAGGTCACAATGGCAAGTCTATAGTGAATGTCACCATGTGGAAGTGATCATGAAATGCATACTTTCCAGAAAGTATGAATGTCTTATTGGTTTAGTAATGGCTTGTAGCTTTAGGCTGTGCTTGGTTTCCTCATACTGGATATTGTGCAGATTAAATAGTCATGAATGTCTCAAGGTTACAAGTTTCCCAGAGAGATTACAACGAAAAATAACAGACTTATTATTGGATCGTCATCATTCTGTGCAAAATGTTCGGCTCTGGTGAACTTACCATTTGGTTTTCTATTGTCGGTTAGGTTCCCACTTGTGTCTTTGTTCTATTTTTCTATTCTTTATGATAAAAGGACCTCAACTTCAGTTTTTCGATCCTTTTTCAGCATCAATATATATATTTAAACCGTACTTGATTCAGCATTTCAGAGACCTAAAATATACACTGCACGGGCTGGGATCTTGGGGATCTCGCCTGTATGGACAATGGGCGTTTGTTCATAGCACAGTCTATCGATGTAGCACACAGTGGGTCAGACATTCAAATGTCATAAAAAATGGAAGGGGCTCAAGAGTCGGGCCGAGCGTGAAGGTTTCCAACACTTTTTTAGGGGTTTGAATCTGGTGCATGCTGCCCTGGGAAGAGACTGACACACTGACTCTATCTGCACCATTATTTGGAATATTTCCAGACTGGTTGTACTATTTTCTGAAACTTAGAACCTTTCTTTAATTTGCTAGACTTTCTTTGTAAATGAAAGTCAGAGGGACTAATTTATGAACGCTATGTGCAAAAATAAAATGGAAGGTCCATAGAGCCCTGCCCTAAAATACTGACCATTAGGCCTTATCCATACGAGCGTGTCCGTTTTGCGCTTGTAAGTAACGCTACATTTTGCGCGCTTTGCAGCTCCGTGTGTCATCTGTGTATGGTGCGCGTCTGCGGTTTTTATGCGCGTATGTCATCCCTATGTCACGCGTTTTTTACGTCCGCAAAAAAAACTCAAGGAGGTGGTTTTATTTAAACAAAAAAATGCCACGTTCTAGTCTGGGGTCTGTATTTATTTGGTCTCCCCACTGGTGCTGACTGCCAAGTTGTGAAGAGAGGGACTGGGCTTCTACTGGCAATAGAGGAGCACGGCATCTCATGGACCCCTACAAGTTAAATTTTTTTAGTGCACCCCTGGCAGGAAATGACTCTGGTGGGCCATCCTTTGCAACATGTGGTTGAAAAAAAGAGCTTGGTCCAGATCATCAGTTGTAACTTCTGCTGTGGTTCTAATTCTGTTGCTGGTTGGCTCTAGTCCTGGTTACACCTTTTAGTTCCTTCACTGCTGCTCCACCCTAAAGTTCTGGAGCAAATCCTGGTTCTGACTCTTCTATGGTGTAGTCACAAGCAGCAGATTTTGTTAAAGGCGTTTCCAGTCCCCAAAAATTGATGGCCTATCCCCAGGATAGGTCATCAATAGCTGATCGGTCGGGGACCCCTGCCGACCAGCTGTTTTGAAGGCGGTGAAGCGCTCGTACGAGCGCTGATTCTTCTTCATTTCTACTTGCTCACTGTCCCCATGCACAGGACCGTATTTTTCATCCATCCGTAAAAAATTCCGTAAAATATGGATTGGTAGTTATCCGTAAATCATCTGCATATACGGAAGTGTGTCTGTAAATACGGTCCGTAATGCATCCGAATTTACGGATCCACAAAAAAAAGGGCGGAATCTAGGGTAATCACCTGGCGTCACATAGCAATGCTTCCGTAATTACGGACGGCTATGAATGCACATCCGTAGCTGTCTGTAATTACAGAAGCGCCCAAATACTTATATGGGGAGTCCGTGTTGTAAGTATGGACAGAAAAAGGACATGTTCTATAATTCCTATGGCACAGACACCCATCAGTAAAAATACGGAAATGTGTCCATAGAAATGAATGGGTCCGTAATTACGGTCCGCACTTACGGATGAAAAATATAGTCGTGTGCATGGGGCCTAAATCGTCGACACAGATGTAATGGCGATTCACAGGTATTGCAGCCTTCTTCTCCCATTCACTTCAATGGGAGAAGGCTGCAATACTGTGAATCACCACTACATGTGTGTTGACGATTCACAGTGAGCAAGTAGAATAAAGGTAAAGCAGCACTCTTACGAGTGCTGTACCCCCTTCAAAACAGCTGATCGTCGGGGGTCCAGAGAGTTGGACCCCGACAGATCAGCTATTGATGGCCTATCCTGAGGATAGGTCATCACTTTTTAGGGACTGGAAAAACCCTTTAAGGGTCTGAACAGAGCGTGTTCAGGGCGGATACACTGCGTCAAGCCGCACAGCATATGTGTGGTGCATTTTTTTCAGGCGGAATTTCTGCTACGGAAAGCAGCACTGGAAAAAATCAAAAACGTTCATCTTTACCCACTCCCCCTCTTCTGTGCATAGTCTGGCCTCCTGGGATGACATTGCAGACTATGTGACCGCTACAGCCTGTGATTGGCTGCAGCAGTCAAATGGATGAAACGTCATCCCAGGAGGCCAGACTGGAGAAGAAGCGGTGAGCTCTGGGTAAGTCTAACTTATTTTTTTTCTTACTTGCGATTTTTACGGCGGAATGGTTGTGATTCCGCCACAAAAGTCGCAACACAGACCACTTTGTTGCGGGTTTAAGCACCCCATTGAATTCAATGGGGAAAGCCCGGAACACAAGAGAAGCGATTCCCACAGTATTAATTGACATGCTGCAGCTGCGTTTTTGGTGGTTTTTTTCCGTTGTGGGGGGATAAGATTTGTTGAAATCTTACCCACACTGCTGCTTCTGTAATATGCTGCAGATTTTCCACAATGAAATCTGTTGCGGAAGATCCGCAGTCTTTACTCCATGTGTGTTCCTACCTGGGAATAATTCTGCAAGAAGGTTCACATGACAGAAATAAAAAAAGTCCCCTAGACTGTGTCTCTGCGTCAAACCCAATCGTGGTACGGAGGATCAACTCTTCATTGGAGAGAAACTGGGCAAGGAGATTAATGCTAGTCCTAATGTCACCTGATTTCCCAGATCGGAAAATTGGCTTGCATATAAAATCATTGTAAACCCTCTGAAATCAACAGCCATCTCTCCTGAATCAACCCCTGTATAGCAGGTGGGAACGAGATTTTTTTCTTCTATACTGTACATAGTATTTCCCACCATGTCAATGAAACTCTAAAATTCCCAAACTCTACAAACAAGGAAAAGCTACAAACATATCCTGTCTTTGCTGCAACATGACAAATGTGTAACCCCTAGAAGCTCGACCTCAGATCTGCCAACCTTGGTTTTCTGTAAGGCTGGATTCACACGAGCACATTACGTCCGTAATGGACGGAACGTATTTCGGCCGGAAGTCCCGGACCGAACACAGTGCAGGGAGCCGGGCTCCTAGCATCATAGTTATGTACGACGCTAGGAGTCCCTGCCTCGCTGCCGGACAACTGTCCCGTACTGTAATCATGTTTTCAGTATGGGACAGTAGTTCCACGGAGAGGCAGGGACTCCTAGCGTAGTACATAACTATGATGTTGGGAGCCCGGCTCCCTGCAGTGTGTTCGGTCCGGGACTTCCGGCCGAAATACGTTCCGTCCATTAAGGACGTAACATGGTCCTGTGAATCCAGCCTAAGGGAAATAGTCAGCTATTTAGACATTCACGTATTTGTCTCTGACCAAAAAACAATTCAGTCATAATGTATAAATGGGATTCACTAGGCATTTGGACTTGCTCATTTACGTCGCTTTCATGTGTCCCTTCAGCTACATTAGAAAGTTTGTTTTTTGTGTTATATGTTTTCAATAAAGCAAGATATGAGGACTGTGCCCCAAAAAGGCCGGGTTTACATGGTTAGATGTGGATGTTTGTAATAGATCTTTGTTAATATAAATATATAGATATATGCAGCGTATTCGGAAAGTCTTCAAACCCTTTAGATTTTTTCACACTTTATGTTGAGACCTTGTGCTAAAATAAAACAATTCAAATTTTTCCCCTTCATTTAGAACTTTAAAATTCCATTAGGACAAAGCGAAAACAGAATGTTAGTAAGGGTATGTGCACACACAAAATAAAAAAATAAGTTTTTTCAGACGTTTTTTAATCAAAGTTGCGTTTTTCGCAGCGTTTTTAACGGCTATTCTGGAGCTCTTTTTCTATAGACTATGAAAAACGGCTCCAAAAATGGCTGAAGAAGTGACATGTACTTCTTTTTCGCGGCCGTTTTGAAAAATGGCCGCATAAAAAAAAAAGCCCCATCGGAACAGAACACCGTGATCACATTTAAATCAATGGGCAGATGTTTGGAGGCATTCTGCTTCCGATTTGTCTGCCTTTTTTCAGGCCGTTTGTAGGAGGGACCACCACTGTCGGTAACGCAGTACAAGAGACACAAATTCTTTACTGTAATGAACAGGTAACCGGAAATTCTCTTCTACGGAGCAGACAGGAATCCTGAGGTTGAGGACTTCGATCCCGCTGGAAGTCCCCCGGAGAGAGGTTGTGCCTGACCCCACGTTGCCAGGCTTGGCTACGGTCACGCCGCTGTCAGTCACGGTGGGAGCTACCCACTACTGGCAGCCTACCCTAGGGTAAGAGTCACACTCCCGGCCCATGGGTCGCGTCGTGGGAATCAGTGAACAACCCTTACCTACTGGCACCATCACGGGTCCTTGCGGAGCTATCCGCTACCTTTCGCGACAAACCCTCTCTCTCCTCAGTCGGCGGTCCGCACGTTGGACCCCCTAGGACAAAACTGAACAGGCGAGGTTGACACTAACGTTTACACAAAGTCCAGTTAATAGTCCAATAAAGTCCCGTCAACCTGACTGTTCCTTCTGTCTGCTCCTGATCCTACAAGGTTCATCAATAACAGTTCAATGCAAATATTACAGACGATGATTACAGACGTTTACACTCTGGAGGACACACAGGGACACTGGCACGGTTAGTGAGGTAGCGAGACTTTTCTTGGGCCTAATTCGGGCTAAGTCATCTGTGGATTTCAGGGCTAGTCTTCATGTACACTGTGACCAGGATGAACGAGGGCCGTCACTTCTCTTGGACGGTCACTGACTGTAATGTGGGTACTGATATTGTCCCTGGGAAGGGCCTAGGGTCCTAGTCAGGGGAACTACGGTGTATGGCCGGTACCTGTAGCGGATGCTGATGGCCCAATCCGCTCCTGCTTTGGTCAGTCCTCTGCGGCTGTTACACCCTCTGCTTTTGGCTCCGCTGCAGGGAGACACGTTCCACTCAGATGGTCCTCAGATGCTGCCACACTGATTCTGCTTCAGATGTCACTCGTCCAGCAGTTCCCTGTCCTGCTGTATCATGCAGCCCAGCTGTGGGCTTCTTTCTAGGCGTTCGTCCGGGCACTGGTTCCACCTGACCTTCCTCTTAGTCCTGCTCGTCACTCTCCTGCACCCTCTCCTCCTCACTTTTCACGCCGCTCCCTTCACTTCCGCCCACCTTTTTCTCTCTTCCACATCCGATCCTCCTCCAAACTTCGCCATGCTTCACTGCCGGAGCGCATGCGTCATGGTTGTCGGCAGAGCGGCCGTCGCCATGACCCCCAAGACGCTCTTCCACTCGGGAGCCGAACTCCCGAGCTGCAGACCAGCCCATGTCCCTGCATTGGCCCCCGTACTGCAGGTAAGTACAGGTACACTCTTACACGTTTATGGCACGAAAAACGTCTGAAAACACTACGTGTGAACATACCCTAATTTTTACTAATTTATTGAAAAGAAAAACCTAAAATATTGCATTGACATAAGTATTCAGATCCTTTACTCAGTACTTAGTTGAAGCACCTTTGGCAGCGATAACAGCCTCCAGTCTTCTTGGGTATGATGCCACAAGATTCGCACACCTGGATTTGGGGATTTTCTGCCATTCTTCTCAAGCTCTGTCAAGTTGAATGGGGACCATCGGTGGACAGACATTTTCAGGTCTCTCCAGAGATGTTCGATTGTGTTCAAGTCAGGGCTCTGGCTGGGTCACTCAAGGACATTCACAGAGTTGTCCCTGAGCCACTCCTGTTTTGTGTTGGCTGTGTGCTTAGTGTCATTGTCTTGTTGGAAGATGAACCTTCGGCCCAGTCTGAGGTCCAGAGCACTCTGGATTACGTTTTTATTAAGAATATCTCCGTACTTTGCTCCATTCATTTTTCCCTCAACCCTGACCAGTCCCCTTGTCCCAGCTGCTGAAAAACATCCCACAGCATGATGCTGCCACCACCATGCTTCACTGTAGGGATGGTATTAGGCAGGTGATGAGCAGTGCCTGGTTTCCTCCAGACTCGATGCTTAGAATTGAGGCCAAAAAGTTAAATCCTGGTTTCATCAGACCACAGAATCTTGTTTCTCACAGTCTGAGAGTCCTTTAGATGCTTTTTTGCAAACGCCAGGTGGGCTTTCATGTGTCTTTTACTGCGGAGAGGCTTCTTTCTGGCCACTCTGCCATAAAGCCCAGACTGGTGGAGCGCTGCAGTGATGGTTGACCTTCTGGAAATTTCTCCCATCTTCACACAGGATCTTTGCAGCTCAGCAAGAGTGACCATTGGGTTCTTGGTCACCTCTCTTACCAAGATCCTTCTCCCCCAATATTTTAATTTAATGGGGTGGCCAGCTCTAGCAAGAGTCTTGGTGGTTTCAAATTTGTTCCACTTAAAGAGACTCTGTCACCACATTATAAGTGGCCTAACTCGTACATAAGGAGATCTGCACTATAATGTAGGTGACAGCAGTGCTTTTTATTTAGAAAAACAATCTATTTTTACCATGTTATTAGCGATTAAGTGTTTAGACAGTGAATAGACATTCCTTCCAGCCAGGACGGGATGTCTATTCACAATCCCGACACTTCGGTAACGTTTCTGTGGTACTTACAGCAGAGCAAGCGTAATCTCGCAAGATGACAGGTTACAGTGAGATTACGCTTGCTCTGCTGTAAATACCACAGAAATGTTACCGCAGTGCCAGGATTGTGAATAGACATCCCGTCCTGGCTGGAAGGAATGTCTATTCACTGTCAAGAAACTTCAGTAACGTTAATGTGTCAGTATTAGGCTGGGTTCACACAACCTATTTTCAGGCGTAATTGAAGTGTTTTACGCCTCGAATTACGCCTGAAAAGACGGATCCAATACGTCGGCAAACATCTGCCAATTACTTTCAATGGGTTTACCGATGTACTGTGCCGACGACCTGTCATTTTACGAGTCGCTTAAAAGACGACGCGTAAAAAAGACGGCTCGTCAAAAGAAGTACAGGACACTTCTTGAGACATAATTGGAGCCGTTTTTCATTGACTCCATTGAAAAACAGCTCCAATTACGTCCGTAATGGACGCCGTGAAAAACGCGAGTACGAGCATTTACGTCTGAAATTCAGGAGCTGTTTTCTCCTGAAAACAGCTCCGTAATTTCAGACGTATTTGCCGTTATCGTGTGCACATACCCTAAGACAGCACATACTGATCTAGCAGGATCCCTATGCGCTGAGTAAATGAATGGAGAGAAGTGTATGACGCTGATTGGTCACTGATTGGTCAGCGTCATACACTCCTCTGTACAACGCCCATTTGGTCTAAAGTAAAAACACGCCTAGTTGAGCATTAAGAAAGTCATTAGCATAAAGCTAAAATCGCTGCTAACATGGTAAAAATAGATCGTTTTTCTAAATTAAAAGCACTGCTGTCACCTACATTACAGCGCCCATCTCCTTATGTAGGAGATAGGGCGCTTATAACGTGGTGACAGAGCCTCTTTAAGAGTTATGGAGGCCACTGTGCTCTTGGGAACTTTCAGTGCAGCAGAAATTTTTTTGTACCCTTCTCCAGATCTGGGCCTCCACACAATCCTGTCTCTGAGCTCTACAGGCAGTTCTTTACTCCTCATGGCTTGGTTTTTGCTCTGATATGCATTGTCAGATGTGAGACTTTATATAGACAGGGGTGTGTCTTACCAAATCATGTAGAATCAAATAAATTTACCACAGGTGGACTCCAATCAAGGCGTAGAAACAATTCAAACATGATCTAGAGAAATGGGAGGCCCCCAGATCAAAATTTTAAGTGTCATAGCAAAGGGTCTGAATACTTATGTCCATGCGAAATGTGCGTTTTTTTATTTTTAATAAGTTTGTAAAAAATTAAAAACATTTTCACTTTGTCATTATAGGGTGCAGAATGATGGGAAAAACGTGAACATCTTTTTTTTATTTTAGCAAAAGGCTTCAACATACAAAATGTGAAAAAAGTCAAAGGGTCTGAAGACTTTCCGAATGCACTGTATATATAAATGTTTGCAGTATCGGTGAGTGCCACGACAATCATTCTATCAAATATATTTACATGCTTTTGTGTTGTTCTGGTCGCTGAGCACCCTGTTTGCATATATCGCAGCTGAATCAGTTATCCAGTGGGATTGTCATGGAGAAACTCCGTACATGTGCAGTGTCTTTTCCGGGATTCAGCAGTGCCAGCAATTTCTTCTGTCTACTCATGATTATTAACATTAAAACCTCTGACAGCTAAAGTGAGTAAGGGCCTGTTCACATCAGCGTTGGCTTTCCGTTCCGGGGTTCCGTCGGAGGTTTCCCTCGGGTGAACCCCGCAACGGAAAGTCAAACTGAAACCACAGCTTCCGTTTCAGTCATCATTGATATCAATGGTGACAGAAACATTGCTAATGGTTTCCGTTCGTCACCATTCCTGCAGGTTTCCGTTTTAACGACAGAATCAATAACGCAGTCGACTGCGCTATTGATTTAGTCGGAAAAACGGAAATCTGCTGGAATGGTGACGAACGGAAACCATTAGCAATGTTTCCGTCACCATTGATATCCATGGTTACTGAAACGGAAGCTGTGGTTTCAGTTTGACTTTCCGTTGCGGGCTTCACCCGACAGAAACCTTAGATGGAACCCCGGAACGGAAAGCCAACGCTGATGTGAACAGGCCCTAACAGTGATTGTCTCATTAAAATGGTGCCTGACAAGGGGTGGGATATATTGGGCAGCAAGTGAACAATCAGTTCTATAAGGTGATGTGTTGGAAGCAGGATAAATGGGCAAGTGTCAGGATCTGAGCGACATTGACAAGGGACAAATTGTGATGGCTGAAAGACTGGGTCAGAGCATCTCCAAAATGTCAGGCCTTGTGGGGTGATCCCGGTATGCAGGTGTTAGTACCTACCAAAAGTGGTCAGAGGAAGGACAACTGGTGAACCAGGGACAGGGTCATGGGTGCCCAAGGCTCATTGATGCGTGTGGGGAGCGAAGGCTAGCTGATCTGGTCCGATTCCACAGAAGAGCTACTGTAGTACAAATTGGAGAAAAAGTTACTGTTGGCTATAATAGAAAGGTGTCAGAACACACAGTGCATCTCAGCTTGCAGTGTTTGGGGCTGCATAGCTTCACACCGATTAGAGTGCCTATGCTGACCCCTGTCCATCACGGAAAGTGTCTACAAGGGCACGTGAGCATCAGAATCGGACAATGGAGCAATAGAAGAAGGTGGTCTAGTCTGATGTATCACGTTTATTTTACATCATGTGGATGACCGGGTGTGTGTGCATTGCTTATCTGGTGAAGAGACGACACCAGGATGCTATAGGAAGAAGGCAAGCTGGCGGAGGCAGAATAATGCTCTGAGCAATGTACTGCTGGGATACCTTGGGTCCTGGCATTCATGTGGATGTTACTTTGACATGTACCCCCTACCTAAATATTGCTGCACACCAAGTAAACTCCTTCATGGCAATGGTATTCCATAATGGCAGTGCCCTCTTTCATCAGGATATGCGACCTAATATTGTGTAGGTTCCCCTTGCACCATCAAAACAGCTCAGACCCGTCAATGCATGGACTCCACAAGACCTCTGATGGTGTCCTGTGGTATCTGGCATCAAGACATTAGCAGCAGATCCTTTAAGTCCTGTTAGTTGTGAGGTGGGGTCTCCATGGATCGGAGTTCTTTTTTCGGCACATCCCACAGATGCCCGATCAGACTAAGATCTGGGGAATTTTGAGGTCAAGTCAAGACCTTGAACTCATGTTCCTTAGACCATTCCTGAACAGTTTTTGCAGTGTGGCAGGGCGCATTATCCTGCTGAAAGAGGCCAGTGCCATTATGGAATACCGTTGCCATGAAGGGGTGTACTTGGTCTGCAACAATGTTTAGGTATGTGGTACCTGTCAAAGTAACATCCACATGAATTCTAGGAACATTGCCCAGAACATCACACTTGCCTTATTCCCATAGTGGGTCCTGGTGCCATCTCTTTCCCAGGTAAGCAACACACATGTACCCCATCATCCAGCCACAGTCACCCACCAATATTGCTGTCTATTATGGGATGGCTCCTGCCTAACACCTGACTGACAATATTCCACTCACTCACTCACTAATTCACTCACTAATTCACTCACGTTTAGGGCCCTCACTCATGCTACTAGACACCAATTAGCAGCGTTCAGCACAGCTTTTTCTCTATGGGCATTGCCCACGTACTAAACCCCGTTAGATGGGAACAGCCGCCTTTACGGTATAAACAATGCCCGCAGAATGAGGAAGCAGCGTACCCATGCAGGTCTCGTCCTCCTCAATGTCACTGCCTGAACCTGCCAACATAACAAAAGATAAAGAGATGTCACACACCATCATCATGTCTCCCTCTATGACGTCAGCTTCCGAGGAGAAAAGCAAGACAAACAGCGACAACATAATTATAAAGAAACAGTGCCTTCTTTTTGTTGCCACAATGTACAACATAAATATCAAATACAATAAAATAAAACTAAGGACCCTTTTAAGGATGGGGTCACTCCCCCATTCTTATTCATGGATCTGTAGGAACTCTTTGTGCCCCCACCCCCTGCATAGGGTTCATATACATGGCATTGCCATGTACGTGAGCCCTGAAAAGAATATACAGTGAAGGAAATAAGTATTTGATCCCTTGCTGATTTTGTAAGTTTGCCCACTGTCAAAGACATGAACAGTCTAGAATTTTTAGGCTAGGTTAATTTTACCAGTGAGAGATAGATTATATTTTTAAAAAAAAAGAAAATCACATAGTCAAAATTATATACATTTATTTGCATTGTGCACTGAGAAATAAGTATTTGATCCCTTTGGCAAACAAGACTTAATACTTGGTGGAAAAACCCTTGTTGGCAAGCACAGCAGTCAGACATTTTTTGTAGTTGATGATGAGGTTTGCACACATGTTAGATGGAATTTTGGCCCACTCCTCTTTGCAGATCATCTGTAAATCATTAAGATTTCGAGGCTGTCGCTTTGCAACTCGGATCTTCAGCTCCCTCCATAAGTTTTCGATGGGATTAAGGTCTGGAGACTGGCTAGGCCACTCCATGACCTTAATGTGCTTCTTTTTGAGCCACTCCTTTGTTGCCTTGGCTGTATGTTTCGGGTCATTGTCGTGCTGGAAGACCCAGCCACGAGCCATTTTTAATGTCCTGGTGGAGGGAAGGAAGTTGTCACTCAGGATTTGACGGTACATGACTCCATCCATTCTCCCATTGATGCGGTGAAGTAGTCCTGTGCCCTTAGCAGACAAACACCCCCAAAACATAATGTTTCCACCTCCATGCTTGACAGTGGGGACGGTGTTCTTTGGGTTATAGGCAGCATTTCTCTTCCTCAAAACACGGCAAGGTGAGTTAATGCCAAAGAGCTCAATTTTAGTCTCATCTGACCACAGCACCTTCTCCCAATCACTCTCAGAATCATCCAGATGTTAATTTGCAAACTTCAGACGGGCCTGTACATGTGCCTTCTTGAGCAGGGGGACCTTGCGGGCACTGCAGGATTTTAATCCATTACGGCGTAATGTGTTACCAATGGTTTTGTTGGTGACTGTGGTCCCAGCTGTCTTGTGATCATTAACAAGTTCCCCCCGTGTAGTTTTCGGCTGAGCTCTCACCTTCCTCAGGATCAAGGATACCCCACGAGGTGAGATTTTGCATGGAGCCCCAGATCGATGTCGATTGACAGTCATTTTGTACGTCTTCCATTTTCTTACTATTGCACCAACAGTTGTCTCCTTCTCACCCAGCGTCTTACTTATGGTTTTGTAGCCCATTCCAGCCTTGTGCAGGTCTATGATCTTGTCCCTGACATCCTTAGAAGGCTCTTTGGTCTTGCCCATGTTGTAGAGGTTAGAGTCAGACTGATTAATTGAGTCTGTGGACAGGAGTCTTTTATACAGGTGACCATGTAAGACAGCTGTCTTTAATGCAGGCACCAAGTTGATTTGGAGCGTGTAACTGGTCTGGAGGAGGCTGAACTCTTAATGGTTGGTAGGGGATCAAATACTTATTTCTCTGTGCACAATGCAAATAAATATATATCATTTTGACAATGTGATTTTCTGTTGTTTTTTTTAATATAATCTATCTCTCACTGGTATAATTAACCTAGCCTAAACATTCTAGACTGTTCATGTCTTTGACTGTGGGCAAACTTACAAAATCAGCAAGGGATCAAATACTTATTTCCTTCACTGTATCACAGGACAATAGCTCTTCTTTACACAAACGTATTAGCATCCAACACTAGTATACTTCCAATCTTTTGGCACCCAATATAAATAACACCACCTCTAATCTCACCTGTGTAAACTCTTCGGGGAAATTTATCAACCTTTCTACACCAATTTTATGGCATAGAAAAGTCACAAAAGGGTCCAAATGTTGCAATTTGCATTACAAATTGCGACTTTTGGCCTTTTGACGCCGCCCTTGGTACTATTGTGGAAGGAAGGTGTGGCTTTCTAAAGGGGGCGTGGCCACACGGCTAGACAAATGGAATATAATTTACGCCAGAAAACTGATGTCAATTGAAATCTACGGCAGCTTTCACTATTTCACTCTGTATGGCGTAGCAAGTTAGAGACCCTTGCAGGCCTCGTACCTTGCCCCTCCCTGATCAGAATATCCGCATCAGACTACCCCTCATCAGACAATTAAATAGTTTAAAAAAAGTTTGCCCACCTCACCACATCACCACCCTCAGCATGACGTGGTTCATACAATGTACTGATGCAAGGCAGCGTCAGAACGTTGCATGCGGCACAGCACTCATGACGTTGAGTGCTGTGTCGCATATAAGGCCCGATACTGCTCGGTGTCAGGACCTTGTATTAGCCGTGTCCTACTGAGGGAGCCTGAGGGATGCGGAGGAGAGAAGAGAAGCGGTGAGCTGAGTATACTTATTTTTATTTTACAGTAAGTCAGTTGGGAAGGCGGAATGGATGGTGCACAGCGCGCGGTCAGCCGTAAGATACAACACATTTATTAGGAGGCTTTCACCTCTTAATGTGTTGCATCTTACTCCTACTTTATATTAAGACTGGCGTATGAAACACCAATCTTAATAAATTCCCCCTTGGTCTTTGGGTACACGACACAGTATACCCATCTAAACAATTTATGCTTGATTTATCGTTCATTATATTCGGCATAAACATGTAGCAAAACTGGCATTATATGGGGTTCTCTGTGGTTATATAAGGCTCTGTTCACACTACCCTCATAGCTTTTGTTAATAACGGGCCATGACTGCCATGATGTATCCAGTTTTAAATGGATGTCAATGATGCCCCACTGACTTTAATAGGATCTGTCTGGGTTTCGGTATTTTTGATAAAAATAATATCGCTGCAGACTGTCAAAACTGCCACATGCAGCTGTGAACAGAGCCTAACAAACACATGGCGATATTACAATGGCATCTGCCAAGTAGAAAAGTCAGCTCTGCTACAACTCTAAATGCAGTACTCATATTACTTGAAGGGGCATCTCCGTGCATTTCCTTTCACCCAGCACCAGTGTTATATTATGGGATCCTGCAGTTGAAAATTTGTCCTCCAGCCAATGCTGTATTATGTCTTCGAAACTGTTTATACGCAACTCACGTAATAGATAATGTGTACTTAACTGAAACATTGCTGGCAGTGCCCATGAATGCCAGGGCTGCTGAAACCAGTTTTGTTATGTTAGATGCACCCCCCGAGTTTATCATCACTGTCTTCTGATTGTTATTTCCCTCCAAAACAATCCAGGACAGTAGAGATCCCGGAAAAACCTGAATAGGACACGAACTACGTGACAGGAACAGATTTAAAAGTCCCGATGGGGGTTATGATTCTAAGAAATAAAGTGCAGTGAATGGCGTGTGAGGATGGGACATGGATGCCATCACTTCATAGTGGACACTGGGCTAGACCGGCTACGTGCAAAAAAAAGTTTTCCATGTGGTTAAATTCTCTTTATCAGTTAATGGGACTGACTGTAAATTTGAAAGAAATGTAAGGTCATAAATAACAATTATCTCTGGTGTGTAATCTGAAATATGAGTAAAAGAGAAAATAGAAAAATGCAGATATACAGAAGACTCAAGATACTGGATGCATCAAGAAGAGTAGAAAATGACCTTCAAAATAAAGGGTTAAACCTAGTTACAATTAACATTTGGGCTCTAAGTGATAATCTTCAATGGCCAAGATTCCATGCATAAGGCTGCTCTGAGGCCAGGATATGGAGATACAGATGTAGAAGAGCTGTGTTTGTTATTTGACACAATGCATTATCTATGATTTTACATTACTTAGGACTGCGCGTTATTATCACCAAGGACTAAAAGTAAAATCCTAGAGAATACAGATATAAACTCAGTTTACAGGCCCCCTCATGCCCGGTGGCGTCGCTAGCACCGGAGGGGGCGCCGGTGCTAGCGACAGCCAGACTCACTTGTATTTGCGTCCTCAGGACGCAGATTTAAATGAATATTATGGGCTGCAGGCCACGTTAGGCCTGCAGCCTATAAGGCACTGGGAAGAATGCCTGTGCAGGCCTGCATGATGATGTCACTGCATCACGCTGTGCGTCGCTTTGTCCGTTGAAGGAATGTAGCAAGGTAAGTAAAACATTTTTGGGTGGCTGTCTGGCAATATACAGGGGGGGGGGTAGCTGTGTAGCACTATATACAACGTGGGGGGGGGGGGGGGCACCGTATAGCACTATATACAAAGGGGGGACTGTGTAGCACTATATACAAGGGGGGCTGTGTGGCACTATATACAAGGAGGGGCTGTGTGGCACTATATAGAAGCGAGGGGTTTTTGTAGCGCTATATACAAGGGAGGGGGTGTGGCACTATATACAAGAGGGTGCTGTGCGGCACTATATACAAGAGAGGGGAGCTGTGTGGCTCTATATACAAGGGGGGCTGTGTGGCACTATATACAAGGGGGTGCTGTGTGGCACTATATATAAAGGAGGGCTGTGTGGCACTAACTACAATGGAGGGGAGTTGTGTGCCACCCAGTGACGTAACTACCGCCGTAGCAGCCGTAGCAACTGCTACGGGGCCCGCGGCATGAGGGGGCCCACGTCGCCTGCCGGCACGGGCCCCCACCATGGCCGGCGGCTCCGCTAGCAGCCGCTATGGCTGCTACAGCGGGACGCCACTGAACACTACGGCAGAGCAGGGAGGTATCTCCCCGCTCTGCCATTAAACAAAAGACATGTATCCCCTATCCACAGGACAGGGGATACATGTGTGATCGCTGGCATTGATAGGGAGAACGGGGGACTGAAAGTCCCCTGAAGTTCTCCATCACAAACCTCGGACTTCCGGGGTCTGTGTCGGCAGCTCCGTAGAAATGAATGGAGCGCCGGTCGAGCTTGTGCACATGCGTGACCAGCGCTCCTTTCATTTTTATTGAGCTGCCGACACAGACGCCGGAAGTCAGAGGTTAGTCATGGAGAACTTCAGGGGACTTTCAGTCCCCCGTTCTCCCTATCAATGCCAGCGATCACACATGTATCCCCTATCCTGTGGATAGGGGATGCATGTTATTTGTAGGACACACTATAGGTCGCATTTTGGGGGGGGGGGGGCGCTGTATGGCGTTCCCTGCAGGGGGGGGCGCTGTATGGCGTTCACTGCAGGGGGGGGCGCTGTATGGCGTTCCCTGCAGGGGGAGGCGCTGTATGGCGTTCCCTGCAGGGGGGGGGCGCTGTATGGCGTTCCCTGCAGGGGGGGCGCTGTATGGCGTTCCCTGCAGGGGGGGGGGCGCTGTATGGCGTTCCCTACAGGGGGGGGCTGTATGGCGTTCCCTACAGGGGGGGCTGTATGGCATTCCCTACAGGGGGGGGGCTGTATGGCGTTATCTACAGGGGGACTGTGTGGCGTTAGCTACAGGGGGGGCTGTATTGTGTTCCCTACCGGGGGGGGGGCTGTTTGGCGTTCTCTACAGCCCCCTCTGTAGATAACGCCATACAATCCCCCTGTAGATAACGCCACACAGTCCCCCTGTAGTCAACGCCACACAGTCCCCCTGTAGATAACGCCACACAGTCCCCCATGTAGATAACGCCACACAGTCCCCCCTGTAGATAACACCACACAGTTCCCCCTGTAGATAACGCCACACAGTTCCCCCTGTAGATAACGCCATACAGTCCCCCCTGTAGATAACGCCATACAGTCCCCCCTGTAGATAACGCCATACAGCCCCCCCTGTAGATAACACCATACAGTCTACAGGGGGGGCTGTATGGCGTTATCTACAGGGGGGGCGCTGTATGGCGTTATCTACAGGGGGGACTGTATGGCGTTATCTACAGGGGGGCTGTAAAAAAGGCACTATCTACAAGGGGGGGGGGGGTTGTGTGACACCCAGGGGAGGGGGGGGCCCAGTCAAAAGTTTGCTATGGGGCCCAGTCTTTCCTAGTTACGCCCCTGGTGCCACCATATACATGTGGGGAGGCTGTATGGCACTATATATACTAGGGGGCTGTATGGCACTATCTACTAAGGGGGGCTGTGTGGTACTATACTAAAGGGGGTGGCGCTACCTACAGGGGGGCTGTGTGTGGCACTATCTACAAGGGGCTGTGTGTAGCGCTATCTACAGGGGGCACAAAGGGGGCATGGTTGCTGATGGGGCACTTTTATTGTGTCAACCACTGAGACATCATTATAACCATCTGGGACACTGTAGATTACGAGTTTGTTTAGAGGATGGGGTATAAGTGTGGAGAGTACTTGAAAAGCAAGAAACCAACATGTCTGTGTGTCAAATATAGTTGGTGTTGCTGAAACATGGCTGGACTCTTCACATGACTGGGCTGTAAATCTACAGGGTTTTACACTTTTTCGTAAAGACAGGACAAATAGGAAAGGTGGTGGTGTATGTCTGTATGTGAGAAGTGATATGAAGGCGAGTGTGAAAGAGACAATAGTGGGTCAAGACTGTGAGGAGGTTGAAACCTTGTGGGTGGAACTAGAAAGGGAGGTAAACACTGAAAAAATTACTTTTGGTGTAATCTATAGACCCCCCAATATAACTGAGGAGATGGAAGTTCAGCTATATAAACAGATGGAGCGGGCTGCACAGGCGGGTACTGTAGTGATAATGGGAGATTTTAATTTCCGGGATATTAATTGGTGTCATGGTTCGGCTTCAACTGCAAAGGGGAGACATTTCCTCAACCTATTGCAGGAAAATTTTATGGGCCAGTTTGTGGAAGACCCGACTAGAGGTGAAGCTCTGTTGGATCTGGTCATTTCTAATAATGCAGATCTTGTTGGGAATGTCAATGTTCGTGAAAACCTCGGTAACAGTGATCATAATATAGTTACATTTTACCTATACTGTAAAAAACAAACGCAGGCTGGGAGGGCAAAAACATTTAATTTTAAGAAAGTCAATTTCCCCAGGATGAGGGCTGCAATTCAGGATATAGACTGGGAAGAACTAATGTCAAATAATGGAACAAATGATAAATGGGAGATTTTCAAATCTACTTTGAGTTATTATAGTGCAAAATTTATTCCTACAGGTAATAAGTATAAACGACTCAAATTAAACCCCACATGGCTTACACCTTCTGTGAAAGGGGCAATACATGACAAAAAAAGGGCATTTAAAAAATACAAATCTGAGGGTACAGCTGTAGCCTTTGTAAAATATAAAGAGCTTAATAAAATCTGTAAAAATGTAATAAAATTAGCAAAAATACAAAATGAAAGGCAGGTGGCCAAGGATAGTAAAACAAATCCTAAAAAATTCTTCAAGCATATAAATGCAAAAAAGCCAAGGTCTGAACATGTAGGACCCCTAGATAATGGTAATGGGGAGTTGATCACAGGGGATCAAGAGAAGGCAGAGTTACTAAATGGGTTCTTTAGCTCTGTATATACAACAGAAGAAAGAGCAGCTGATGTAGCCGGTGCCAGTGCTGTTAATATATCAGTTGATATACTGAATTGGATGAATGTAGAGATGGTCCAAGCTAAATTAAATAAAATAAATGTGCACAAGGCTCCGGGACCAGATGGGTTACACCCTAGAATTCTTAAAGAGCTTAGTTCAGTTATTTCTGTCCCCCTTTTCATAATATTCAGAGAATCTCTAGTGACTGGTATAGTGCCAAGGGACTGGCGCAGGGCAAATGTGGTGCCTATTTTCAAAAAGGGCTCTAGGTCTTCCCCGGGTAATTATAGACCAGTAAGCTTAACATCCATCGTGGGGAAAATGTTTGAGGGGCTATTGAGGGACTATATACAGGATTATGTGACAATAAATAGCATTATAAGTGACAGCCAGCACGGTTTTACTAAGGACAGAAGTTGTCAAACTAACCTAATCTGTTTTTATGAAGAGGTGAGCAGAAGTCTAGACAGAGGGGCCGCTGTGGATTTAGTGTTTTTGGACTTTGCAAAGGCATTTGACACTGTCCCCCATAGACGCCTAATGGGTAAATTAAGGACTATAGGTTTAGAAAATATAGTTTGTAATTGGATTGAGAATTGGCTCAAGGACCGTATCCAGAGGGTTGTGGTCAATGATTCCTTCTCTGAATGGTCCCCGGTTATAAGTGGTGTACCCCAGGGTTCAGTGCTGGGACCACTATTATTCAACTTATTTATTAATGATATAGAGGAAGGGATTAATAGCACTATTTCTATTTTTGCAGATGACACCAAGCTATGTAATATAGTTCAGACTATGGAAGATGTTCATGAATTACAGGCAGATTTAAACAAACTAAGTGTTTGGGCGTCCACTTGGCAAATGAAGTTTAATGTAGATAAATGTAAAGTTATGCATCTTGGTACCAACAACCTGCATGCATCATATGTCCTAGGGGGCGCTACACTGGCGGATTCACTTGTTGAGAAGGATCTGGGTGTACTTGTAAATCATAAACTCAATAACAGCATGCAGTGTCAATCAGCTGCTTCAAAGGCCAGCAGGATATTGTCGTGTATTAAAAGAGGCATGGACTCGCGGGACAGGGATGTAATAATGCCACTTTACAAAGCATTAGTGAGGCCTCATCTAGAATATGCAGTTCAGTTCTGGGCTCCAGTTCATAGAAAGGATGCCCTGGAGTTGGAAAAAATACAAAGAAGAGCAACGAAGCTAATAAGGGGCATGGAGAATTTAAGTTATGAGGAAAGATTGAAAGAATTAAACCTATTTAGCCTTGAAAAAAGACGACTAAGGGGGGACATGATTAACTTATATAAATATATTAATGGCACATACAAAAAATATGGTGAAATCCTGTTCCTTGTAAAACCCCCTCAAAAAACAAGGGGGCACTCCCTCCGTCTGGAGAAAAAAAGGTTCAAGCTGCAGAGGCGACAAGGCTTCTTTACAGTGAGAACTGTGAATTTATGGAATAGCCTACCGCAGGAGCTGGTCACAGCAGGGACAGTAGATGGCTTTAAAAAAGGGTTAGATAATTTCCTAGAACAAAAAAATATTAGCTCCTATGTGTAGAAATTTTTCCTTCCCTTTTCCCTTCCCTTGGTTGAACTTGATGGACATGTGTCTTTTTTCAGCCGTACTAACTATGTAACTATGTAACTATGTAAATTCTGCAGAGACGAGTCGTGGCTGGAATAAGTCGTCACACTGGTCTGGGCCGGATGGAGAAAAAAAGGGTTAAGTGAACGACTCTAATCAGAGAAAACATCACCTGTGAGTCACTAGATATAAATGTGCTGTAATCACTTATATCGTGTGCAGAGCTCCTATGTATAACTGGCATCTACCACTATATGGTCACTATATGCTGGTAATATTATATGGTCTGCAGAGCTCCTCTGTACAATTGGCTTTTACCACTATATGGTGGCAATATTGGTCTTTGTATAGTGGTCGACTACGCTATTGTTTCTGCCAAAAAAACAGAAACCTTACGGTACGGAGACAAACGGAAACATTACCATTGAAATCAATGGTAATGCAAACGGAAGCTATGGTTTCCGTTTGGTTTGCATTCATATGTTCCCCTGACGGAAAGGTCTGACAGAAGCCATCAATGGAACGCCCGAGGCAGATGTGAACAGGAACTAATTCAGCATTTGGGGCCCCACTTTTAACCTTGCCCAGGGCCAGACTTTGTCTAAAACCGGCCCTGTACACATTAAATTATCATTGGCGAACCTGCCAATTTTGGCGGTAACGGACGACTATTCAATGTGTATGGGGGTGTCCCGATTCTCCCATGATGGCAAATGTCGGGGTTAAGAAGGATTGGCCATATGGATTTCAACATGCCCAATCCTTTGATTTAACAGGAAATAATCCTTTGCCAGAGGAGTTGGGCATCGGCTAATTCCCCTTGCCCTATTAAAAAAAAACACATGCTGAGAGGAACGTGCATGTGTATGGGGGGTTGGGAGGAATAGCTATTGGCTGTTAAGGGTATGTTCACACGCTTAACCAATAACGTCTGAAAATACGGAGCAGTTTTCAAGGGAAAACAGCTCCTGATTTTCAGAAGTTTTTTTTAAGCAACTCGCGTTTTTCGCTGCGTTTTTTACGGCCGTTTTTGGAGCTGTTTCTCTATAGTCAATGAAAAACGGCTCCAAAAACGGCTCAAGAAGTGACATGCAGTTCTTTTTCACGGCCGATTTTTTTACGCGGCCGTTTTTAAAAACGGCCCATCGGAACAGAACGCCGTTTTCCCATTTAAATCAATGGGCAGATGTTTGCAGGCGTTCTTCTTCCAATTTGTTGACCGTTTTTCGTCAGTTTAAACAGCCGAAAATAAGCCGTGTGGACATACCCTAAGAGCGTTCAGCCGACAGCTATTAGATGCAGAACCACAGAGACAACATTTGAATATTGTGTCATGACATTTTCAAAGATTTTTTTCTATTGACCAAGTGATTGCCAGTTTAGCGAAAATGGACTCCTAGGACTCCACGGCGATAAATTGTGTGAAATTATCGCTGTAATTATGTCACTTAAGATTGAAGTAGGATATCGCAAAATTTCACATGTAATGTATTCCTATAGTGTTGCATGAAGCAGCACGTGTACATGTGACTTCATGCTGCCACAATATTGTGATAGCAAAAAATGTAAAATCAGTTTTTTTTATGATTATTGAAAACAACATGAGATTTTTTTCCCCAATAAGGTTCTATTAAAATTGCACAAAATATTCTGCAATTGCAATTTATTGCGATATCACAATTTGCTTTTTTTTACCTTCAAGAAGTTTTCTTCCCTAAGGCTTTATTCAGATGAACGAGTGTCAATTCGATTTGCCCCCGTGCAAGACCCATTTTCACGGATCCCTCATAGACTTGAGTCTATTGAGGGATCCGTGAAAACGGACACAAATAGGACATGTCCTATTTTTTCACGGGCTTTTCACACGGTCCGTTAAGACAACGGTCGTGTGAACAGCCCCATCGAAATACATGCAGTATTGTGACGGCCATTAAAAAAATGTCCGTCACACGGATGATTTCAACATTCGTCTGAATAAGGCCTAAATCTCACAAAACACCATGCATACAAAGTGTACACATGCGATGTTCTGCGATACAATATTTTACATAAAATCTCAAAGTAGTCATCGCATTGGATTTTGCAGAATTCATCAGAAGACGATGCATGTGATAAGTTGCTGTTGATTCCCAACCTCGCTGGGCATCGTTGTAAATATTAATGAGTAAAGAAACCTCTATCCTTAAGATAATAACATTCTTGTAATAAGTGACCCTCTCTCCGCCAGGTCTTCCTGCCTCTCCCTTTATATTGTAGTATAAGTGAGAGTGTTCTCGGACTGTCTCCATACAGATGTAGAACAATGAGCGGCTGCCCCCTCTGACCTCTCATTCTGCACTATTACAGCTGCAAGGCTTTCTGTATTTTGGAACACACAGTACTAAGGAGATAACTGCATAAGTATCTCTATTTACAGTCTGCCCCGTCCCCTCCTCCTCCTTCTTCTACTTCCAGGCCTGGCGTCTCCGACTACAATACAGGAAACTCCATCTGTCCAAGGTCTGTCTGCTGGAGCCCCGGTCTGCCCTTCCTGAGCACGCAGCTGCCAGTATACGCCTGTCACTCAACAGTCCTACCCAGTGAACCCACTCAACACTGGCAATGTATACACATACATGCACGTACACAAGTGATGCTTAGAATGGAATTATATATAATGTATCAAGCAGGGAGACAGACTCCAGCTATATCACATATTTGTGTTCGTTAAAAGGGCATTTCCACCGAAAATATATAAGGAAAATTAAAAAATATATATAAATACATCATTAAAATATATTTACATTGGTCATCAGAATACATGGCGCAGGTCAGAACAAGTACAATGAATGAGGGAATTAGCGGCACACAATACTAATGAAGCCTTTAATAGTATTGTGTGCCGCTAATTCCCTCATTCATTGTAATTGCTCTGACATGCGCCATGTATTCTGATGACCAATGTAAATATCTTTCAATGATGTATTTATATATATATATATATTTTAATTTTCGAAGAAATTTACTATAGTAAATGGGGCCTATGTCATAAAATACACCAGCCCCTGTTACTATAGTAACGACACATACATACCCTTCTTTTCGAGCGCAGCGGAAGTCCTGACGTCTTCTCACGTCATGACTGTATAAGATTAGTGCCGGCTGGGGCCCTGTATCTAAGCCTAACATGTGGTAGGCTTAGACAATGGCGGATTATAATGTGGGCGTTTCGGGCGGTCGCCCGGGGCCCGAAGCTGCCAGGGGGCCCATCGGGGCCCGAGGCTGCCAGGGGGCCCATCGCGGCCCGAACCGCACACAAACTTAAAAAACTATGCAGCGCTACCGCGCTGCCTGCTTCCGACTGAATCTGCGTCCGCAGGACGCAGATTCAGTTGGGTTGAATGCTGGAGCCTTGCTCCAGCATTCACTCTGCCGTGAGCGGCTCGGTGCAGGCAGGCGCGATGTAGTGACGTCATCGCGCCTGTCTGCACGGAGTCACTCACAGCACAGCACAGTGCAGAGGAGGAGAAGCATCGCATCCCCCACCGTCGTGGGAACCGGGATAGGTAAGCAATTATGTTTTCTTTTTTATTAGGTACGTACATATGGGGCATTATACTGTGTCAGCTATGGGGCATTATACTGTGTCAGCTATGGGGGCATTATACTGTGTCAGCTATGGGGCATTATACTGTGTCAGCTATGGGGCATTATACTGTGTCAGCTATGGGGCATTATACTGTGTCAGCTATGGGGCATTATACTGTGTCAGCTATGGGGCATTATGCTGTGTCAGCTATGGGGCATTATACTGTGTCAGCTATGGGGCATTATGCTGTGTCAGCTATGGGGCATTATACTGTGTCAGCTATGGGGCATTATACTGTGTCAGCTATGGGGCATTATACTGTGTCAGCTATGGGGCATTATGCTGTGTCAGCTATGGGGCATTATGCTGTGTCAGCTATGGGGCATTATACTGTGTCAGCTATGGGGCATTATGCTGTGTCAGCTATGGGGCATTATGCTGTGTCAGCTATGGGGCATTATACTGTGTCAGCTATGGGGCATTATACTGTGTCAGCTATGGGGCATTATACTGTGTCAGCTATGGGGCATTATGCTGTGTCAGCTATGGGGCATTATACTGTGTCAGCTATGGGGCATTATACTGTGTCGGCTATGGGGCATTATGCTGTGTCAGCTATGGGGCATTATGCTGCGTCAGCTATGGGGCATTATGCTGTGTCAGCTATGGGGCATTATGCTGTGTCAGCTATGGGGCATTATACTGTGTCAGCTATGGGGCATTATGCTGTGTCAGCTATGGGGCATTATGCTGTGTCAGCTATGGGGCATTATACTGTGTCAGCTATGGGGCTTTATACTGTGTCACCTCTATGGGGCATTATACTGTGTCAGCTATGGGGCATTATACTGTGTCAGCTATGGGGCATTATGCTGTGTCGGCTATGGGGCATTATGCTGTGTCAGCTATGGGGCATTATACTGTGTCAGCTATGGGGCATTATACTGTGTCACCTCTATGGGGCATTATACTGTGTCAGCTATGGGGCATTATACTGTGTCAGCTATGGGGCATTATACTGTGTCAGCTATGGGGCATTATGCTGTGTCAGCTATGGGGCATTATACTGTGTCAGCTATGAGGCATTATACTGTGTCAGCTATGGGGCATTATACTGTGTCAGCTATGGGGCATTATACTGTGTCAGCTATGGGGCATTATACTGTGTCAGCTATGGGGCATTATACTGTGTCAGCTATGGGGCATTATGCTGTGTCAGCTATGGGGCATTATACTGCGTCAGCTATGGGGCATTATACTGTGTCAGCTATGGGGCATTATGCTGTGTCAGCTATGGGGCATTATACTGTGTCAGCTATGGGGCATTATACTGTGTCAGCTATGGGGCATTATACTGTGTCAGCTATGGGGCATTATGCTGTGTCAGCTATGGGGCATTATACTGTGTCAGCTATGGGGCATTATACTGTGTCAGCTATGGGGCATTATACTGTGTCAGCTATGGGGGCATTAGGGTATGTTCACACGGCGGGGGTCCGTAACGGCTGAAATTACGGGGATGTTTCAGCCTGAAAACATCCCCGTAAATTCAGCCGTACCGGCATGTGCAGGCGCTTGAACGCCGCGTCAATTACGGCCGTAATTAGCGCTGCTATTCATTGGAGTCAATGAATAGCGGCTCCAATTACGGCCAAAGAAGTGACAGGTCACTTCTTTGACGCGGGCGTCTATTTACGCGCCGTCATTTGACAGCGGCGCGTAAATATACGCCTCGTGTGAACAGACAAACGTCTGCCCATTGCTTTCAATGGGCAGATGTTTGTCAGCGCTATTGAGGCGCTATTTTCGGCTGTAATTCGGGGCAAAAACGCCCGATTTACGTCCGTAAATAGGCCGTGTGAACATACCCTTATACTGTGTCAGCTATGGGGGCATTATGCTGTGTCAGCTATGGGGCATTATACTGTGTCAGCTATGGGGCATTATACTGTGTCAGCTATGGGGCATTATAATATGTCAGCTATGGGGCATTATGCTGTGTCAGCTATGGGGCATTATACTGTGTCAGCTATGGGGCATTATACTGTGTCAGCTATGGGGCATTATGCTGTGTCAGCTATGGGGCATTATACTGTGTCGCAGCTATGGAGGCATTATACTGTGTCAGCTATGGGGAATTATGCTGTGTCAGCTATGGGGCATTATGCTGTGTCAGCTATGGGGCATTATGCTGTGTCAGCTATGGGGCATTATGCTGCGTCAGCTATGGGGCATTATGCTGTGTCAGCTATGGGGCATTATACTGTGTCAGCTATGGGGCATTATGCTGTGTCAGCTATGGGGCATTATGCTGTGTCAGCTATGGGACATTATGCTGTGTCAGCTATGGGGCATTATACTGTGTCGGCTATGGGGCATTATACTGCGTCGGCTATGGGGCATTATACTGTCGGCTATGGGGCATTATGCTGCGTCGGCTATGGGGCATTATGCTGCGTCAGCTATGGGGCATTATGCTGCGTCAGCTATGGGGCATTATACTGCGTCAGCTATGGGGCATTATACTGTGTCAGCTATGGGGCATTATGCTGTGTCAGCTATGGGGCATTATGCTGCGTCAGCTATGGGGCATTATGCTGCGTCAGCTATGGGGCATTATGCTGCATCAGCTAAGGGGCATTATGCTGTGTCAGCTATGGGGCATTATACTGTGTCAGCTATGGGGCATTATGCTGTGTCAGCTATGGGGCATTATGCTGTGTCAGCTATGGGGCATTATACTGTGTCAGCTATGGGGCATTATACTGTGTCAGCTATGGGGCATTATGCTGTGTCAGCCATGGGGCATTATGCTGTGTCAGCTATGGGGCATTATGCTGTGTCAGCTATGGGGCATTATGCTGTGTCAGCTATGGGGCATTATGCTGTGTCAGCTATGGGGCATTATGCTGTGTCAGCTATGGGGCATTATGCTGTGTCAGCTATGGGGCATTATACTGTGTCGGCTATGGGGCATTATGCTGTGTCAGCTATGGGGCATTATGCTGTGTCAGCTATGGGGCATTATGCTGTGTCAGCTATGGGGCATTATGCTGTGTCAGCTATGGGGCATTATACTGTGTCAGCTATGGGGCATTATACTGTGTCAGCTATGGGGCATTATACTGTGTCAGCTATGGGGCATTATACTGTGTCAGCTATGGGGCATTATACTGTGTCAGCTATGGGGCATTATGCTGTGTCAGCTATGGGGCATTATACTGTGTCGGCTATGGGGCATTATGCTGTGTCAGCTATGGGGCATTATGCTGCGTCAGCTATTGGGCATTATGCTGTGTCAGCTATGGGGCATTATGCTGTGTCAGCTATGGGGCATTATACTGTGTCAGCTATGGGGCATTATGCTGTGTCAGCTATGGGGCATTATGCTGTGTCAGCTATGGGGCATTATACTGTGTCAGCTATGGGGCTTTATACTGTGTCACCTCTATGGGGCATTATACTGTGTCAGCTATGGGGCATTATACTGTGTCAGCTATGGGGCATTATGCTGTGTCGGCTATGGGGCATTATGCTGTGTCAGCTATGGGGCATTATACTGTGTCAGCTATGGGGCATTATACTGTGTCAGCTATGGGGCATTATACTGTGTCAGCTATGGGGCATTATACTGTGTCAGCTATGGGGCATTATGCTGTGTCAGCTATGGGGCATTATGCTGTGTCAGCTATGGGGCATTATACTGTGTCGGCTATGGGGCATTATGCTGTGTCAGCTATGGGGCATTATGCTATGGGGCATTATACTGTGTCGCAGCTATGGGGGCATTATACTGTGTCGCAGCTATGGGGTTTTTATACTGTGGGGGCAGCTATGGAGGCATTATACTGTGTCGCAGCTATGGAGGCATTATACTGTGTCGCAGCTATGGGGGCATTATACTGTGTCGCAGCTATGGGGCATTATACTGTGGGGGCAGCTATGGAGGCATTATACTGTGTCGCAGCTATGGAGGCATTATACTGTGTGGCAGCTATGGGGACATTATACTGTGTCGCGGCTATGGGGGCATTATACTGTGTCGCAGCTATGGGGCATTATACTGTGTCGCAGCTATGGAGGCAATATACTGTGTCGCAGCTATGGAGGCATTATACTGTGTCGCAGCTATGGGGACATTATACTGTGTCGCAGCTATGGAGGCATTATACTGTGTCGCAGCTATGGAGACATTATACTGTGTCGCAGCTATGGAGGCATTATACTGTGTCGCAGCTATGGGGGCATTATACTGTGTAGAGGCAGCTATGAAGGGCATTATACTGTGGGGGCAGCTATGGGTGGCAATATACTGTGGGGGCAGCTATGGGGGACATTATACTGAGCAATTACAAGAGCTGCAGGTCCAAGGGGGGAGACGCTGTGTAGCACAATATACAAGGGGGGAGACGCTGTGTAGCACAATATACAAGGGGGGATTGTTGTATAGCACTATATAGAAGGGAGCGCTGTGTATCACTATATCTAAGGGGGATTGCTGTGTAGCACTATATACAAGAGGGGGAGGGCTATGTGACGCTATTTACAGAGGGGGAGGACTGTGTAGCGCTATTTACAGGGGCCTGTGTGTGGTGCTATCTACAGTGTTTGGCACAATTATATTCAGGGGCGCAGTCTATGGTGCTATAATATTTAGGGGCACAGTGTTTGTACTATTTTATTCAGGGGCGCAGTGTTTGGTGCTATTATATTTAGGGGCACAGTATGTGGCACCATGATAATATTATCTTTGTTTATAGGTGTGGAAATGTTGGAAAAGTGAGGAGCCAAAGACATCTGAGTGGCAAATTCTGCAGAAATGGGTCATGGCCGGGAAAAGTCGTCATGAAGTCTGGACTGGATGGAGAAGAGGAAAAAAACTACGTCGTCCCCTGTGAGTCACTAGATTTATAGAGAATCTGTCACCTCTCCTGACATGTTTATTATAGGAAATCCTTGTATTTCACAAAAAGTCTTTCTGCAGTCCAGGACTGATAGACAATTCCCCTTGTCAGGAGGATGTGTCCCTGCACAGTGTGATACTGTCAGTATGTAGGGACACCGCGCTGTGACAAGGGGAATCGTAACACTGTTAATGCTTGCCCCAAAAAGTAGTGTTAAAAATAGTTACGGTTCGGCAGGGCGGCGGTGAGGAAGGGGGGCCCAAGTTTGGGTAACAGCCCAGGGCCCATGGTCTACTTAATCCGCCACTGGGCTTAGATACAGGGTCCAACATACAGTATCACACATGGGCACTGTATCCATGTGTGTTGCTGTCTGTTGGACCATGTACAGCAGTTTTGGCGTATTCCGGAATGAATGCGTCTTCCGAAACAAATATAAAATTCCCTAAATTGTAAATGAGTAATAATAGCATTATTGGATATAAAACCTGAGTTGTGGAAATAGCCCCGGCAGACATTACCACAGGCATGTTCCAGACTTGCCTCATGTCATCAAATATGCAAAACCCGTCTATTAATATCCTGTGTACAACTGCATTCAAATCAGGGTTTCAGGTAAGTAAAAACATCCTCCCTGTTTTATCCTGTAATCTCCCGGGGTTGTGCATTCCTCAGGTACGGCACGCCATGTTCTGGACAAGGCCTTCATTTACTGAGCGACGCCGAATCCCTGTTATTGAGACGGACGCTCGACGGCTTATACTTTCCTCTATGAAATGACTCTTGTACATGTACCTGTCATTCAAAGAATGCCCCGCAGGGTCTGTGAGGAAAGTCGTGTATATTTGTACTTTTACTATCACCACTACCACGTGTAACAATCTCATAAATATGTGATGGTATATAATGGCGGTCAATGGCAACAACTGATTATATTTCCCAATTCTCCCACATGGCAGCCATAGTACCATCCTATAGAACACAGAAGTGCACGAGGTGGGAGCTAAACCTTAGACAGCTGACATCTGACACTTTTCTCTTATACCACCTTTGATTTGTCTTATTTTGCGCCAGTTTTTGTCACACGTTTCGTGCATTTTAAGCCACGCCCTTCCCTGTAAGCCACGCTTCTTACCCACTAAGCCATTCCCCTAGTCTTGACATTTTTAAAAAGTGTCTAGCGAGGCGCAAACATCAAAACTGCGCCAATTTGCGCCGAAATTTGGCACATTTTGAACACATTCTTGACCTAGATACAGTAGTATATCTGCCCCAGTATGTGTGTATGGAGTTTGTATGTTCTCAAAAGACTCTAAAAGGAGC
Organism: Rhinoderma darwinii; assembly: GCF_050947455.1. Lineage (NCBI taxonomy): Eukaryota > Metazoa > Chordata > Amphibia > Anura > Rhinodermatidae > Rhinoderma > Rhinoderma darwinii. The sequence continues at coordinate 370,234,953 of NC_134689.1, forward strand.
ATTATACAATTATTACGCTATGGAAACCTTAAGTTGCAAGATATGACGCAGGTTAAAAGATGTTCAACATTTAGACATGTTATTGTAAGAATAAGGATGAGCTGCAATACCAGACACAGCCCGTGGTTAAAAGTGGCACTGTAGAAAGAAAGCAAAAAAAAAATCATTCTATACTCTCATTTACACATTGGTTCAGCCCAAGGTCCAGTGGTGGGGCCACCAGCGATCATAATTTTATTGCATATACTGCGAACGATTCCCCCGACACTAAGAGCTGATTGTTGGGAGTTAGAGCAGCCACAACCACGGAAATCTGCTGATCTCTAGGGCAGCTTCATTGTAAAGCTTTATTCAGACGAGCGTATTATACATCCGTATTATACAAACGGACAACACATGGACCCATGCAATTCAATGGGGCTATTGACACAACCGTTGTGTTAACGCACCGTGCGAAGTGCCTGTGAAAAAATAGTACATGTCCCACACAGGTGCAACTCGGACGTGAAAAACTAAAATTTTTCACGTCCGAGTTTACACTTGTTCATCTGAATAAGCCCTAAGGGTGTACTCACACAGTGCGGTTTTGCGGTTATTTTCTGTGGTTTCAATGCTAACTGCAAAACGGCGGCAAATCGCAATAAAAACACGTGCATTTTTGCAGTGCTAACTTTCTTCTGCGGGTTAATCTGTTTACGGCAATACCAAAATTATGTAGTTTATTTTATGTTTTACTACTTTTATAAAATAAAACCAATCTAAAACAAAAATGTTTTGTGTCGCCATATTCTGAGACCCATAACTTCTTTATTTTTCTGTCGATGCAGCGGTGTGAGGACTTGTTTTTTGCAGGACGGCCTGTAGTTTTTATTGGTACGGTTTTGGGATACAAACACCTTTTTTTTTATCACTTTTTATTCAGTTTTTATAGGTGGCGAGGAGACCAAAAAACAGCAAATTTTTTTTTATTACGATTCTGTCACTAGTGTGGGATGTAGATCCCTAGCACTGCACTACAAGGGTTACTCTATGAGCCGGGACGTGAGATTTGCTGATGGCGGTGCTATTGTTGCTGCTCTTATAAAGCGGTTACTTGTTAAACACATCTTTTCCCATCCTCCGCATTAAGTAAACATGATATATAGGCAGTTTCCTGCTATAAGTCTTTGTTCTATATTTAGCCCTTCCACTTAAAATAAATGTTCTCGCCCATGTTACATTTATAATATTCTGCTGGAGACAAGCGTCCGCCGGGGGATACACAAAGAGACCGCTTGTGGAGAGCTGCACACAGGTGGCAAAAGGGAATGGGACCAACCAGGACCCCATAATATGGAACGCAGAGACTAAATGTGCTACTGAATTTTCCTGGCATATTTTGATGCAATAGTACAGTGATTACTGTATGGGTTATAGCTTTTTATTTTATTTTTTCAGCACAAACTCTTTTGCTGTTTCTGCAAAAATATATTTTAAATGATCTGTTTAATATTTCAAGATATGAAACGAAATCTGGTTTATGTTTTTATTTTTCAATCATTTCCATTATAAAGATTGTGTGTATGATAAAATATTTAACGGTAACTAAACTTTTTGGAAACCTCTGACATGTCCTAGTGACATGTCAGAAGTGTTGATCGGTGGGGGTCCGAGCACTGAAAACCCCCCCGATCGCTAAAACCAAGCGGCAGAAGTGCTCGGGTGAGCGCTGAGCCGCTTGGTTTCTGATCAGCTTTTCTCGGAAAGCCGGTGTAGCGGTGTGCAGACTTAAGAGAAAGTCTATGAGCGCGTACACCGCTCGCTTGGCTGTCCGAGAGAAGCCGATCAGGAACTAAGCGGCCCAACACTCAACCGAGTGATTCTGCCGCTTGGTTTTAGCGATCGGTGGGGGTCTCAGTGCTCAGACCCCTCACCGATCAAAACTTCTGACATCTCACTATGAGATGTCAGAAGTTTTCTGAAAGTTTAGTGACCCTTAACATCTACAGGCACCCGCAGTTCTAGTAATGTCTCACTAGTGGGCGCTCAAATAACCATTCTTGAGCCGCATGACCCTGATTATAAAGTGTACTATAGTTTGCATGTCTAATTTGACACATTATTTCTAAAAATAAAAGCTGATATTTATGAGATCAGCAATTTAGTAACAAGTAGCAATACAGCAGAAACCCAGGAGCCTTTAGTTACATTTGTAAATGATCATTTATTATTTTTAGGGCTGCCTGGTGCGGTTACAGCGATATTTGCAGAATTAATCGAATAGGTTTACAATGAGTTACGCCAAAAGACAAGCTCAGCCTTCCTACATCTAAGCACCGCTCCGCTGTATCTGCACCCCCATTGAACTTTCTGTCTACAACAGGGAGGGCCGTGCTTATTTTCATGGGAATTCTCGAAAGTTTAACGATGAAGAAAGTCGCAAAAATTCTAAACACACGTATAAAACGTAAACAGATTGTAATCTCTTATTATCCAGCAGAATACAAAAATATAAACAGATTGATGACTCCTTGTATAAATTTACACGAAAATAAACAGAATTACATCCAAAATAGCTCAGGGAAATGATGAGCTGTAGCGGCTTCTACTTTGTTAGAAACAAACATCCCTGTAGTACGCAGGGCGGGGGAGGGGACCTGTATACATTATCCCGGGTCAGTTCCCATGCGTAGAAAGTATACAGTTCACCTGAAATGTCTTCACGGTCAATTATCTGTATGCAGTGACTTTGGATGTAAAGTAATGCCTAACTATCTAAGCTGCAATGTGGTAGCGAATAACAGTTCAGGCCGGGGCTCGATGGCGATTTTACATTCAGTGATTTTCGCTGTGTGATACTGTGCGTTTTCGCGCAATGGGAGATGCATGCGGACAAGCTGCTACAAGCACCACGATATTGCGGTTACAAAAATCTAACAATATCGAATTTATATATTTTTCAATTATGACATTAACGGAACAGAAACACGAAAACGTATATTCACATGCGACTATAGGTCCACATTAATGTCAATAATACTCAATATCACACGCGATTTACCTCAATCACAAACTGCGATAATTGCAGCACGAAAATCGTTATGGGGTCCAGGTCTTAATCAAGCAGTGTGGGCAAACTGATGTGTCATGGCGTGACAAACATGTACATACTAATCTTCATTTGAATCCTAACTTGCAGGACATTTTAAACCCCGCTTGTTCTATGTTCTAACCCTGATCGCCACAAAATGCACAGAAATCAGCATAAGCCCCGCCCTATTACAGACCGGTTTGTGAGGCAGTCCCACGAAGGACCGCTACTGGCAAATATGCCTGAAGAGTTGAAGCCTGGCAATCACAATCCATAGACGTCACTATAGTCCAGAGGTCTGTAACTTAGGGCTCTCCAACTCTTGTGAAACTACAATGCCCAGTATGTTATGACACTGCATGCTGGGAGGTGTAGTTTCACAACAGCTGTCCATCAATATGTGGGGAGAAAAAAATAAAACCTTGCGGCCGGCAATGTGAGGCGATGTCACTATGGAGTCGGAGTCTTCATTTATTTTGCACAGATCATTGGTCCAGTCTTGTATATTTACTTTCCAGGACAGTCCAAACTTTTCAAATATGTCCCTGAAAATGTCAAAATCCGCTCCTGGTTTTGGCTTACAAATACTGTAGCAAAAAACTGATATACTTTGCTGTACAGTAAACTCATTGCTCACCACACATTTATAAATGATCATTCAGAATATCCTTGCTGATAATGCAATTTCCTAACCTCCCAATCCCGTTCGAGCTACGAGACATAGACGCACAAGCGTGACGCCAGTCGTGCCAAGTTATGCCAGGTGTGCCCAGTCACACACTGGAAGTGCTGCCTGGGCATCTCACGTATAATGCAGGTGGAGCCCAATAAAAGGGCAATGAAATAATGAATTTATTTTCACATGGAGCTTCCCCCTACGAACAGCTAATCCGTCCACGTGAATGTACTCTGAGGCTGGGTTCACACACACTATTTACGGACGTAATTAGAGCGTTTTAGCCCCGAATTACGTCCGAAAATACGGCTCCAAAGCGGCAGCAAACATCTGCCCATTCATTTGAATGGGCTTTACGATGTTCTGTGCCGACGGTCATTTTTTTTTACGCGGCGCTGTCAAAAGGCGGCGCGTAAAAAAGATGCCCACATCAAAGAAGTGCCTGTCACTTCTTCAGACGTAAATGGAGCCGTTTTCCATGGACTCCATGGAAAAACAACTCCAATTACGTCCGTGATGGACGCAGCGAAAAGCGCCTGCACATGCCATTACGGCTGAAATTACGGTGCTGTTTTCTCCTGAAAACAGCACCGTAATTTCAGCCGTAACGGACGCTGCCGTGTGAACATACCCTTACCTACCATGAAATAAGAAACTTTCCTGGGTACACACCTATGCTGCAACATACGCAATCTTCTAAATGTATGCAATAGGAAACAATATCATTTTTATGCAAAACCAGGTTATGTTCACGTGTAGCAGAGCTGAATTTGTCATTCATTTCCAAAGGTGCATTGTTTTTAGGCCTTATTCACACAAGCATATTTCACGTCTGTGTTTCGCGCGTTAAAACAATGGATGTCACATGGACCTATGCAATTCAATGGGGCCATTCAGACATTCAGTGTTTTTCACGCAGCGTGTGTCCGCTGCGTGAAACTCACTGCATGTCCTATACTTGTGCGAAGTCAATGGGTGCGTGAAAATCATGGACAGCACACGGATGCACATCCGTGTGCTGTCCATGTTTTTCACTCACCAGTTGCTAAAGAAATGATTAGAAATAGAAAAACACCTTCAATTGTTTTTGCTGAGGTAAAAAACGCGTGAGATATGGATGACACACGCACGTAAAAAACGCAGACGCGCACCGTACAAGGATGTCACACTGAACTGCAACGCGGGAAAAATGCTGCATTTTTTACGCGCGCAAAATGGACACGCTCGTGTGAATAAGGCCTTACAATGTAATGTATGGATACTATAGCATTTGCTACGTTTGTATAATATAGATGTAGTTAATTTTCAGATGAAATAAAATATTTGGGGTGGAATTTCTGCATAATGTGTTCACACAGGAGGATGCTGAAGGGGTTAAGTCCTATTTCCGGTTCCTCCCTGTGGGTGGATGATGTCAGCAGAGAAATGTGAGAGCTCAGGATAAAAAGGCGGCTGAGCCGGCTCCCGGCACCAGTTGTGGAAATCGCAGCTACTACCAATAAGCTACAGTGATCTCACTGCCTAGACACTACTACTACCAGCATCATGTCCACCTCACTGAGAGTCAGCCCTTCTGTCTATGGCTACCGGTTTGACACCGCTTCACGCAAGAAGGCCACAGCCAACATCTTTGAAGGAGTTGACCAGGAGTCCCTGCAGAAGCTCTTTAAAAAGACTGGCGATAAAAAAGCAGAGGACAGAGCTAGGATCATCTTCTGCATTGACCAGGACAATGAAGAGAAAGCCAGAGCATTGCTGGCACTAAAGCAAAGGACCAGGGACAAAATCCTGCAATTCCTCAAGCTCCGCAAACTTCCCATCAAGGTGATCTGAGCTCCTTGGCTGCAGAGCTTACAACTTAAGCTGAGAAGTCTAGCCTGAGATGCCGTCTGATCTGGAGAAAGCTGACGGTCCGGCAAGCTTGTCATTCACTGCCAAAACTGATCTCAAGATGAAGAAATGAGAGACTGTTCTGCAGAGCTTGCAATCTAATCTCCAAGAGACTGTCCTGATGAGTTTAAAGCACGTGCTCCGAAAGAGACTGTTTCAGAGAACTGAGTGTTCCATGCAGAGAAGGTGAAAGGAGACTGCTCATGTTTCCAGGGTGACTGAAGGAGAAGCTAAGAGACTATGTGTTGCCCACCTGGCTGTGCCAAGGAAATGTTCTATCAAGGGTCCAGCCAATTCCCCTAGCAGAGCTATGGGGCGACCAAAGGACTATCGCTGGCGAGAGATGATGATGATGATAATATGACTTTTATTGGTGCTGTAAAATTTCATTTAAGCTATTGATATTTTGTTAATAAATTGTTTATAATTTAAATTTCCTCTCCTATTGTTTTATTTCTAATGTATCTAATGGGTTGTTCATGTATTGGTGCAATATCCTTGTCACTTCAGCGTCCTCTGCCCTGATCCGGGGGTATCAAGTTGTTGCCTTCCAGCTGTTGTGGAACTACTAGTCGCACCATGTTCTTCTGGACATGCTGGGGTTTGTAGTTGCAGAGCAGCCGACCCTCTACATGTTCTTCAAGCCCATTTATATATATGAATCCTGGACGCATCTAATACTTTTCTTCCCTGGTTAATCCTGACAGTCTCACATATCTTTGCAATAATCTAAATGACTAATGTGCCTAAAGTTGCATTAAGAGGTTAATTAAATGCGAGGCCAAGTGCCTGTTCAATTGGATGTTGAATGCAAAGCTGAAAGGTGTCCATAGAGGAAATAAGTGGTGAGTGGTCTTTCAGGGCTTAAAATAAAATGTGGCTCTACTCCGCTGCAAAGGTAAAATTTTTAACCAAAGCCAGAAGTGGATCTAAAGGAAAGAGAAGGTGTACAGATAAGACGCAGGCATCTCCGTTCTTTGGTGTCCACTCCTGTGTTTGGTTAAAAAAAAACTGAGCCCAAAACTGTGTGTGTGTGTGTGTGGTCCTGGACTAAGTGTTCATTAATAATGTGCAGGCCACTATAAACCAAGTCTATGTTGGTGATGCTACTTGGGTATAGTGTAGACAGATGTAGCAGAGCTGGATTTATCATTTCACTCTAGAGGTGTAAGAAAGGAGTAAAAAAAAATAAAAAAATGCAGGACGATTATTTTCTGTTGTATGTAAAACATAAGATTTGCACACCATAAATTATGCAAAATTATAAACTTGGCTCTGCTACATTTGTATGCAGACATAAAAAGGATGGTTTTGCACACTCCCAGCCGGGAGACCTATAACATGCACCCGCATATATATATATTACCCTACATTCCAGTGATGGTGATGTTTAACCATTACAGACGTGTCATGGGTGTGTTTATTGTCGTCCTCAAAATAAGCCTGACGCTAAAGGCCAACAATTGATTACATTTCTAGTGTAAGAACACACGCATTGTGGTGGTTTATTCATACCAGGTCATCCGCTGTCATGGTACAGATGTAGCAGAGCGGACATCGTCAATCAAATCCGTGTTTAATCATCATGGTAATTTAGTTGGAGTCCTGTGATAAAACCACCACTAACACACATAACCATGCATTGCAAATGGCAAACCCAGCTCTGCTACATCTGCAGTTGGCTGCACTTGAGCAGTAGGTTGCTATAGTAGAACACAAGGAAATATCGTGTATCACTGGCTCCAGTGACTCAGACTACATGTCCTGGCATGTGGACCAGGCTAATGTTTCCTGGGATTTGTAGTTCCATGGCAGGAAAATATGGCCAATGCCAGGCTATTATGAATGTCCCCCATAAGTGAAGGTGGGCCGCCCAGGTTGGCAAATTAGAAAGGGATCAAGTTCAGAGTATAATCCAATTAAGGGGTTAAACTCTTATGGTATCGTAGACCGGAATAAAAACAAGGATAGATATGTGTATTATTTATTTAACAATGCTGGCAGCCTGTGCAGGGACAGAAGTAGTGGTACAGGACATTAGGAGTAGTAGTACTACACTCCCTCCCCCACCAACAGCTGGAGAATGTGGTTTGGTAATTCCCATGCCATGTTTGGTCTGCAAATTCTTCCTCTCTGTGCAAAACTAATTTTTAATGCCAGGCACCCTGCCTATTCCAGATAGCGGTGTACGAATGTCCTGCAGCTTGATGTTTGTGGATCACATATAAGCACAAATATGCCACCACGAGGGTTCACTGTAATTACGGTTATGGGACGTGGGTAGGATGTGCTCAGATATTGGGGTGCGTACAGACGTCGTGAATTTTCCGCGGAACTGCAATGTGGATTCCGCATTGCAATTCCGCAGCAATTTACAATACAAGTGGAAGTGGTTTCAAAACCCTGTCCACGTGTGGCAGAAAAAATCTGCACCCAAAGCAGAGCATGCTGCAGATTTTCATTGCGGATTAACCACGAATTTACTTACTGCCATCTTTTATATACAGGTACGGAGATAATACAGTGTGAGCAAAGTGGCGCACAATTGGCACCTGCAGAGTGTAAATAAAGAACGGCCGTGCCAGAGCCACAGGCATAGGGGGAGGCCGCATGACCGGGGAAATCGGAAGGGGAGGAGCTGGTGGACACGAGGCTGGGTTAGACGGCGCTCTGGTTTGAGCGCCAGTCTAGCTGGAAGGAGCAAGCTGCACCGTTGTCCTGCCCTCCCTCCCTTAATTTTTGGTGTTTTGTCTTAATTTTGATGCGCTGATAGTTGGTTGAGGGGGTTTGTTTAGTTTTTCTTTTGTTTTTTATTGGGTGCTTTACTGATTTTTGTATGGTGTCATGGCAGTTTTGGAGGGTTTGGGGGTCCTTGGAGTTGGTTAAATTTGGTGGAGGAGGGATTCATAGTAGGGATGGTCTCTCCCAAATTATGATTATGGGGGATCTGGCTTATTTGGGCTCCTGCTGGGTGTTGTCCTGAGGAGTAAATACATTTGAAGTCTAACCATCTGCGGTTGGTCACGGTGCCCATGAGCCTGTGTTTTGGACGGCTGGGGGTAAAAAATTGGAGTTTATGGGCAGAGTGGCGCCAGATCCTCCTTTCTGAGCTTCAAGGACCTCCTTCCTAATTTTTCCGTAGGGGTGAATGGTTTTACGCGAATGAGGTTAGAATGGGCTTGCGTGAACAGGTTACATTTTTGGTTATTTATTTTGTATCATTATTGGCATTTTATTTATTGACTTATTTTTGTTGTTTGTTAATAAAATGGCTCCTGTGGCCAATTCAATCCAAGTGAAAGTCCCTGTTTTAGGCCTTATTCACACGAGCGTATTTCCCGTCCGTGTTACGCGCCTTAAAAAAACGGACGTCACACGGACCTATGCAATTCAATGGGGCCATTCAGACATTCAGTGTTTTACACGCAGCGTGTGTCTGCTGCGTGAAACTCACTGCATGTCCTATACTTGTGCGTTTTTTGCGCATCACGCACCAATTGTAGTCAATGGGTGCGTGAAAATCACGGACAGCACACGGACGCACATCCGTGTGCTGTCCATGATTCACGCAACAGTTGCTATAGAAATGATGAGAAAAAGAAAAACACCTCCTTCAGTTGGTTTTGCTGACGTACAAAACGTGTGAGATACGGATGACATACGCACGTAAAAAACGCAGATGCGCACCATACACGGATGCCAAGCGGAACTGCAATGCAGGAAAAATGCTGCGTTCTTTACACGCGCAAAACGGACACGTTTGTGTGAATAAGGCCTTATTGGGTAAACTAGAGTGTAAGGCTGGATTCACACGAACGTGGCGTTTTTGCGGACGCAAAAACGTGGCGTTTTGCGCGCGCAAAAATCACTTGCCAGCTCCGTGTGTCATCCGTGTATGATGCGCGGCTGCGTTATTTTCGCGCAGCCGCCATCATAGAGATGATTCTAGCCGACGTCAGTCACTGTCCAGGGTGCTGAAAGAGTTAACTGATCGGCAGTAACTCTTTCAGCACCCTCGACAGTGAATTTCGATCACCATATCTAGCAACCTGTTAAAAAAAAAAAGAGGCTCGTACTTACCGAGAACTTCCCGGCCGTTGCCTCTCTTGACATCTGGCCCAACCTCCCTGGATGACGCGGCAGTCCATGTGACCGCTGCAGCCTGTGCTTGGCTTGTGATTGGCTGCAGCTGTCACTTGGACTGAATTGTCATCCCGGGAGGTCAGACTGGAGGAAGAAGCCGGGAGTTATCGGTAAGTCAGAACTTTTTTTTTTTACTCATTCATGTATATTGGGATCGGAAGTCACTGTCCATGGTGCTGAAACAGTTTAACTCTTTCTGCACCCTGGACAGTGACTATATCCGGACGTCGCGTACCGGAATTTTTTTTGCCGGGTTCGGCCAAAACGAGTTCGGCCGAACCCGGTGAAGTTTGGTTCGGTTGTCCGGGTTCGCTCTTCTCAAAGACACTCCGTTTGGATGTTTGTAAATAGAAAAGCACGTGGTGCTTTTCTGTTTACATTCATCCTTTTTACAGCTCTTGCGCGAATCACGCAGTTCGCACGGAAGTGCTTCCATGCGGCATGCGTGGTTTTCACGCACCCATTGACTTCAATGGGTGCGTGATGCGTGCAAAACGCCCAAAGAACGGACATGTCGTGACTTTTTTTCAGCGGACTCACGCTGAGCAAAAATCATGGACATGTCTGCACGGCCCCATAGACACATATAGGTCCGTGCAACGCGCGTGCAAATCACGCGCGTTGCACGGACCTTTTTCACGTTCGTCTGAATAAAGCCTAAGGCCCCATGCACACGACCGTGCCCGCAGTCACGGCCCGCGATTGACGCCGCTGACTAACAGCTGCATTTTCGGGCTGTGCTCCCATACAAAGTATGGGAGCACGGCCCGCAAAATGCGAAAGAACGGACATGTTCCATAATTCCCGGAACATTTCCACGGCACTGACACCCTTCCGTAGTGCTACGGAAAGGTGTCAGTGTTCAATGAAAGTGAATGGCTCCGTTTTTGCGGACCGCAATTGCGGTCCGCAAAAACGGAGGTTTTTTGCTGTCGTGTGCATGGGGCCTTAATGTAAGTCTGAGACAAAGGGGGTGTGAATGATACAGAAGCAAGAAAAAGGTGAGACAGAGCCGAACTCTACTGTCCCTCGTCATGATTCTTCCTATAGTGAGTTCTGCCATGCTGGATTTAAGGTGGCGCACTATGACTGGCACCAAGGTGTAAGGAGGTTTTCCTTGTCCCAGGGCAAAGCATCACTTTGCTGCCCTAATCCTGTATCTAAGGGCTTATTCAGTCGAACGTATAATACGTCCGTGCAAAGCGCATGATTTTCACGCGCCTCGCACGGACCTATGTTAGTCAATGGGGCCGTTCAGACAGTCCGTGATTTTCACGCAGCGTGTGTCCGCTACGTAAAACTCACGACATGTCCTATATTTGTGCGTTTTTCGCGCATCACGCACCCATTGAAGTCACTTCCGTGTGACGCGCGTGATTCGCGCAACAGCAGTAAAAACTATAAATGAAAACAGAAAAGCACCACATGCTTTTCTGTTTACAAACATAAAAACAGAGTGTCATAATGATGGCGGCTGCGTGAAAATCACGCAGCCACGCATCATATGCTGCTGACACACGGAGCTGTTATGTACCTTTTGCATGCGCAAAATGCTGCGTTTTTTGCGTGCGCAAAACGCACACGCTCGTGTGAATCCGGCCTAAGGCTTAGTCCACACATCGTTTTGTGCACACGTTTGTGGTATACGACAACGTATACGTTTTTAAAGTTATAAAAACGTATGCATTTCTAACATATGCTTACGTTTTTTGTAGTATACGTCGCATACGTTTTTATACGTTTGTGTTCGTTCTTACTTATAAAAACGTATACTAGTATGTAATGTATACTAGAATGTAAGCGGGCAAAATGTATGCACAAACTACACCATTAGGGCATCCGTCCTGACCATAGAAATCAATGTGCACGCTGTGGTACATGTTTTGACACGGTTTTCTCATGTCCAAATGTGCACGTCAGAGGTAGGCCTCGTTTACACGAGCGTGATATAGGTGCGTGCGACGCGCGTGCTTTTCACGCGTGTCGTACGCACCTATATTAGTCTATGGGGGCATGCAGACAGTCCGTGAATTTTGCTCAGCGTGAGTTCTCTGAAAAGAACTCACAACATGTCCTATCTTTGTGCGCTGTTCGCATTGAAGTCAATGGGTGCGTGAAAACCACGCATGCCGCACGGAAGAACTTACGTGCGAACTGCCTGTTTCGCGCAACAGCTGTCAAAAGGATGAATGAAAACAGAAAAGCACCACATGCTTTTCTGTTTACAAACATCCAAACGGAGTGTCATAATGATGGCGGCTGCGAGAAAATCACGTAGCCACGCATCATACGCTGATGCCCCACGGAGCTGTTAAGTGCCTTTTGCGCACGCAAAATGCCACGTTTTTTGCGTGCGCAAAACGCACACGCTCATGTAAATCAGGCCGTAGAGTAAAAGCGAGATGTGAACTTAGCCTAAATGACATGCTGACACCCCAACACACAGCATCCAGGCCATACGCCCAGCCAGCCCCCCTAATTACGTGCCTGCACCTAGGACAATTACCTGCTAAAGATTAAGGAGTCTGCTCAATGTTCATACACAGGAGCCATTTTCTGTATGTGCCACCCCTGGGTGTTACTGACATAATAGGAGGTTACATTTATGTGCAATTCCAAATGTCTCCATCCATGCATCTTTCCATTAACATCAGCTACTTTCAGGGTATGTTCACACAGGTCGGACACACTCCTTAAGGCCGGGTTCCCACGTAGCGTAAGGCTGGGTTCACATGAGTATGTTACTTCCGTAAACTTATTTTGGCAGCAAGACCCGGACCGAACACACTGCAGGGAGCAGGGCTCCTAGTATCATAGTTATGTATGATGCTAGGAGTCCCTGCCTCGCTGCCGGACAACTGTCCCGTACTGTAATCATGTTTTCAGTACGGGATAGTAGTTCCACGGAGAGGCAGGGTCTCCTAGCGTGGTACATAACTATGATGATAGGAGCCCGGCTCCCTGCAGTGTGTTCGGTCCGGGACTTGCGGCCGAAATACGTTCCGTCCTTTACGGACCGAACATGCTCGTGTGAATCCAGCCTAAACGTTGCGAAATATTAACACTGCAGCAGAATTTTTTTTCTGCATTTTCGCCAAAATTTATACAAATTAGACGATAATATATTTGTACCAAAAAATGGTACCTACATAAAGTACAACTCGTCCCGCAAAAAACAAAGTCTCATACAACTACGTCGTACAAACAATAAAAAAGTTATGAGCGTCGGGATTCAGAGAGGGAAATATAAAAAAAATTGTTCTGTCCTCAAGGCCAAAATTTGCCGTGTCCTTAAGGGGTTAAAGTGTGGAGATTGGGGCAAATAGGGCAGAAATAAAAATCCGCTCTATTCACCCTGCACCTGATGGCACCTTCATAGCTGATCTTCATAGATTCTGCGGAATACCTCTCTCGTCCAGACTTGCTGTGAATCACACAATATTCGCGGTCCTTGCACCATGATGTCATTTATGAAGAGGACAAAGGGATCGAGAAGAATACAGAACATAATTCACATTCTTTATGAGGTATTTATAATTCTGTTTATTTTTCCTTTTTTGCTGTTTAAGGGGCGCCCAGAATAGCTTGGTCCAGCTGTGTAGGCCTCAGGTTATTCCGTTCACCCCTTCACTGCCAAACTGACTGAACCCGAATGTTCAAGGCACAGTCAGAAAGAATTCAGGCTCGACTGCGGATGAATCATGAAGGTTAAGAGAAATCATTAGAAGTATGTGAGCATGGAAGCTTATTATACCATAAATTATCAATGCTACAGGACAATGGAGCACATATGGTGTAATGTGTTTAAACAACAAAGGTAAAATCCATTGCGGCCTCTGCGATGTATAGGTGTCTGTGGTTTGTAGCAAGAGACGTCATATAAATTCCTGAAAATTATATAAGTACAAGCAGTGAAGTTTATCAGTCCAGGTTACAATACAACAACATAGGCACAGAAAAGGATTGTACGAAGCAATGGCACCATCTAAACACCCATCTATATATTGTCTTATAGCTGCGATTACGCCGCAAAAGTCGCAACACGCGGCTTTCTGTTGTGGGTTTTGCAACCCTATTGAATTCAATGGGAAAAACCCGCAACAGAAAATCAACAAAAACGTAGCATAAATTGACAAGCTGCAGAATTAAATTCTGCACCGCAAACCTATTTATTAACGTTTACGCTGCATTTTTTTCCCGCGGCATCAGCATGAGATTTTCTAAATCTCATCAACTTTGCTGCTACTGTAAATGCTGCCGAACATACGTGGGAACCTGGCCTAATGCAGACTGGTTGCTACGGACATTCTGCTTGATTCACTAGCAACCAGTCTTAACAGTTCTCAAAGCTAGACTGAATCTGTGTTGACAGCAAAGAATGGGACAAGCATCTTGAGATTATTCAGGTTATGTCATGTTCCATCTCAGCTGGTACTATTAATCATATTTTTTTTATTTTTTTTAATGAATTAAAAAGTTTGTTCAGAAACTGCAGTTTTGCATAGAATTTCCTAAATCTGCTTCGCTGGCACTCATAAGTTATAGACCCATGCTTTTACCACAATACCGCAGCAGTAATACTGGTACCAATAAACATACCGTTAGGGTAAGCTCACACAGTTTTTTTTTACCCATTTTTTTGAAGCGGGAACCGCGTTCGGAAATCGCGCAAAAGAATGGCCGAAAATGCCTCCCATTGAAAAAGCCCTATCTTCGGGCATTTACGTCTCTGACCTCCAATTGACATCAATAAGAGGCAGAAAAAACTTATTTCGCAGCGTTTTTTGCCCGCGGCGCTCAATGGTCGCGGGCATAAAACGCCTTGAAAAACACCGCAAAAATCGGCGTGCAAGCAGAGCAAAATCTGCCTCAAAATTCCAAACGGAATTTTGAGGTAGATTTTCTGCCTGCAAAAAACTCCGTGTGAACTCAGCCTTAAGAAGTACCCTCCCTGTATGTTTTATAGCCACTTTTATGGCATAGCAAATAATAATAAGTTAATTATTTATTTATTTGCTTCCTGATCATACAAACTGCCTGATGAGATAACAAGCTCTAACAAGTTGATCTTCATGAATGTATGTGTATCTGTGTATACTAGACTTTCTCAATGAATTAGAATATCATCAAAAAGTTAATTTATTTCACTAATTCGATTCAAAAAGTGAAACTCATATATTATATAGATTCATTACACACAGAGTGATTTATTTCCAGCATTTTTTTTTTAATGTTAATGATTATGGGAACAGTTTATGAAAACCAAAAATTTAGTGACTCAGAAAATTTGAATATTATATAAGCCCAATTTCAAGAATGATTTTTAATACCGAAATGTCATCCTACTGGAAAGTATGTACAGTATCTGCCCTCAATACTTGGTCGGGGCTCCGACTCTGCATGAATTACTGCATCAATGCGGCATGGCATGGAGGCGATCGGCCTGTGGCACTGCTGAGGTGTTATCAATGCGGCGTGGCATGGAGGCAATCGGCCTGTGGCACTGCTGAGGTGTTATCAATACGGCGTGGCATGGAGGCGATCAGCCGGTGGCACTGCTGAGGTGTTATCAATACGGCGTGGCATGGAGGCGATCAGCCGGTGCCACTGCTGAGGTGTTATTAATACCTGGTTTAATAACCACAATATCACTGTACTTGATTGGCCAGCAAACTCGTCTGACCTAAACCCTATAGAGAATCTATAGGGTATTGTCAAGAGGAAGATGAGACACCAGACCCAACAATGCAGACGAGCTGAAGGCCGCTATCAAATCAACCTGGGCTTCCATAACACCTCAGCAGTGCCACAGGCTGATCGCCTCCATGCCACGCCGCATTGATAACACCTCAGCAGTGCCACAGGCTGATCGCCTCCATGTCACGCCGCATTGATAACACCTCAGCAGTGGCACAGACTGATCGCCTCCATGCCACGCCGCATTGATAACACCTCAGCAGTGCCACAGGCTGATCTCCTCCATGCCACGCCGCATTGATAACACCTCAGCAGTGCCACAGGCTGATCTCCTCCATGCCACGCCGCATTGATAACACCTCAGCAGTGCCACAGGCTGATCGCCCCCATGCCACGCCGCATTGATAACACCTCAGCAGTGCCACAGACTGATCGCCTCCATGCCACGCCGCATTGATGCAGTAAATAATGAAAAAGACCCCAAACCAAGTATTAATGTCTGAAATTGGGCTTATATAATATTCTAATTTTCTGAGACACTAAATTTTGGGTTTCATTTAGGGCGGATTTACACGAACGTGATATACGTCCGTGCAACGCGCGTTATTTTCACGCGCCTCGCACGGACCTATATTAGCCTATGGAGCCGTGCAGACATTCCGTGATTTTCACGCAGCGTGCGTCCGCTGCGTGAAACGCACGACATGTCCTATATTTGTGCGCTGTTCGCGCATCACGCACCCATTGAAGCCAATGGGTGCGTGAAAATCACGCGCACCACACGGAAGCACTTCCGTCGGACGCGCGTGATTCGCGCAACAGCAGTGAAACTATGAATGTAAACAGAAAAGCACCACGTGCTTTTCTGTTTACAAACATACAAACAGTGTCATAATGATGGCGGCTGCACGAAAATCACGCAGCCACGCATCATACGCGGCTGCCACACGGAGCTGTTAAGTGCCTTTTGCGCGCGCAAAACGCCACATTTTTTTGCGTGCGCAAAAAGCACACGCTCGTGTAAATCCTCCCTAACTGTTGGCCAAAATCATCAACATTAAAAAAAAAATGCTGGAATAGATCACTGTGTGTGTAATGAATCTATAGAATATGAGTTTGACTTTTTGAATTGAATTACTGAAATAAATTAACATTTTGATGATATTCTAATTCATTGAGAAGGACTAGTATATGTATCTGTAGTGACCCGGTGGCGGTATTACCATGAGTCTCTGAAATTGGGTTTCCGGGAGGATTAGGCGGAATGGCACCAATGGGAAGAAAGCCTACAGAGTCATATCATTGAAAAGCAGGAAACGTCACCTGGCCCGGATAAGGGCAGGATTGACAGATTGATTGCTTTCTCTCGACTCTGGGGGTGGTGGTACATGTCCAAGCACTTATTCTGATATTTACAAATAAGCCTTGCCCTCACATACTGGCCATGCCCCCATAATGACATCCAGAACACAACCTCTGCCAGAGTGCCCCCATAAGCAGTGCAGTATCCCCCATAAACAGTGTCAGAAGAGAATGCCCCTAGTAACAATGCTTAAACTTACCTATTCCTTACTTCAACATCTCTCCTCCAGTAAGGCCTTATTCACATGAACGTGTCTGTTTTCATCCGTAAAAAAACGGACAGTTTTTCACGCATATAAACGTCTGTGTTGCATCCATGTGGTTTCCGTGTGTCATCAGTTTTTCTCATCCATTTTTCTCCACTGCGAGCACCTCCTGGTTTTACTTTACTTTACTTTGCTTTACGGACAGCACATGGATGTTGTCTACGTGCGGTCTATTTTTTTCACACACCCCAAAGACTTTAATAGCTGAGTCTAATCTGCAAAAACAGACCAGAATAGGACATGTTGTAAGTTTTCGGCTCTGTAAAAAAAACGGAGGTGTGAATTGCATGGGTCAGTGCACTGTCTGTTGTTAAAACGTACAGCACACGGACGAGCAATACGAATGTATGAATAAGGTCTTAGTGATTTGTGAGGGGCCGGACACTGACTGCTTCTCCTGAACATTCTCACAGGGGTATACCTGCTTTTAGTATATACTCAGACATTGCAGTTAAGGTGCGGTTATAACCATTAAAAAAAAAACACATCCAAAAACCGTATGAGTTTTTACTTCGATTTTATTGCTTTTTGTTATGCGGCTGCGGTAAAAAATTCACCAAATTGTGGCATAAACGTGTGTGTGTTTTTGAATGCAGTTTTAACCTTATCCAAACCGCAGCGACTAAATAAAGATGGAGGAGTTGGCAGATATGCTGTATATGCTGGAGGGGTCGCTCTTTTCTTAGGTTCCTGTTGATCTATATAGTAGAGTTTGCTGTTACTGTGTGGACGGGGAGGGGGTATAAGTACTTGTTCTCGAATTTGGGACATTTCGAGATATTGCTTGCAGGTTCTGTTTTATAATCTGCTCCTGAAGGTCTCCTCTGATGAGCAGCCCCTGACTGTGTCATATTTGTATGCCTGGCTGTCGCCTCATTCCTTGAGCTCATTTTCGGGATGTGTATATCCCGCAGTTACTCAGCTGCCGTGGGAAGCTTTGCTGAGAAATAACAGTCTATTAACAAAGAGTAAAGCCAAGCACAACAGCCATCTTGTTAACAAGAGAATGACGAAAGCATTAGGAAATTCTCCAGCTTCTGAGGTTACGCTGGGTGTTAGTCAGCTGTGTAAGCTTCACAAGTCTTCAGTGTACGTCTATCCTTGCCTCATAGAGATTGTATATGTCATGATTTATCAATCTGCATTTCATTAACGGACAATGTTCGTTTTGGCCGAGGGCTTGTTTTTTGAGGGACAAGTTGTAGTTTTTCATGGCACAATTTAATGTACCACACAATGTACTGGGAAACAGAAAAAAAAAAAATTCAGATGAAAAGGGCAAAAAACAGCGATTGCATAATTTTTGGGGGGGTTTCGTTTTTACGACGTTCATTGTGCGGTAAAAACTACATGTTCAATTTATTCTGCAGGGTGATACAATTATGGTGATAACCAAATGTATATTTTTTTTATGTTTTACCACTTTAATTAAAAAAAAAATTGTTACATTTTTTTTGTGTTGCCATATTCTGAGAGCCATAATTTTTGTATTTTTTGTTTGCCAATTTAGCGGTGTGTGGCTTATTTTTTGCAGGGCGTGCTGTTTATTCCATTTTGTTTGGTAGCTTGGGTGTCCAAAAAACAGCAATTCTGGCTTTTTTTTGTATTATTAAAATAACATTATATTGTAGTAGTTCAGACTTTTACGGATGCGGCGATACCGGTTATACCTTTTATCTTTTTAACATTACTTTATTAGGGAAAAAATGGAAATTTTTTTTTTTTTACTGTAAATTTTTTTTTTTTTGCTACATTCAAAAAACTTTAACTGTTTTTTTTTTTTTTTAGAAGTCCCACTAGGGGACTTGAACCAGCAATCGTTGGATCACTTCCACTTTAGGCTGGGTTCACACGACCTATTTTCAGACGTAAACTAGGCGTTTTATGCCTCGTTTTACGTCTGAAAATACGGCTCCAATTCGTCGGCAAACATCTGCCCATTCATTTGAATGGGTTTGCCGACATACTGTGCCGACGACCTGTCATTTACGCGTCGTCGTTTGACAGCTGTCAAACGATGACGCGTAAAAATACAGCCTCGTCAAAGAAGTGCAGGACACTTCTTGGGACGTTTTTGGAGCCGTTTTCTCATAGACTCTATTGAAAACAGCTACAAAAACGGCCAAAAAAACGGCGCGAAAAACGTGAGTTGCTCGAAAAACTTTTGAATATCAGGTGCTGTTTTCGGCTGGGTTCACACGACTTATTTTCAGACGTAAACGAAGCGTATTATGCCTCGTTTTACGTCTGAAAATACGGCTAAAATACGTCGGCAAACATCTGCCCATTCATTTGAATGGGTTTGCCGACGTACTGTGCAGACGACCTGTCATTTACGCGTCGTCGTTTGACAGCTGTCAAACGACGACACGTAAAATGATTGCCTCGGCAAAGAAGTGCAGGACACTTCTTTGCAACGTAATTTGAGCCGTTCTTCATTGAAGTCAATGAAGAGCAACTCAAGATTTACGAGCGTCAAAGATGCCTCGCATAATCTGAGGAGGAGCTTTTACGTCTGAAACGACGCAGCTGGTTTCTCCTGAAAACAGTCTGTCTTTTCAGACGTAAAAGCCACTTATCATGTGTACAGCTGTCCCGCGGACCTGACGGGTTCAGTGACAGCAGGTTCTGCGTGTCTCTGACACGCAGGATACACCTGAAATATATCACATCTAAGTTATGAACTTAGATGTGATATATTACAGGTGGATCCTGAACCCATCAGGTCCGCGGGAATAACAGCTCTAGCACACGACCCAGATCGGGCCGTGAAAAACGGTCCGTGTGTCGGCCAGATTTCCCGGCGCGACCACGGTACAGGTGAACGAGAAAACCTGGCATCATAGACGTTTTACGATGCTAGGAGTCTCTGCCTCCCCACTGACCTGCTGTTCCGAACTGAACAAAATTATACAATACGGTACAGCAGTTCTGTGGGGAGGCAGGGACTCCTAGCATCATAAGGGTATGTTCACACGCTTAACCAAAAAACGTCTGAAAATATGCAGCTGTTTTCAAGGGAAAACAGCTCCTGATTTTCAGCTGTTTTTTAAGCCACTTGCGTTTATTGCTGCGTTTTATACGGTCGTTTTTGGAGCTGTTTTTCTATAGTCTATGAAAAACGGCTCAAGAAGTGACATGCATTTCTTTTTCACGCCCGTTTTGAAAATATGCCCCGTCGGAACAGAACGCCGTTTTTCCTATTGAAATCAATGGGCAGATGTTTGGAGGAGTTCTGTTTCCGATTTTACAGCCGTTTTTCGGGCTTTTTACGGCCCGAAAAACCGGCGAAAATTGCCTGTGTGAACAGACCCTTAATATTACAACTCTTGCACACGATCTTGGTCGTGTGCAAGAGCCGCAACAGATTCAGTGAATAGCGCTAGATACAGCTGCTTTGTATAGAGAATACAAAGCAGCTGTATCTTAAAAAGTTAAAATAATTTTTAATAAAATGCACTTACAAAGTTTATTAACACACTAATACACATTTTTATTTAAAAAAAAAAAACACTTTCAAACATTTACATAGCCTTTAACAGGTGTACAAAGATGACAGATCTGAGGGCCTTCATTAGGCCCCCAGGCTGCCATGACGACCATTGGCAACCCGCGATCGGTTCCTGGGGGGCCGATGACACATCAAAGGGGTACGCCCCATTATTTTAACGCCTTCGATGCCATTTAAGGGGTTAAACGGGTGACATTTTAATTACGACCTTTGCAGTGAGGTGTCCATTCCCGCTAAATATGGAGCGCTCTCAGCCCGTGAGCCAGCTCCATACTTCCCTTAACGGCTGCCACATACATGTACCTGGCATGTCATTAAGGGGTTAAACATCTGTCAAGGTGTCTGGAGACAATGGCAATAGTATGAGGGAATTTATTATCTGCTTAACGCCACTTTTGTGGCATAAAAAAAGTATCAAATATTGGCACTTGCCATATTTGCATTAAAATTTGCGATTTATCTGGGTGGGGTTAATCGGAGGGGCGGACCCTTCTTCGGTCCACCAGATTTATTATTATGACAGAAATTGGCGCAAATTGTTGCTCATATTTCCTGCTCGGCTGCTCATGGCAGGTGTATATTTCAGTTTCTGTCATTAGAACAGCCCAAGATGTGAAAAACATATTAAGCGGTGTTCACCTCTTAATAAATTTGGCATATCTTACTGTATGCAACTCCAGTCTTAAGGCCCCGTGCACACGAAAAAAAAAACGCAATACGGTCTGAAATTACGGACCTGCCCAGTTCTACTGGCCGCAGACACCTTTCCGTATCACTATGGAAGGGTGTCCGTGCCGTAGAACCGTGCCGGGAATTATGGAGCATGTCCTACCTTTCAATTTTTACGGGCCGTGCTCCCATACTTTGTATGGGAGCACGGCACAAAAATGCTTACGGGCACGGCCGTGTGCATGAGGCCTTAATAAATCTCCCCCTATGGGTTTTGAGAAGTGGCAGGTAAGCCATGGGACTATTGTTTCAATTTTATTTGCCTTGGTTAAAAGACCTGCGGTAGCGCTAGTTATTCAATCCCCTAAGGTCCGTTTTGACACAAGCGTAATACGGTTACAGAAGTGCGCCCATATTATGCTAGCGTACGACTGGCGCCGTGTTATGCTAGTGTAAAACTGGCGCTGTATTATGCTAGTGTAAAAGCAGAGTTGCCTTCCTGAAAAGAGCACCCATACACAGGAACCTTTTACTGAGCGACCCTATTTAATCCTTATAGTCCCTACAAATAGTGGCTATTTCTACTGGTCAGGCTAACACATTTGTATCTTACCACTGCACTATTACCATGCCGATCTCTTTATGGTCAAAGCTTGGAAATATACATCTTGCTCCCTAAAGAACCAAACCCAATACTCAAGGAAACGCATTGGCGCTTGTTAGTTGTGGGGTCTAGCAATAGTAAAAATGTCACTGAGGGAAAGGTTCCCCTGTGGTGTAATATATGAGGACTAAATCCCAAAGAAAAAGAGGACATTGCTGACCGTATAAAATGTATTGTTTGGCCCACTGTGGCCTTGTACCTATATTTCAATTGATAATGTGTACTGTGATTTTAAGCGCTGTTGTCTACTGTTCTTGCTGTTGTCTGCTGTTTTATTTCACCATGTTAGGTAGCTCATCTGTTGTAGAGAAACCGCTACTGCCTTCTGAGAATAGAAGTTAAACGCTGTAAAGGTGGGGAAGAGGGTGGTTATTACGGCCACCGAAGACATGGGATTACAAATCATACCTAAAAGTGTTTTCCCATCTTGGACAATTATGGCATATCCACAGGACCCGCACCTACCTCTAGAACGGGGCCCCCTAAAATTTGTTCTAGATATTCGGCTCTCGCTGCCTCCCTACCACATCCTGGTTAGGTGGTCGGTAGTTACGGAAACAGCCGAGCTCACTGAGCTACACTGTTTCCGTAACGCTCATAGAAGAGAATGGGAGTTACAGAGACAGCGTAGCACTGCGAGCTACGTTTATACCGTAGCTATCAAGTTCTGTAAACAGCGTATCTCGCCGTGCTACACTGTTTCAGTAACTCAGTAACTCCCATTCATTTCTATGGGAGTTACGGAAACAGCGTAGCTCAGCAAGCACTCAGCTGTTTCCGTAACTCCCGACCACCTAACCAGGAAGTGGTCGGGAGAGAGTGGAGCCGAGTAAGCTAGAACGGGGTTTAGGGGGCCCCGTTCTAAACATAGGCGTGGGACCCTCATCTATCAGAATTTTATGGCATATCCTGTGGATATGCCATTCAGGATATGCCCTAAATGTCCAAGATGGGAAAACTAACAATAAATAATACAAGGCAAATAGGATGGTTGGTGGTGTAAAATGTTTTGTAATTTTAAACAACACTTAGCCATAAGCTCAAACCTACAAAAAAGAAGCTGTCTACTCAAAGTACTGAGCGAAATTACCTCCTTACAAAAATAGGTGTGACAATAATCACATTACAATAGTCAGAAAATCATGACCAGACCACTGCATATTACTCTCTTTTTATCTTCGACAAAACTGACCTCTGCCCTCCTCCCAATCTCATGCCTGTTACCGGGCATAGGTAAATCTTCCCAGTGTTGCCATTTCACATGGGCCAACATTGTGGCCCAATGACAGGCAATCGCTGGGCAAAATATAAATTCTGCCCAGCATGAGGACAGCTTTTCCTCACTTAAACTTTAAGGGTATGTTCACACGACAGCGTCCGTAACGGCTGAAATTACGGGGATGTTTTCAGGAGAAAACATCCCCATAATTTCAGCCGTAACGGCATGTGCAGGCGCTTGAACGCCGCGTCCATTACGGACGTAATTGGCGCTGCTTTTCATTGGAGTCAATGAATAACGGCTCCAATTACATCCCAAGAAGTGACAGGACACTTCTTTGGCACGGGCGTCTATTTACGCGCCGTCTTTTGACAGCGACGCGTAAATATACGCCTCGTGTGAACAGACAAACGTCAGCCCATTGCTTTCAATGGGCAGATGTTTGTCAACCCATTCAAGCTGTAATTTCGGACGTAATTCGGGGGTTAATACGCCCGATTTACGTCCGTAATTAGTGTGTGTGAACATACCCTAAGGGTATGTGCACACGGTAGTAGGCTTTTACGTCTGAAAAGACACTGTTTCCAGGAGAAAACAGCTGCCTCGTTTCAGACGTAAATGCTCCTCCTCGCATTTTGCGAGGCTTCTCTGACAGCCGTAAATTTTGAGCTGCTCTTCATTGAGTTCAATGAAGAACGGCTCAAATTACGTCTGAAAGAAGTGTCCTGCACTTCTTTTGAGGAGGCTGTATTTTTACGCGTCGTCGTTTGACAGCTGTCAAACGACGACGCGTAAATGACAGGTTGTCTGCACAGTACGTCGGCAAACCCATTCAAATGAATGGGCAGATGTTTGCCAACGTATTGTAGCCCTATTTTCAGACGTAAAACGAGGCATAAAACGCCTCGTTTACGTCTGAAAATAGGTCGTGTGAACCCAGCCTAAGAGTGAGACGGACCTGAAGCAGTCTGTAAGGTGTTACAAGAAATAACAGGGAGAACTAGTAGTAGGCTTATTGGGCCTAAATCAAAGCAGCTAGTAGCCACCATCTTGAGGCTTACTAGGCCTACCATAGTCAGCTTGCAAAAGCCATCTTGAAGTCTACTAGGTGCCCTTACCGGTCATACAGAACCAGACAGTTATCTTGTCAGCCTGAGCCATAACTACTTTTATGCCTTCCATAGTGGGAAGAATTGTAAATATATTTTGTGGCCGTGTGCGCCATTAGCGACGACATTTTTCATATAAAAAGTGAAAGTAAAAGTTTGAGTTTTTTTGCAACTTTAACTCCTGCTTTATGTAATCTTCCTCCATAAAATTCCTTCGGGGGTATATCCACCATTTTGCCCCAAACCGTTCCTCTGCCACCTTACATTGGGACACACTTTTCTGTGTGGCACCTCTGATTTCCATCAAAGGGAATAAAATAACTAGGGCTACTGCGGGGATCTTAACCTTGGAAAAGTTAATACTCCCTCACCAAAACCCCCTGTGATCTGTATATACCCATGTTGCATCAGCATTCACTTGAAATTTTGTAGACAATCCATTATATTATTTCTTGTAAGACAATTTATTTTAAATAACTAAATGAATGCGATGTTTTAAAAAAGATTATAATTCCAGTGAAAGTACCATACTAAACTGTCAGTCAAATCAATTTATTGCATTTTTTTTTTAGAAAAAGTCAATGACACAACTATTACAAAGTAATATTGTGTAGAGTTCTGGGATATATAACTACAGTATATTGCAGTGCCAACTCTGAAAGTCATGACTCACAAGAAGATGGATGAAATGTTAGCAAGAATGTTCTTTGAGACAATAGACAAGGTCATTGTGATCTGTAATTCTAGGGGTTGAGATTATTGAATGTTCCTTCTGTTCTTATTAAAGTTGGATTGGAATTTAATTTTGTAAGACATGTTTGTTATATTTACCAGTAATGACCGTGTTTGGTCCTGAGTAGCTACTTTATGGAGCGCTGCACGTGATGCATGACCATGGGATTCCACAGCTCGTCCAGTCTGTATGTTGATATCCTATCCCTGTTACTATGGTCCATCCCCTTTATATCCCAACTCAACTCACCCCTTTCAGTAAACACTCTGAGACCTTGGGTTGGATAAAATTGGCCACAGCAGCCAGTTTATTAACAAACATACATAAATCAACCAACCATTATTTTCATCAATAAAATACACAATGAGAAAGGGGAGTCCTTGGAGCTACAAAACTCTGGTGCCAAACTGCCCACCATATATATGTTTACCCCCAGCCGTTTCCCCACAGACTCAGGCACACCGTTATAACCGCAGTCGGCTTGCCATGAGTGTAAACCACTCCCTCAAACACCACCCAGCAGGAGCCTAAAATAAGCCAGACTACTGACCAATTGTATAATATGGGAGGGACCATACCCATGATGAATCCCCCTACACCAATTTACCACCAACTCCAAGGACCGCCCGATCGGCCCAGCCACCGTGACTCCATCTTCGGCAAACCACCACCAGCCATGTACCTGTGAAAAGAGAAAAGAAAGAGCAAAACAGAACCATACTGAGAAAATGCAGCATATATCAAAAACAGGGAGGGAAGGCGGGACAATTCCTGTGCTGACTGCCCGTTAATGGCCCTCAGCACACCTTGCTCATCCCTATATAGCCCCTGACCTCGCCCCTTGAAGCCACCCCTATTCTTTGCCTCTAACTCCTTTACTACTCCTCCTATTACAAATGTTAACCCCTTACCTTCCTGTCCCCCTGGTGATGCCCGCTTACCCCTATGGCCTGCAGCCTGTGTCCGCCCCTTACTTGACCATGGGATTCCATAGCTCGTCCAGTCTGTATGTTAATATCCTATTCCTGTTACTATGACCCATCCCCTTTTATCATCCCAACTCAACACACCCTTTCCAGTAAACACTCAGAGACCTTGGGTTGGATAAAATTGGCCACAGCGGCCAGTTTATTAACAAACATACATAAAACAACCATTATTTTCAACAATAAAATACACAATGAGAAGGAGGAGTCCTTGGAGCTACAAACCTTTGATGGCAAACTGCCCACCATATAAATGTTTACCCCCAGTTGTTTTCCCACAGGCTCATGAGCACCGTTATAACCGCAGTTGGCTTGCCATGAGTGTAAACCACTACATGGGACACCACCCAGCAGGAGCCCAAAATAAGTCAGACTACTGACCAATTGTATAATTTGGGAGGGACCATACCCACGATGAATCCCCGTACACCAATTTACCACCAACTCCAAGGACCCCCCGATCCGCCACACGAGCATACTTAGAACACCTTCAAGTATGTAAGCCCCCACCACTCAACAAGGCCCGCTGTATCCCCTCCTGTATTCGCAAGGCCCAAAGGTCAATACTGACAGCGTTCAGATGAACCCCATCCCCCAACCAGAAATTTCCCAAGCCATCCTCGAAATCGTAATGGCGGACAAAAACGCCACCCTTTCTAACCACAAAACTGGAAACCGCCAGATTAACCTTACCCCGTGCTTTGTTAAGGCGTGCCACCGACCGAGCATGTCTCCAAACCCTACGAGGGACTATTTCAGACCAAACCACTACCACCCTGGGAAAGAATGACCAGAGATGGAGTAGGTCGAATTTGATATCCCTAATCAATTCCCGAAAGGGGTGTGCACCCAGGTCATTACCCCCTACATGCAGCACCAACCTGTCCGGTGCTCTGTCTAACTGGGCATACTGATGGACATCCGGGAGGACCCTATTCCACACCATACCTCTAGAGCCAAGACAATGAATTATGGCATCGGACCTTTAAAAACCCAATTGCCAACCATTAGGGCGAACATCTGCCCGCACAGCCCCCCAGTGCACGTATGAGTGTCCTAATATCCACACCAACCGACGACCCCGATCTACAATGAAAGGAAGCATAATTAATTAGAAGGATTGGGAGAAGCAAACAAAGAAAGGGGGGGGGGGAGAGGAAGCCAATTCAAATCACTGTATCACAACAAACCGACAACATAAATTCCACAAGTACAAATGTAGTTATGCCAACTGAGGACGAACATAAGACCTAAAACTATTAAACTCCCAATGACCTATCCGTTTTACTATCTCTGGTCCTAAACCCCAAGCAGCCGCCTCCGTAGGTAGCGGTCCCGATACGAAACTAATCTGGAGAGAAAACCGATCCATCCGACCAACCCCCTAGCCACTAAACATGTGCGGAAAACCCAAGTGAACTGATACCAAGGCAAAAAGGTCCCATCAGCGTGACACAACAACTGCCCCCCTCCTAACCGACCTATAGCGAGAACAACAGATCACCGGGCACATACGCGCCGCAGGCACCGCCCCAGCACCACGCGCTTACCCTTACCCTCATGTTTTTGATCGCCTAATCCAAAACTCCACTCTGTCTTCAAATAACATCATATCCCCCGCCTGCAACCCTCCTGTCCTCTTGGTACTTGGCGCCACCAGTTCCCCCACCCGCAGAGCCCCAAAAAACGCCCACGAAAATGCCAATCTATTCAAACTGACTTCGAACTCAGAAAAACAAACCTCCGTCAGTACCTCTCCTATCCG
Source organism: Rhinoderma darwinii (assembly GCF_050947455.1). Classification (NCBI taxonomy): domain Eukaryota; kingdom Metazoa; phylum Chordata; class Amphibia; order Anura; family Rhinodermatidae; genus Rhinoderma; species Rhinoderma darwinii. The sequence continues at coordinate 370,262,713 of NC_134689.1, forward strand.
TTCCACCATTAAGAAAGATACTGGTCGACGCCCATCTGGCCAAACCCTGCCCCTACGGTACCCTCTCAGGGCCTGGACCACCCAAAAGTATTTTGTTACATCCCGCAAACCTTGAATCTTAAACCCGAAAGCCAGAGCTGACACAAACCGATTTACCTTGGACACTGACCAGCCCATTAGTGAAGCCCAGCCTACGAACCCCAGCAACGCTACCACATGATCGCTGTCCCCCTCCACCCCTGTCAGTCCTACTAACGACGCCTGCCAAGCCCTCCACGCCATGTCACACGCTGCCCACGTACCAGGCGCTAGAGAAGACCGTATTAATCCTCCCGCTGCTCGTAAACCAGCCCCCAAAGATGTTCCGGGCAGGCAATCCCTTCCACTTCCGCTTCTGGCGCCACCCGACAGAACCGCTCCCACTGTAGGTGAGAAAGAGCATCTGCTATGTCATTCTGCACCCCGGGCACATGCACTTCAATGATTCACGCGTTCAAAGATAAGCAGTGCAACACTAACTGACGCAACAAGTGCACCACCGGAGAAGATGCCTAGATATTATTAATGGCCATCAGCACCCCCATATTATCACAATGGAATCGAACCTTGCTATTCCCGAACCGCTCGCCCCAAATCTCCACGGCCACCAAGATCGGGAAAAGTTCCAGTAGAGCAAGGTTCTTCACCAATCCTAGTTCGAACCAGTCCACAGGCCAGCATGACGCACACCATTGCCTCTACAATAGGCTCCAAATCCAACCCGCCCAGATGCGTCAGTAAACAGCTCCCAATCAAAATTATCCACCACTGGAGGCATAAGAAGCGACCTACCATTATAAGATTGCAAGAACTCCAACCAAACTGCTAAATCCTCCCTATGTTCCCTGGTCAACCTAACGTAATGATGTGGGGCCCTAAGGTCTGCCGTTGCCCCTGCAAACCTCCTACAGAATACCCTACCCATAGGCATAATCCGACATGCAAAATTAAGTTTGCCTAGCAGGGATTGCAAATCCTTCAGTACCATTTTACGTAAATGTCTCGCTCTCCCAATATCAACCCGCAGGGACTCCAACTTATCAACAGGAAGACGACACTCCATCTTAACAGAATCCATTGTAATTCCCAGAAAAACAAACCAAATTCGAGGGCCCTCGGTTTTCTCAGGGGCCAGTGGAACCCCAAAACAAGCTGTTACCTACTCTTCCGTGCCTATTAGCGACGAACACACTGATAAACCCGCGGGGCCGACACAGGAAGTCGTCTAAGTAATGTATAACGGACCGTATCCCCGCCACATCACAAACCACCCATTCCAGGAAGGAGCTGAAGGCCTCAAAGTAAGCACAGGAAGTGAACGGCCCATCGGCAGACACCGATCCACGAAATAAGCCCCGTTCCAATAACACCCCAACAGCCGTAAGCTGTCCGGGTGCACTGGGAGGAGGCGAAAGGATGACTTAATATCAGTTTTTGCCATCAACGCTCCCTACCGCACCACCGCACAAACTCAATTGCCGCATCGGTGGAGGTATATACCGCAGAGCAAAGTTCCGGGGCAATGCCGTAGTTTACTGACAACCCCTTGAGATGAGAGAGGTGCGGAATCAGCCGAAATTTATTCGGCTCCTTTTTTGGCACCACCCCCAAAGGTGACACAATCAGATTGGGTAAGGGAATGGTCAAAAACAGGCCCGCCATCCTCCCCAACAACACTTCCTTATTAAATTTTTCGGTCAACACGCCGGGATGCTGCATAGCTGAACATAAATTGCGCTGGGAAAAAGGGACCACATTCGGTGGGTGTCACGGGCACAGGGTATGTGGACCCACTAGGCCGCTCCGCCGTAGCGGGGAGGCAGCTGACCAGGTCACAGTCTAAGCAGAAGTAAATGGTAGACAGTATGCTTGGGTACCTGAAATAGTCCGGGCGGTGGCTGTGGCTTCAGCACGGATGGAGGTAGGTGCGGCAAGTGGCGCCAGACGTGGCGGGCAGTATCCGATGACACTTGACGTGGCAGATGGCACTTGACGTGGCAGATGGCACTTGACCTAGCAGATGGCACTTGACGTGGCAGATGGCACTTGACGTGGCAGAAGACACTTGACGTGGCAGATGGCACTTGACGTGGCAGAAGACACTTGAACGCGGGTAGGCACAGGAACAATACGGACTACAGGAACGGTAACAGGGCACGGGTAACAGCTGGAACGGGAGACACTAAGGAACCATTTGCGAGACAGACTGGGAAAGACTAACAACGCTCAGGCAAGGATTAGAAGGCCAGGGGCCTTCTTATAGACCAGGAAATCGTGGCAGTTGATGGTGATGACGATTTCCTAATTGCGCGCGCTGGCCCTTTAAGGCCGGGCGCGAGGGTGCGCGCGCACCCTACGGGATCCAGTCGAACGGAGCGGAAGTGAGCGCTGGCATCTCCTAGGAGGGAGACGGAGGCCAGCGCTCACAGATCCATGGCTGCGGGCGTCGGGAGGTGAGTAAACCCGACGGCCCGCGGCCATGGGCGCTACAGTATCCCCCCTCTTACGCCCCCTCTTCTTGGGGCCAGAGTGAGACAGGAACTTTTTAATAAGAGCAGGAGCACTGAGGTTCTCTTCTGGCTCCCAGGACCTCTCCTAAGGACCAAACCCTCTCCAGTCCACCAAATAGAAAGTCCTTCCTCCTACTCTCTTGCGGTCCAGGATCTCCTTTACCTCAAATACATCAGAAGGACCGCTGGGAGCAACTGTGGGACTAGAGGTCTTGCTGTAGCGGTTCAGGACCACTGGTTTCAGGAGGGACACATGAAAGGAGTTAGGGATTCTGAGGGTAGGAGGCAGCCGCAGCTTATAGGAGACAGCGTTAATTTGTTGCAGGACCTCGAAAGGACCAAGGAACCTGGGAGCGAACTTGTATGAGGGCACCCTCAAGCGAATGTTCCGAGAGGACAGCCAAACTTTAGTCCCCGGAAGATACTGAGGCAGCTCTCTTCTCCTAGTATCTGCCTTTCTCTTCATGCGTTCGACCGCCAGCAAAATAGAGGACCGGGTCTGTTGCCAGATTTGCAGGAAGTCCCCATATGCAGAGTCAGCAGCGGGTACCTGAGATGAAGTCGACACAGGAAGAGGGACTCTGGGATGTTGACTGTACACGATGTGAAACGGAGTGGAAGTGGTGGACTCACTTGTGTGGTTGTTGTATGAAAACTCCACCCATGGAAGAAGCTGTACCCAGTTATCGTGCTGCGAAGAGATGAAGTGGCGGAGATAATTTTCCATGATCTGGTTGATCCTCTCAACTTGCCCATTGGACTGGGGGTGATAGGCAGAGGAAAAGTCCAAACTCACATCCAGGAGTTTACAGAGGGCTCTCCAGAACTTGGAGGTAAACTGAACCCCCCGGTCGGACACAATGTGAAGAGGCAAGCCATGCAAACGGAAGATGTGCAGAATGAAGAGACATGCCAGTCGAGGAGCAGAGGGTAGGCCGGTCAGCGGGATAAAATGTGTCATCTTAGAGAACCGGTCCACCACCACCCAGATGGTGTTGCATCCTGCTGAGAGAGGAAGGTCCGTGACGAAGTCCATAGCAATGTGCTGCCAGGGGGCACTGGGTACAGGCAGGGGTTGAAGCAGGCTGGCAGGCATGCTGTGAGTCACTTTGTTGGAGGCACACACCATGCAAGCAGAGACAAAGTCCAGAACATCCTTAGGTAGCGTGGGCCACCAGAAGTGACGAGCGACCAGGTCTTGGGTTTTACGGACACCGGCGTGCCCAGCCAGTTTAGAACTGTGTCCCCAGCGGATGGAGGCAGGTGCGGCAAGTGGCGCCAGACGTGGCGGGCAGTATCCGATGACACTTGACGTGGCAGATGGCACTTGACATAGCAGATGGCACTTGACGTGGCAGAAGACACTTGACGTGGCAGATGGCACTTGACGTGGCAGATGGCACTTAACGTGGCAGAAGACACTTGACGTGGCAGATGGCACTTGACGTGGCAGAAGACACTTGAACGCGGGTAGGCACAGGAACAATACGGAATACAGGAACGGTAACAGGGCACGGGTAACAGCTGGAACGGGAGACACTAAGGAACCATTTGCGAGACAGACTGGGAAAGACTAACAACGCTCAGGCAAGGATTAGAATGCCAGGGGCCTTCTTATAGACCAGGAAATCGTGGCAGTTGATGGTAATGACGATTTCCCTTTAAGGCCGGGCGCGAGCGTGCGCGCGCACCCTACGGGATCCAGCCGAACGGAGCGGAAATGAGCGCTGGCATCTCCTAGGAGGGAGACGGAGGCCAGCGCTCACAAATCCATGGCTGCGGGAGTCGGGAGGTGAGTAAACCCGACGGCCCGCGGCCATGGGTGCTACAGTGGAGAAGGGGTCTTCAAACCAAAACGAAAACCCTCCAATAACAACTATGCCCCCTTTTTGTCTGGATATCTACTTAGATAAGACTCCATCCTTTCCCAGCTCACAGGCGTCCGACCCTTGGCTAGCACCACCTGCTCCACACCCTTTTCCTTTTCTAAAACATTTTGAGGAGCCGTGCAACGTTCCTCCACATAACGAACAGGAATGTTTGAATTTGCATCCTGCCCCGAACTTGCACTGGCCGTCGTTGAACTGCCAGCACAAGCCCAACTTCCCTCCCGACGCTTTGTTACTCTGACTGGATTGCCCAGAGGGGCCGGCGCCTCCGGCCACCCCTGGAAACGACTGACCGAACTGGGGCCATAACCCGCAACCGTAGCCCAATGTCTTTATTGTCCCACTTGATATTGGGACAAACCGCCTTCCTTTGCCTGAACTGCTCGTCGTATCTGAGCCAATTCTGTCTCCCATAAACCCTATGCGCTTCCCCTATAGCATCCATATAACAGAAGAGGGCAGAACAATTTTCCGGCGCCTTTTCCCCTATGACGCTCGCCAAAATGACGAACGCCTGCAACCAATTGACAAAAGTTTGTGGAATCAACCGATATCTACGCTTTTCCTCCCCTTTTTTTTACTCTCTAAGCGTTTACTCTTATCTAAATTGAATTTTTCAAGGGGGAGAAGGGAAAATATCTCCACATATTCATCCCTCCAAATCTTGTCTCTAACATCCTGCTTCAAATGAGCGCCCAAAGGACCCTCAAAACAAACATATACCTAGCCCTTAGCTTTGTCATCCAACCACACCCTGTTTAACTCTTTATCCTTATCCATCTGAATCGCGACGGTTACCCCTGCATCCCTGGCCAGTGACCCCTCCCCCGAGAGTTGACCATCCCCTACAACGGGCCCAACCGCCGGAGGCACCCACGCTAGAATCGGTGAAGAAGCTTGCAACAAACCGCCCTCACAGCGCGCAATAAGTTCCCTCACACAGCCCAACAATTCCTGGACCTCTCCCGCAACACCACGCCCCTGCGACAACCCACTAACATTTAAAACCTCTACAGTCACACCCCGTGAACCACACACTACCCCTGGGGACCTAAATATAGCAGGAAAAGTATATGAAGGTGATATAGACTCACCGCGCTGCGCAGGTGCTGTGTTCCTACCAGCTGGGGCGAAGGATCCCTCCTGACAACCATCATCATTGACTAATCCGTCTGCTTCATCCATACTGGCCTGGATAAGCATCCTCTGCACGACCATCGCGGTCAAACGCAGCGACATCACGGACCTCCACCGACGACATCCAGACCGTCCTGCAGGAACCGCCAGATCCACAGCAATGCGCCTTCCCTCTCCCACGCTGCGTCACCGCCGACTGCGTGCTACGTGTAACTCCAGGGGCGTCATCCAGGTGGTGGGCTGCAGCTCCACGACTTGTGTGGTGGGAGACAAGGGGGCGCTGCCAGAGGTCAAGGGAGCCTACCCCCCATCTCCGCAGGGCCAGGCCGGTTCCTTGGATCCCTCTCAGACCGGACCCTGTGACCCCGGGCCCGGCCTGGAGGGTCCCGAGAGGGGCTCCCAACCCTGCGCCTGGCCCTTGGCTGTACATTGGGACTCAGACGCTCCGGTGGCCGAACCCGGCGAGAGCGCCGCCGGATGGGTATGCAAAATAGCTCTCCTCCATAAGGAAAAGCTTCCCCATACCTCCCCTATTATTGCCAGCCTGCAAAAAAAAAACATTATAAACAGTGCAACCAGTGGCGTAACTACTGCGGTAGCAGCCGTAGCGGCTTCTACAGGGACCGCAGCTCGAGGGGGCCCGTGCCGCCAGCCAACACCCCCCCCATATGCCTGGTGGTGCTACTAGCAGCCGTTATGGCTGCTACAGTGGTAGCGCCGCTACTACGGGGCTCGCGCCACTGAGCCTCCAACAAGTATGGGCCGGGCGACACAGGCTCTCTCATGCCCGTAGGTGTCGCTAGCACCGGAGGGGGCCCCGGTGCTAGCGACAGCCAAATACATGCATTAGCGCTGAATGGCCGGGCCCGACCATTCAGCGCCTTACAATGACGCTGATTGGCGGGGCAAAATGACTTGCCCTGCCAATGGGGGCCTTTCAACGACGCTATACCGTGCTTGAAAGGCACTGATTGATGGGGCAAGTCATTCTGCCCCACCAATCATGGCCATTGAACGATGCGTCGTTCAGCTCCAGAAGACCTGCTCAGAAGAGAGCAGGTCTGCATTGCCATCGGACGGCGCGGGAACGGGATCATGTGAGTATGTAACATTTTTTGTTTTTTTCTAATAAAACTGTGAGTGGCATTGTCTATAGTGGGGGCTCTATCTACAAGGGGGGTGTCTATATGTGGGCCGCTATATACAGGGGTGGTCTATATGTGAGCAACTATATACAGGGGGGTCTATATGTGGGGATGTGGGCCACTATCTACAGGGGGGTCTATATGTGGGGCACTATATACAGGGGAGCTATATGTGAGACACTATACAGGGGTGGGCTATATGTAGAGCACTATCTATAGGGGATCTATTTTTAGGGCACTTTCTATAGGGGTGGGCTATATGTGGGACACTATATATACACAGGTGTGGGTTACCTGTGGGGCACTAGCTACAGGGTGGCTATATGTAGGGCACTGCCTACAGGGGTGGGCTATATGTGGGACACTATATACAGGGGGAGCTATATGTGAGACACTATCTACAGAGGTGGGCTATACGTAGAGCACGATCTATAGGGGAAGCTATATGTAGGCCAGCAACCTGGCTCAGTGGTTAGCACTATTGCCTTGCAGCACTGGAGTCCATATGTGGGCACTATCTACAGAGGGTTGTATGTGGGACACTATCTACAGGGGCTTCTATATAGGGCACTATCTACAGAGGCTCTATGTGGGTCACTATCTACAGGGGGCTATGGGGGCACTATCTACAGGGGGCACGGGGTGTGTGTGTGTGTGTGTGTGTGTGTGTGTGTGTGTGTGACAGTGTATGGTACTATTATAATCAGGGACACGACACAGTGTATGGTACTATTATAATCAGGGACACAGTGTATGGCGCTTTATTATATTTAGATTTAGGTGTTGAGAATTTTAACTTCGTTTTATAGGTGCAGAAATGTTTTAAAAGTGAGAAGCTGAAGACATCTGAGCGGAAAACTGCAGAAATGGGTCATGGCTGGTAGAAATCCATCATAGAGGTCTGGACCGGAGGGAGAAGAAAAGAACTAGAATCTGAGATGTCATCTGTGAGTCACTTTAGTGCTTTATATATGTAATGAGTTTGGTTCTGGGGATGTATATATGTATTGAGCGTGGTTCTGGGGATGTATTTATGTACTGAGCTTTGTTCTGGTATTGTATATATGTACTGAGCTTGGTTCTAGTGCTGTATTTATGTACTGAGGTTGGTTCTGCTGCTGTATATATGTATTGGCTTGGTTCTAGTGCTGTATTTATGTACTGAGCTTGGTTGTGGTACTGTATATATGTCAGAGCTTGGTTCTGGATCTGTAATTATATAGGATATATTTATAATAACAAAATTACAGGGCAGATGGAATTGTTCTCAATTCATTGTATATTTAATGGGAATCTGTCTGGTAGTTTTAACCCCTTGAACCGCCTCCATGCGGTAATACATGACCTGACAATATTCCCCTGTATGTTTTTTTCAGATGCAGCAAAATCTTTAAAATCCACTTTTAAAACGGCGCACACTATATCCTAATTACTCATTAAGGGGTCATGGGGCAGTGCCGCTATCCTGAAGAGTCGAATAGTCCTGCCTTCAAACCCACCATTCCATGTTTGATTGACATCTCCCTGGCTGATACAACTTTCTCGGATGCGCCATTGCCTTGTGGCACTATACACAAGGGGGGGCTGTTTGGCACTATACACAAAGAGGATCTGTGTGGCACTATACACATGGGGGAACTGTATGCCACTATTTACAAGGGGGAGGGTTGTGGCTCTATCTACAGGGGGCTGTACTGTACTATTTACTAAGGAGGGGGGCTGTGTGGCACTCTATACAAGGGAGGGGGATGTGTAGCACTATATACAGTGGGAGCTGTATAGCGCTATATACAGTGGGGGCTTTATGGCGAAATCTACAGGGGGCTGTATGGCACTATCTACAAGGGGTGGTGGGGGCACTATCTAAAAATGGGGTGTGACACTGCCTATAGGCAGGGCTATATAGCACTGTCTACAGGCGGCTGTATGGCACATTCTACAGGGGGCACTATTTATAAGGGGGGCAGCTTGTGGCACCCGGGGGGGTCCCGGTCAAGAGTTTGCTATGGGGCCCAGTCTTTCCTAGTTACGCCCCTGAGTGCAACACAACATATATATACATACAGTTAGGCCCAGAATTATTTGGACAGTGACACAAGATTTGTCATTTTAGCTGTTTACCAAAACATATTGAATATACAGTTATATAATCAATATGGGCTTAACCCAGGGGTGGGCAAACTTTTTGACTCGCGGGCCACAATGGGTTCTAAAATTTGACAGAGGGGCCGGGCCAGGAGCATTTGGAGGGAGTGTTTGGGCCGGATATACTAAAGCATTAAATGTAGTGTGTGCAAACCTCATAGCACAGTAAGAACACTACAACCCAATTTATTAACTGTCTTTCAAATGTGAAAAATAGCCCTTATCAGTTAATAAATTTGTCTCAAGGAATATGCAAGATATGGCATTTACATACTATTTCGCAGATACTGGGAGGAGGAAATGTAAATAGATTAAAATAACATACGCACTGTGATTTATCAAGAAAAAAGTTCTGTTGACTCTGTAAATTAGCTGCCAACCTCTGAGCAGTAGCCGCCCGTTCTTGTGTTGACTGCTTGCTAGCATAGTTTGCATGCTTCGTGGCTAAGTGACGGCTGATATTGTACTCTTTGAAAACCGAAGGGCTTAATGGTGACGTGAAACGAAGTGAAAATTAAAGTGAAATAAAGAGAAATACGCGCCACATTAAATAACCCCTTAATGACCGGGCCATTTTGCACGTTAATGACCAAGGATTATTTTTTGTTTTTTCACGGTCACATTCCAAGAGTCGTAACTCTTTTTTTATTCCGTCGACATAGCCGTACAAGGGCTTGTTTTTTGCGGGACGAGTTGTATTTTGTAATTGTACCATTTTTAGATGCTTATAACATATTGATTAACTTTTATTAACTTTATTTTAGGAGAGAATTGAAAATAAGCAGCTATTCCAGCATTAATTTTCACGTTATAAATTTACGCCGTTTACTATGCAGCGTAAATAACATGTTAACTTTATTCTATGGGTCGGCACGATTACGGGGATACCAAATATGTAAAGGTTTTATATGTTTTTTCTACGTTTGCACAATAAAAACCCTTTTAGAAAAAAATTACTTGTTTTTGCATCGCCGCGTTCCAAGAGCCGTAACTTTTTTTATTTTTCCGTCGATGTGGCCGTACGTGGGATTGATTTTTGCGGGACAATGTGTAGTTTTCATTAGTACTATTTTGGGGTACATAGGACTTATAGATGAACTTTTATTTTATTTTTTATGGAGGGAATGGGAGAAAAGAGAGAATTTTGCCGTTGTTTTTTGCGTTTTCTTTGGACGCCGTTCATCCGGCGGTTTAATTAATGTGTTCATTTTATTGGTCAAGTTGTTACGATCGCGGGGATACCATACATGTGTATGTGTGATTTGTTTTGACCGTTTTATTACATAAAACCACTTTTTGGGGCAAAAAAGTAGTTTTTTTTTTATTTTGACTGTAATTTTTTTTATTTTTTTTTTCACAAACTTTATTTAACGGTTTTACTTTTTTTTTTTTAGTCCCACCAGGGGACTTCACTATGCGATATGCCGATCGCATATATAATGCTTTGGTATACTTCGTATACCAAAGCATTATTGCCTGTCAGTGTAAAACTGACAGGCAACCTGTTAGGTCATGCCTCCGACATCGCCTAACAGGCAGATGCTGAAGACAGACCTGGGGGTCTTTGTTAGACCCCCGGCTGTCATGGAAACCCGACGGCGACCCGCGATTTGTTTGCGGGGGCGCCGATCGGGAGACAGAGGGAGTTCCCCCCTCTGTCAAACACATTAAATGCCGCTGTCACTGTTGACAGCGGCATTTAATGGGTTAAACTGCCGGAATCGGCGCGTGCTTCGATTCCGGCAGTTGCAGCAGGAGCCAGGCTGTGTATAACAGCCGTGCTCCTGCCGCTGATCGCGTGGGTAAACTGTCAGTACCCGCGCGATCACAGGACGGATATATCCGTCCTCCTGCGCGAACTAGCAGCTGCTGAGGACGGATATATCCGTCCTTCGGCGTTAAGGGGTTAACAACGGTCAATGTGTTTTGAGTGCGCCATCTATTGGGAAAACGTGGGCATTGCAGGGAAAGGGGAAAAAAAAGGAGGTTTTTACTATTATTTGGACAAGTTCGGCGGGCCGGATTAAAAAGCCTAACGGGCCGTATGTGGCCCGCGGGCCGTAGTTTGCCCATGTCTGCTCTAGGGGGAAAATGGGGAAAGGTGTTTTTTTAATTTTTTTCTTTACATACATTTTTTTTATATTTTACTGAACCAGGATCTCTTGCACGATATACTGAAATACTAATGTATTGCAGTATATCGTCTTTCTGACCGGCTTCTATTAAAGAGGCTCTGTCACCAGATTTTGCAACCCCTATCTCCTATTGCAGCAGATCGGCGCTGCAATGGAGATAAGAGTAACGTTTTATTTTTTTTAAACGAGCATTTTTGGCCAAGTTATGACCATTTTTATATTTATGTAAATGAGGCTTTCTAAAGTCCAACTGGGCGTGTTTAAAGTAAAAGTCCAACTGGGCGTGTATTGTGTTCATTACATCGGGGCGTTTTTACTTCTTTTACTAGCTGGGCGTTGTGTATAGAAGTATCATCCACTTCTCTACACAACGCCCAGCTTCTGGCAGTGCAGACACAGCGTGTTCTCGAGAGATCACGCTGTGACGTCACTCACTTCCTGCCCCAGGTCCTGCATCGTGTCGGACCAGCGAGGACACATCGGCAGCAGAGGCTACAGTTGATTCTGTAGCAGCATCAGCGTTTGCAGGTAAATCGATGTAGCTACTTACCTGCAAACGCTGATGCTGCTGCAGAATCAACTGTAGCCTCTGGTGCCGATGTGTCCTCGCTCGTCCGACACGATGCAGGACCTGGGGCAGGAAGTGAGTGACGTCACAGCGTGATCTCTCGAGAACACGCTGTGTCTGCACTGCCAGAAGCTGGGCGTTGTGAAGAGAAGTGGATGATACTTCTATTCACAACGCCCAGCTAGTAAAAGAAGTAAAAACGCCCCGATGTAACGAACACAATACACGCCCAGTTGTACTTTTACTTTAAACACGCCCAGTTGTACTTTAGAAAGCCTCATTTACATAAATATAAAAATGGTCATAACTTGGCCAAAAATGCTCATTTTTAAAAAAACAAAACGTTACTCTTATATACATTGCAGCGCCGATCTGCTGCAATAGGAGATAGGGGTTGCAAAATCTGGTGACAGAGCCTCTTTAAGCCCTGCTAAAGGCAGGGCTTAATAGGAGCACAAAGATGGCGGACCTGGGGGCGTTCAATAGGCCCCCAGGCAGCCATGGCAACCATCGCCACCCCGCGATTGCATAACAACCATCGCCCCCTCTTTCTAACGATTTAAATGCCGCTATTGACCGTGGCATTTAACGAGTTAAATGAGCGTGACCGCGCACGTTTCCGTGAAGTGTCGGCTGTAACATACAGCCGACACCTGCATCGTATGGAGCGGGTTCACTCCGTGAGCCCGTTCCATACTTCCCCTACCGAGCTATGACGTATGGATACGTCAAATGTCGGGAAGGGGTTAAAGTGTAGGCTCTCAGCTTTAATTTGAGGTTATTCACATCCTTTTAATCAATAAATGTTATTAAACTTTTGTAATACATCACAATAAATCAAGCAATTAAAGTCGCAGACATAAGCAACAATGGCAATCAGTAATGTACATAAGTGTCATACATCTGTCAATGTCAAGTCATACATATACAACAGGAAAAGAAAGTAAATAACATAGCACATATCCATTTATCATAACACAATAGAAATGGTTTGGCATGTCGATTAGCAGGCTCTAATGCTCCGGCGAGCATATGTGTTCCCCTCCCCTATAGATTCCGGAACCCCTTCGCATAGTAGTGTAAGCCAGTATCAGTTTATGCAGTTATAAGCACTACGGACCCATGGACCCCATACCTTCTCATATTTTGTATAAGTGTGATCCTTGTAAGCTACCATTTTCTCATGTGAGCACGTACTGTTAACATGACTGATAATATCCTGAAGAAGAGGAAGATCTGTACTCTTCCAATACCTAGTGATTGCCAGCTTAGTTGCAAGAAGAATATGTGCTGCCACCACTCTGTGTCCAGTGGGGATGAGGTCCAGGTTAAAAAAAAGTAAAGCTAGAGATGGGGACATGGGAACCCGTGCACCTACTATTCGAGAAATTAAACCAAAGGAGGACTTCCACAAAGTAACTAGCAATGGGCACTCCCACAGGATATGTAGAAGTGTACCCCTAGCCCCACACCCCCTCAAACAGTGATGAGAAGTACGGGGGAACATATGATAAAGTCTATCTGGGGTATAATACCATCGTAAAATAGTCTTCATTGCTGCCTCATAATGAAGAGTACATTTAAAATTTTGTGATATAAATGTAAAAGAGCTTTTCCACCCAGAAGTAGGATATTCTTGTTTGAGCTCCCTCTCCCAGGCCAAAAACGGGACCGACTTGATAAATAAAGTCTTCATGCCTAGAAGATCATATAAGGGTTGTAACCCCCTAATTTCCCTGTCTGGATTGGACTATAAGTGGAAAACATCCGCATTTAACAATACTGCAAAAGGACAATCAGTTCGCAAAAGATGTCTTATTCGGAGATATTTATAAAAATCTCTATTGGATATATGAAAATTTTCGTGTAATGAGGAAAATGGCAATAATTGAGTACCATCCATCAACTGTTGCACCTGTGTCAAGCCCTCTGTTTTCCAATCGCGAAGATCCAGGCCAGGGAGAAAAAGTTCCAACGTCTCCACAGGAGCACATGTAACCATCGAAACATCAGACCGGGCACATGTGGAGTGAAATTGTAACCAATGATATATTGAGGTGGACAGAAAGTATGGTAAAGGAGTGGTAGGAGATCTAGAGCCCAGACTAGTAAGTAGAAGTGCCCTCAAGTTACGTGTAGGTGTCAAGGACGATTCTATATGAATCCAATGGCGAGAGACATCTCCCTCCCACCAGTGCCTCAATTGAGCTACCTGAGTGACCAAGAAGTAATGGTAAACATTCGGTAAACTCAATCTACCAAACTTCTTGCCCCTTTGAAGAATCTTGGCAGCTATATTTGGCTTACCCTTCCGCCACACAAAAGAATTCAACAATTTATGAGCTTTTTGAAGAATCAACATTTTATATGCTGCTATTCTACCTATCCAAGATACTTCATACGAGGCTATCCTATGCATGTCTTGAGCTATCACTTCTAGAATCGGGAGATAGTTAGTTTGATACAGATGAGAAACCTTGGTGGTAATATGAATCCCTAAATAAGTAATTTGTTTCTGTTGCCAATCTAAAGAAAAACGAGTTTGCAACGACAAAAGGTTGGTATTTTCACAATTCAACGGCAGGGCCTGTGATTTCCCCATGTTAATTTTATGATCGGACAAGATTCCAAATTTCTTAATCGGAGTCAGAGTGGCTGCCAGTGACGACTCTGGCCGCTCCAAAGTCAATATAATATCGTCTGCATATAAGGAAATGCTATGTACCCGATCCCCAATCCGGACCCCCTGGATCTCTGTGTGTTGTCTAATAGCCTGAGCTAAAGGCTTTATTGATAGAAGAAATATCAAAGGAGACAATGGGCACCCCTGTCTAGTCCCATTAGTTATTGGAAAATCATCTGATAGAGTGCCGTTCACAAACACCCTTGCCGAGGGGACAGTATACAAAGCTCCTATAGCGTCTAAAATAGGCCCTTCAAAACCCAATTTGCCCAACACCGCGAAAACAAATGACCAATTTACGCAATCGAACGCCTTCTCAGTCTCTAAAGTAACTAAGACCGCGGGAGTCTCCCGTACCACCAGCCGATCTACTATATTCAGAACCCTCCAGGTATTATCTGATGCCGGTCTGCCCTTCACAAAACCCACTTGATCCTGATGTATTAACAAGGGAATATTTGGAGCTAAACGATTTGCTAATATTTTGGCAAAACTTTTTAGGGCAGAATTTAACAGGAATATCGGTCGAAAGTTTTGGGGGACATCAGGAGCTTTTCCTGGCTTTGGAAGAGTCACTATTACAGCATTTGAGGTTATTCACATCCTAATTTGAGGAAGGGTTTAGAAATTATAGCTCTTTAATATGTAGCTGCCTCTTTTTCAAGGGACCAAAGGTAATTGGACAATTATCTCAAAAGCTATTTAATGGGCTTCATGGGCTATTCCCTCGTTAATCCATAATCAATTAAGCAGTTAAAAGGTCTGGAGTTTATTCTAGGTGTGGCATTTGCATTAGGAAGCTGTTGCTGTGAACCCACAACATGAGGTCAAAGGAGCTCTCAATGCAAGTGAAACAGACCATCGTTATTTTAAAAAAAAAAATGAAGAAATCCATCAGAGAGAGAGAGCACAAATGTTAGGAGTGGCCAAATCAACAGTTTGGAACATTCTTGAAAAGAAAAAAGCACACTGGTGATCTTGTGAACTCCAAAAGGCCTGGACGTCCACAGAAGACAACAGTGGTGGACAAACAAGCAACAACTGAAGGCAGCTGCAGTAAAGGCCTGGCAAAGCATCACAAAGGAGGAAACCCAGCGTTTGGTGATGTCCATGGGTTCCAGACTTCAGGCAGTCATTACCTGCAAAGGATTCTCTACAAAGTATTTAAAAAAAATAATTATTTATTGTAAGGTTAATTTGTCCAATTACTTTTGAGCCCCTGAAATGAGGCGGCTGCATAGAAAAATGGTTGCAATTCCTAAACGTTTCACAGGATATTTTTGTTCAACCCTTTGAATTAAACCTGAAACTCTACACTTCAATTGCATCTCAGTTGTTTCATTTCAAATCCAATGTGATGGCAGCAGAGCCCAAATCATGAAGATTGTGTCACTGTCCAAATAATTCTGGACATAACTGTGTGTATATGTATATATGTATGTATGTATGTGTATATATATATATATATATATATATATATATATATATATATACCATCTGAACAGTCAATTTAAAGAAACAGGCAACCAAAAAGGTTATATGAGCAGTCCATAGACTGCAAATAGAGATTACACAGTTCACCCTTACAAGAAAATTGTGTGACTCTCTTGTGGCTATGGGAGATTTCCGGGGTAGCAGGTTGTAAAGAATTATAGATGTGTGAATCCATATACTCAGGCGAGGATTATTACACAATGTACTGTATATATTTAGCTATTTAGTTCCTGTTATTTATCTAGCATCATCGTGTTACGTCATACACAGAGTATATTGACTCATATCAGTTCCTGTCCCAGAGGGGCTCACAATGTTATTTCCCTATATCTTGTTCATTTACACACCAATTTCAGTATTGGAATGTCAGAGAAAACTGTAGCACTAAAAATTGGGATAATGGGCCACACAAAATAATGGATGAAGTCACTTACCATTAAAACTAAGGAATGCTTTATTAGCAGTCACCCCCTCCCCACACCTTCAAATCCCCATTTCTTGGTGCTAGAACTACCATGATAATTATAACCATCTTATAGATATATATCACTTCTGTGTGATGTTATCCGTTTTTGATGGAGTTATCCCAGAAGACTTCCACAGACCTGTGATAAAAAAAAAAAGAAGGGGGAAACCTCCCAGACCCTAGAAAACAGGGCTTTTCTCCCAAATTACCCCAGGTCTATTGGTGGTTGATTGATGGCAGCCCACACCGGTATTTGACCCTGCTGCCTGCAGAGTAGCAGACACACAGTAGGGAATTCATTAACGGCTTTACGCCACATTTGTGGCATTAAAAAGTCGCAAATTTTGTAGCACATCACATTTGTGCTAAAATTTTCAACTTTTCACTCCTCTCACCACTTTCAGAAGTGGTGCAAAAAGTAGGTGGGGTTTATCAGAAAGGGGTGGAGCCCATATTTACCATCGTTTACTCCAGAAATAGGCGTAAATTATAGAGCAAATCGATACCTGCTCATAAAAGGTGTCGATTTGCACCAAATTTATGAAGGCGCAATTAGATTATTATTATTAGATTTGGCGAATTTCATGCCACAGTACTTTAGATTAACTCTCCCCACATTGTCTGTGCATGCACAAGCAAGTTTGCGCTCACGTCAAAGCAAGCTCTGGTCCCTGCTGCCAGCACTGACTACCAATGGCACTTTGACATCGACTGCCCATCTTCTCACCCCTGGTAAAAAAAATAAAAAAGGGGCACTGTGGCTGGCAACATTTTGTGTATTTCACTGAAGTCATTTCTCAAAAATAGGCAACGATTAAGTAAATATGCTGCAAAGTTAAAATTTCATTTGAGCAGCAGTGGAATAAAAACAGCAAATTGCCATATTGGTTGTCATCCAGTATTCTCCAAAGCATACATAACTAAGGAATGGCTGGAATGCAATATACTGTAATTACTGGTGATTTCTATGGGGAAATAACTGTTGCCTGACCCATCAATTACTATATTATTACTTACAGTAGCACAAATAATATGCAGTTAATGAATATAGAGACTTGTACTAGACGTGGATTGAACAATGCTGGAACCCCGGAACAGCGACCCACATAGAGCACCTGTAGATAGTGTCCCACATATAGCCACCTCTGTAGATAGTGCCCCACATATAGCCCCCTCTGAAAATAGTGCCCCACATGTAGCCCACCTGTAGATAGTGCCCCACATATACCCACCTGTAGATAGTGCTCCACATATAGCCTCCCTGTATATAGTGTCCAACATATAGCTCCCCCTATAGTGCTCCATATATAGTCCACCCCTTTATATAGCCCCTGTAGCTATAGCCCATGCTGTATATAATGTCCAACATATAGCACACCCCTGTATATAGTGCCCTGCATATATCTCCCCCTATAAATAGTGCTCCACATATAGCCCACCCTTCTATATAGTGCCTCACATATAGCTCCCCCCATAGTGCTCCACATATAGCCCACCCCTGTATATAGCCCCCCCTGTATATAGTGCCACACATATAGCTTACCCTATAGAGCTCCACATAAAGCCCACCCCTGTATATAGCCCCCCTTTTAATAGAGCCAACCCCTGTAGGTAGAGTCCCCCCTGTAGATAATGAGTTAGTACAGCAAAAAGGTGAGGGGATGGCGGCGCTCCTCCGATTATGAGGTGGCGAAGTGTAGATGGCTGGCTGCCACCCACTGCAGTCCCTTGATGCTAAATCCTTAGTACCTGGGACAAGGTGAGAGTCAGAAGGTGAAGAGAAAAATGCAGTGTAATTACGGGTATCGGCGCCAGGCTGAAGAGGATTAGTATACTGACCTGACGAAGGGACCAGTCCGGTCCAGAAACGCGTCATCTTCTCAATAAAAGATCTCCTAGATCCTATGCACTTGACTCCGTTCCTGATCCTTTTCAGCCTGGCGCCGATACCCGTAATTACTGTTAAGGATCTGCCAGGCACAGCTTCTGTATCCACGCCCATAGGTAATCAGTCTGCACCTGCTTCTTTGTCTGTGAGACTGACTCCATCTTCCACCACTCAGGATGGCAGGCTTAGGAGTGGGAGAGCCTATCACAGCCTGGCCAGACGGAGCTAGCTCCCGCCCTCTGTCTATATATACCTGTCTTTCCTGTTCCTCCTTGCTTGTGACTCTTCTCTGTTGGTTTCTTGGCCCTGCTGCAACTTCTTGAACTACTTGTCCCTGCTTCGTATTGACCCTGGCTTACTGACTACTCTTCTGCTCTGCGTTTGGTACCTCGTACACTCCTGGTTTGACTCGGCTTGTTCACTACTCTCCTGCTCTGCGTTTGGCACCTCGTACTCTCCTGGTTTTACTCGGCTCGTTTACTACTCTTGTTGCTCACGGTGTTGCCGTGGGCATCTGCCCCGTTTCCCTTTGTTCTGTGTTTCCTTGTCTGGTTGTCTGTCGTGCACTTACTGAGTGTAGGGACCGTCGCCCAGTTGTACCCCGTCGCCTAGGGCGGGTCGTTGCAAGTAGGCAGGGACTGAGTGGCGGGTAGATTAGGGCTCACTTGTCTGTTTCCCTATCCCTGTCATTACATAATCACGAGCCCATATACCTACTCTACCCTGGTCCCTCACACCACTATGGACCCCCTTGAAACCCTGGATCAGCAAATGCAGGGTCTCTCCCTACAGGTCCAGGCCCTGGCTCAGAGGGTCAACCAGCCTGATGCTACCATGGTAGTGCCCCTCACCTCACCTCTTGAACCCCACCTCAAGTTGCCTGACCGGTTCTCAGGGCACCGGAAGACTTTTCTCTCCTTTCGGGAGAGTTGTAGGCTCTATTTTCGTTTAAAGCCCCACTCCTCAGGTTCTGAGAGCCAGCGGGTGGGTATAATTATGTCCCGGCTCCAGGAGGGGCCCAAAGAATGGGCCTTCTCCTTGGCTCCTGACGCCCCTGAACTTTCCTCCATTGATCTTTTCTTTTCTGCTCTCGGACTCATTTATGACGAGACTGACAGGACTGCCTTTGCCAAGAGTCAGCTGGTGACCTTACGACAGGGTAAGAGACCTGTTGAGGAGTATTTCTCTGACTTTAGGAAGTGGTGCGTAGCTTCTTGGTGGAATGACCCTGCCTTAAGGTGCCAGTTTAGGTTGGGTCTGTCGAACGCCCTGAAAGACCTGCTAGTTAGCTATCCCTCTTCTGACTCCCTAGACCAGGTTATGGCTTTAGCGGTACGACTTGACCGACGTCTCAGGGAACGACAACGTGAACGTTTATGTGTTTTCTCCTCCGACTCCCCCATGATGCCTCCCGGGGTTCCGTTGCTTCGTTCTTCCACGGAAGACTCGGAGGTACCTATGCAACTCGGGGCCTCCGTGTCCCCCCAACAACATAGGGAGTTCCGCAGGAAAAATGGTCTCTGCTTCTATTGTGGGGATGACAAGCATCAAGTGAACACCTGTCCTAGGCGTAAGAATAAGCAGCCGGAAAACTTCCGCGCCTAAGTGATCATCGGGGAGGTCACTTGGGCGCACAGGTATTTCCCGTAAATATGAAACGTAATAAAATCTTGCTTCCCTTTCAGGTCTCTTTTGGTGGTAGGTCTGCTAACGGCAGTGCCTTCGTGGATTCAGGGTCGTCTGCTAATATGATGTCTGTGTAATTTGCTGTCTCTAGCTATGCCTTTGATTGATTTGCCTAAACCTGTCCCAGTAGTGGGTATCGACTCCACTCCTCTTGCTAATGGTTATTTTACACAACATACCCGTTTTTGAACTCCTTGTTGGCTCCATGCATTTGGAGCAGTGCTCTGTACTGTTGATGCAGGGATTATCGTCCGATTTGGTTTTAGGCCTTCCCTGGTTGCAGTTGCATAATCCCACGTTTGACTGGAATACTGGGGATCTTAACAAATGGGGTAATGAATGCTTGACGTCATGTTTTTCTGTTAATTCTATTTCTCCCCCTGAGCAGGTGAACACGCTACCTGAGTTTGTTCAGGACTTCGCTGATGTTTTCTCTAAGGAGGCCTCCGAAGTGTTACCTCCTCATAGAGAATACGATTGCGCTATCGATTTGGTACCAGGAGCTAAGCTCCCTAAGGGTAGGATGTTTAATCTCTGTTGTCCCGAACGTGAAGCCATGAGAGAGTATATCCAGGAATGCCTGGCCAAGGGTTACATTCGCCCCTCTACTTCTAGGTGCTGGCTTCTTCTTCGTAGGGAAGAAGGATGGTGGTCTTAGGCCATGCATTGACTACCGTAACTTGAATAAGGTCACTGTAAGGAACCAGTATCCCCTTCCTTTGATTCCTTATCTCTTTAATCAGGTTCAGGGGGCCCAATGGTTCTCTAAGTTTGATCTACGGGGGGCGTATAACCTTATCCACATCAAAGAGGGGGATGAGTGGAAGACTGCGTTTAACACACCCGAAGGTAATTTCGAATTCCTCTTCATGCCCTTTGGGTTGTGTAATGCACCCTCGGTCTTCCAGAATTTGATAAATGAGATTTTAAGAGATTACCTGGGGGTATTTCTTGTAGTGTACCTTGATGACATACTTGTGTTTTCCAAAGACTGGTCCTCCCACATTGAGCATGTCAGGAAGGTGCTCCAGGTCCTTCGGGAAAACAAACTGTTTGCGAAGACCGAAAAATGTGTGTTTGGGGTGCAGGAGATACCATTTTTGGGTCAAATCCTCACTCCTCATGAATTCCTCATGGACCCCGCCAAGGTCCAGGCTGTGGCGGAATGGGTCCAACCTGCCTCCCTGAAGGCGTTACAGTGCTTCTTGGGGTTCGCTAATTATTACAGGAGATTTATTGCTAACTTCTCGGTCATCGTTAAGCCTCTTACGGACCTCACTCGCAAGGGTGCTGATCTCCTCCACTGGCCTCCTGAGGCTGTCCAGGCTTTTGAGGCCCTTAAGAAGTGCTTTATCTCGGCCCCGGTGTTGGTTCAGCCCAACCAAATGGAGCCATTTATCGTGGAGGTTGACGCGTCCGAGGTGGGAGTGGGGGCTGTCTTGTCCCAGGGTACCAGGTCCCTCACCCATCTCCGTCCCTGTGCCTACTTCTCCAGGAAGTTTTCGCCCACTGAGAGTAACTATGATATTGGCAACCGCAAACTCTTAGCCATTAAATGGGCATTTGAAGAGTGGTGCCACTTCCTGGAGGGGGCTAGGCACCAGGTAACGGTCCTTACCGACCACAAGAATCTGGTTTTCCTAGAATCGGCCCGGAGGCTAAACCCGAGACAAGCTCGATGGGCGTTATTTTTTACCAGATTCAAATTTTTGGTTACCTATAGGGCTGGGTCTAAAAATATTAAGGCTGATGCACTGTCGCGTAGCTTCATTGCCAGCCCTCCTTCAGAGGAAGATCCTGCTTGTATTTTGTCTCCAGGTATAATCATTTCCTCTATTGATTCTGATTTAATCTCTGAAATTGCTGCTGATCAAGGTTCAGCTCCCGGGAACCTTCCTGAGAACAAGCTGTTTCTTCCCCTGCAATTCCGGCTAAGGGTACTTAGGGAAAATCATGACTCCGCACTATCTGGTCATCCAGGCATCCTGGATACCAAGCACCTCATTGCCAGAAACTATTGGTGGCCTGGGTTGCCTAAAGACGTTAAGGCCTACGTCGCCGCTTGTGAGGTTTGTGCTAGGTCCAAGACTCCCAGGTCCCGACCAGCGGGCTTACTACGTTCTTTGCCCATTCCCCAGAGACCTTGGACCCATATCTCCATGGATTTTATCACCGATTTGCCTCCATCTCAAGGCAAGTCGGTGGTGTGGGTTGTAGTAGACCGCTTCAGTAAGATGTGCCACTTTGTGCCCCTCAAAAAACTACCCAATGCTAAGACGTTAGCTACCTTGTTTGTCAAACACATCCTGCGTCTCCATGGGGTCCCTGTCAATATTGTTTCTGACAGAGGGGAACAATTTGTTTCTTTGTTTTGGAGAGCCTTCTGTAAAAAGTTGGAGATTGATCTGTCCTTCTCCTCTGCCTTCCATCCTGAAACTAATGGCCAAACCGAGAGGACTAATCAGTCTCTAGAACAATATTTAAGGTGTTTTATCTCTGACTGTCAATATGATTGGGTCTCATTCATTCCCCTCGCCGAATTTTCTCTTAATAACCGGGTCAGTAACTCGTCAGGGGTCTCCCCCTTTTTCTGTAATTTTGGGTTTAATCCACGGTCCTCCTCCGTTTCACCTTGTAGTTCTAACAATCCCGAGGTAGAGGTCGTTCATCGGGAACTGTGCACAGTCTGGGCCCAGGTTCAGAAGAACCTAGAGGCGTCCCAGAGCATACAAAAAACTCAGGCAGATAGAAGACGTTCTGCTAACCCCTTGTTTATGGTCGGGGATCTGGTGTGGCTATCGTCAAAGAACTTGCGCCTTAAAGTCCCGTCCAAGAAGTTTGCTCCCCGGTTTATAGGGCCGTACAAGGTCATTGAAGTCCTCAATCCTGTCTCCTTCCGACTGGAGTTGCCCCTATCTTTTCGAGTACACGACGTGTTTCATGCCTCCCTCCTTAAACGCTGCTCCCCGTCCTTGGCTCCCTCGAGGAAACCTCCTGTCCCCGTTCTCACCCCTGAGGGGGTAGAATTCGAGGTGGCCAAGATTGTGGACAGCAAGATGGTCCAAGGCTCCCTCCAGTACCTGGTCCATTGGAGAGGATACGGGCCTGAGGAGAGGACTTGGGTACCCACCCGGGATGTTCACGCTGGGGTATTGGTCAGGAGGTTCCACCTTCGTTTCCCCAATAAACCAGGTCCATCTAGAAAGGGTCCGGTGGCCCCTCATAAAAGGGGGGGTACTGTTAAGGATCTGCCAGGCACAGCTTCTGTATCCACGCCCATAGGTAATCAGTCTGCACCTGCTTCTATGTCTGTGAGACTGACTTCATCTTCCACTACTCAGGATGGCAGGCTTAGGAGTGGGAGAGCCTATCACAGCCTGGCCAGACGGAGCTAGCTCCCGCCCTCTGTCTATTTATACCTGCCTTTCCTGTTCCTCCTTGCTTGTGATTCTTCTCTGTTGGTTCCTGGCCCTGCTGCAGCTTCTTGAACTACTTGTCCCTGCTTCGTATTGACCCTGGATTACTGACTACTCTCCTGCTCTGCGTTTGGCACCTCGTACTCTCCTGGTTTTACTCGGCTCGTTTAATACTCTTGTTGCTCACGGTGTTGCCGTGGGCAACTGCCCCGTTTCCCTTTGTTCTGTGTTTCCTTGTCTGGTTGTCTGTCGTGCACTTACTAAGTGTAGGGACCGTCGCCCAGTTGTACCCCGTCGCCTAGGGCGGGTCGTTGCAAGTAGGCAGGGACTGAGTGGCGGGTAGATTAGGGCTCACTTGTCTGTTTCCCTATCCCTGTCATTACAATTACACTGTATTTTTTCTCTTCACCTTCTGACCCTGTAGATAATGTCACTTACATTTTTATTAGGATAAAAAAAACATAACTTAACATACTCCCCTTAATCCCGTTCCGTCCGGTGGCAATGCAGACCTGCTCTTATCTGAGCAGGTCCGCTGGGGTTGAATAACGCAAGCGGCACACTTTCGTCGTTGAAAGGTGCTGATTGACAGGGCAAGTCATTCTGCCCTGCCAATCAGCTTCTTTTATAGATGCAAGCGGCGCGATGACGTCAATTAGAGCCTTTCAACTACGCAAGTGGCGTAAAAAAGTAATCGCGCCGCTTGAGTCGTTGAAAGGCGCTGAATGGCCCGGCACAGAACGTATCTGTCCCTTCATCACCTAGAGTGCAAGAGGGGTTGGCAGCGGCTGGTTTCAGTGGGGCTGCCGCCCCCTCAGAGAGGCAGCAGGCCCTGGCACCCTCCCACCTTCCCTCTTAGCTGAGCCTGGGGCACATGCCCTGCCTGCCCGCCCTTAGCTACGCCCCTGGTTTGCTGCCCTATCCCTGGATCTAAATATCCTGACCAAGGCAAAGTAACTTGTTGGCACCCCCCTGGCACCCAACACCCTGGACACATGTCCTGTTAGCCCCCTTGGCTATACCCCTGGTCAGGGCTTATACTGACAATGAACACATGGATAACTATTGGCTAAAAGTTGTTTGCCTGACAATTATCAATCCGCCAAGCAATAAATGCAACTGCATTGAAACAATATGTATGTTGTGGCTGCCTGAAACCTCCCATGACAATTATCCTAAGGAAAAACATAGAATAATGGCTTTCAAAAAATCCAACATGGCAGATCCTCTTTTACCCAAAAAAAGAACAGTTGAGATCCATAATTACATCAGAATACCAGCAGATCTTACAAAAAAATAATGTCTACCAAGAACATTTCTAAGGTCTTCTTTATGGTGCAAATAGTTGTATGACTACAAATTCTGTCACTCAAATTCTAATTCTAAAAACAAAATATCTAATAGTCACAGATGCAAACAGCCCACAGCTATTGTCCACTATAACCTGACCTCATAAAACCACTGCGTAACTTATTGTAGACATTAAAAGAGGTTGTGAAATTCTGCACTAGTCAGCAGATGTTATCATCATCAGAGGTCTTCAAGTGCTTGTATAGAGGATATGAAAACACAAAAGACAGACAGGTAACCAGAAAACGATGGAGCCAATCTGTCACAATGTAAATGTATAAATAACCCAGGAATTAGGAGATTATGCCCCCCCCCCCCCCCCCCGCAAGGATCAGGGATGTGTAAAGAAGGGTGGGGAACTCCTTCCCAATCGCCTGCAGGCAGAACAAAGAGAGGAAAGCCCCGCTCTCCCAATGCTTCCTGGAAGGCTCTGCCGTTTATTGTCCAAGGACAGATATTGTCCCTGACAGACGCCATCTGACAGTCTGACCACAGGCCGTAATGTGCTGCCAAGAGTCATTTTAAGGTTGGGTAACCCTCAATCATCCACCTGAAAACGACACAATTTACTGAGATACTTACAAATTCAATACATAGACACTTTTCACAATGTAGGGTGTAATGTGGATGAATAAACAAGCGCCTAGGATTTGTTTAAATTATTTTCTTTATATTCAATGTCCGCGTATGGCTATAAAGAATAAAATTATTTGTTTTAGC
The DNA here is from genome assembly GCF_050947455.1 of Rhinoderma darwinii. Taxonomy (NCBI): domain Eukaryota; kingdom Metazoa; phylum Chordata; class Amphibia; order Anura; family Rhinodermatidae; genus Rhinoderma; species Rhinoderma darwinii. Next base: position 370,287,984 of record NC_134689.1, read on the forward strand.
ATTATTTTATTGGCACGTAACAATACTGTGCAGACTTGCTTTAAATAGGTCATGAGGACCTAAAGCCTAGTTTAGCTTTCACTATCCCCGATTCAAAAATGATCTTAACCACAGTTAGGAGGATCTGGGGGTTCGGAATCCCTGTTCTTATGATCGGTGGGGGTCCCAGTGGAGGGCCACCCTGGGATCAAACAATTATCACCTATCCTGTGGATAGGTGATCATTTTGTTTCTGGGTAAACCCCTTGAAACTTAGTAACATAATTTCATTAATTCACACTTCAAAATAAAGTAGCTCTTAACTTTCGTAAGACTGCAGTCAAAGGGATTTTCCCACAAAACACATGTATCCCCTAGCCACAATATAGGGGATACATGTGTGATCGGTGGGGGTCCAACTGCTGGGACCCCCAGCGATGAGGAGAACGGGTGACCGTAAGTCCCCCGAAGTGTTCCATGAGAATGGAACACTGTGCACATGCTAGGCCAGCACTTCATTAATTTCAATTGGATTTACGGGACCGGCAGCTCCATAGAAATGAATAGAGCGCTGGTCGAGCATTCTCATGGAGCACTTTGGGGGACCTTTTGGTCCCCTGTTTTCATCACTGGGGGTCCCAACGGTCGGACCCCCAGCGATCACACATGTTTTCCCTATCCTATGTTTGTGGGAATATCTGTTCCCTGTGTCATATCGTTAGCTAAGGCCCCATGCACACGAACGTGCTTTTGCGGCCGCAATTCCCCCGAAAATCCACGGGAGAATTGCGGCCCCATTAATTTCTATGGGGCTATGCACATGACCGTAGTTTTTACGGTCTGTGCATGGCCCGGGAGCCCGCACCGCAAAAAGAACGGACATGTCTTATTACGGCTGTCTTCTGCGGTCCGGGCTCATTGAAAATGGCCGCGGCCATGTGCATTGCCCGTGATTTGCGGACGGCTTGCGGCTGACAGTCCATTGCCGGCCGACCCGAAAATCACGGGCGTGCACATGGCTATGGTCGTGTGCATGAGGCCTAAGATGTGATCGCTATTGGGGATGTTGCTGTCAAATCGTATTATTTGCCACAAATTTGTAAAAATGACTGCAAAACCGCTCCGAAAATCACATACAGTCTTACTGTAATCAATAATCACAATTCCCTAAACTTAATCGAATGCATTAACTTATACAGATTTTTTTTAGTTATCGCTATGTATCGCTGATGGGGCACTTTTATTGTGTCGGGCACTAATGGATCATTATCACCATCTGGGGTACTGTGGATTACGAGTTTGTTTAGAGGATGGGGTATAAGTGGTGAGGGTGCTGTGTGTCAAATTCTGCAGAGACGAGTCGTGGCTGGAATAAGTCACAGTGGTCTGGGTCGGATATAGAAAAAAAGGGAAAGTGAACGACACTAATCAGAGAAAACATCACCTGTGAGTCACTGGATTTAAATGTGCTGCAATCACTTATATCGTCTTCAGAGCTCATGTGTATAACTGGCATCTATATGGTCACTATATGGTGGTAATATTGGTCTTTGTATAGTGGTTTTTATTCAGTAAAAGTATGGGGATATTATTCAGTCACTATGTGGTTTTGGTGTTGCGGTATTACTCAGTAACAGTATGGGGGTACTATTCAGTCACTATGTGGTTATGGTATGGCGGTATTATTAAGTAACAGTATGGGGGTATTATGCAGTCACTATGTGGTTATGGTGTGGTGGTATTATTCATTAACATTATGAAGGTATTATTCAGTCACTATGTGGTTATGATGTGGGGGTATTATTCAGTATCAGTATGGGGACATTATTCAGTCACTATGTGCTTATCGTGTGGAGGTATTATTCGGTAACAGTATGGGGGTATTATGCAGTCAATATGTGGTTATGGTGTGGTGTTATTATTCAGTAACAGTGTGGGGGTACTATTCAGTCACTATGTGGTTATGGTGTGGCAGTATTATTCAGTAACAGTATGGGGTTATTATTCAGTCGCTATGTGGTCATGGTGTGGAGGTATTATTCAGTAACAGTATGGGGGTATTATGCAGTCACTATGTGGTTATGGTGTGGCAGTATTATTCAGTAACAGTATGGGGGTATTATTCAGTCACTATATGTTTATGATGTGGCGCTATTATTTGGACCTTATATTGTGTTATTATTGGTGATATTGGTCTTATTATAGTGAGTTGTGTTCAGTAACAATATGCAGGTATTATTTAATCTGGTATAGTGGTATGAGTTAATAACTGTATATGTATAGATCATTTTTGTATGTGACATGGGGGACATATGCTTTGGGGCTTGCAGCACTCCTGGACGCGCTAGTAACCAGTGATGCAGTTCTCTGCACACCGCCTTCTGAATTGACTGCATTATTGATACCATAATTCAACATTTGGGCTCCCACTTTTAACTTTCCCCGGGGCCACACTTTGTCTAAAACCAGCCCTGACCACATGTACTACACATCACAACAGGAGCCCTAGGCAAAATCTATAATGAATTCATATTGGTAAGTGCCTTAGGGTATGTGCACACACACTAATTACGTCCGTAATTGACGGACGTATTTCGGCCGCAAGTATCGGACCGAACACAGTGCAGGGAGCCGGGCTCCTAGCATCATACTTATGTACGATGCTAGGAGTCCCTGCCTCGCTGCAGGACAACTGTCCCGTACTGTAATCATGTTTTCAATACAGGGCAGTTGTCCTGCAGCGAGGCAGGGACTCCTAGCATCGTACATAAGTATGATGCTAGGAGCCCGGCTCCCTGCACTGTGTTCGGTCCGGTACTTGCGGCCGAAATACGTCCGTCAATTACGGACGTAATTAGTGTGTGTGCACATACCCTTAGATTTACAGCCCTTGAGTCATGGAAAATCCCTTAGTGCAGTTACACACGACCGAGTGCCACTCGGGCCATTTTTAATGGAATCCGAGTGGCACCCGATAGTTTTTACGGACACATTCACTTTAGCGGGTGAATTGGGTCTGTGAAAACTGACCCGATTCACCAATCCATGGAAACATAGGACATGTCCTATCTTTCCAGGGATCACTGACGGGAACCAGCCGGCACACACTATCGTGTGCATGAGGCATTATTTTATTAGAAAATATGTATTATGGCTATCTTTAGGAATATTTATGTCTTTATGTATTTATGTGATTCTACTTGTATGGAGCTCATCTTTTTTCCAGGTGTGTTTTTAGTTTCCCTCTGAGTCATATGACATCATCATCTCGCTACTCCAGAAATATGTAATATTTTCCAATATGATTTCACTACTCTCTATGATGATGGATGAAGGAGATTGTCTTACAACTCTTTCTATCTGATACTATTGGGGCTTATTTAGACGAACGTGTAATACGTCCGTGCAACGCGCCTGATTTTCACGCGACTCGTACAGACCTATGTTAGTCTATGGGGCTGTGCAGACTGTCCATGAGTTTCACGCAGCGTGTGTCCGTGTGTCCGTTGCGTAAAACTCACGACATGTCCTATATTTGTGCACTGTTCGCGCATCATGCACACATTGAAGTCAATGGGTGCGTGAAAATCACGCGCAGCACATGGAAGCACTTCCGTGTGAAATGCGTGATTCGAGCAACAGCAGTAAAAACTATGAATGAAAACAGAAAAGCACCACGTGCTTTTCTGTTTCCAAACATACAAACAGAGTGTCATAATGATGGCGGCTGTTAAGTACCTTTTGCGCGCGCAAAACACCGCGTTTTTTGAGCGCGCAAAACGCACACGCTCGTGTAAATCCGGCCTTGTACTCTATTATTGAAAGTATTCATGTAATTTGTATACTATACACAAATATATATACATATTTATACACTCATTACGTAATATAATTAGACAGGTCATTTAGGGGTTAGATTTGCTGCTGTGTATGTCCCAGCTGTATACATAGACACGCGCATTTAGTACACAATACGTATATAAACATAGACACATTGTTCCAGACCAATGAATAATAAATCACAGCTCCCCCTCCAAAGTGGCAGACAACACAATACATACCAATGTAAAGAAGGGTGTGCAATTAGATTGTGTTTAGGAAGCAGACACACACTTATGGGAGACACTCAACGTATATGTACGCATTAAATGTTCTACCATAGATTCCTCAGAGACACTATGTGTAAACAATATATTGCTTTTGCTTAAAGGGAATGTGTTGCCAGCAAAACATGTTTTTTTTTTTTTAGTTAAACAATTAGTGTGTAGGTGATTAAACATTGTTCTAATTTTTTTTATTTTTTTCACGAGTCAGGAAATATTATAAATTGGATTCAATTTATAATATTTCCCAGCACTGGTCACTAGATGGAGCAATTCCCAAAATTGCAGTATTGCATGTGGTAAAGCAACCACATTGCTTTATGCTGCAAAATTGGGAAAAAATCCCTCGCTCTAGTGAGCTCTCAGAATCCCCCCCTCCTTTATCCTGTCTAGTGCCGGGAGAAACGAGGGGTTTGAACGGTCTAACCTTCTACACTGTGTGTCGCCATTTTTTGAGCTAACACACAGTGTAGAAGGTTTACATACACTAGTAAAACACACTGAAACACGAACATACATAGAAATCACTTACCTGCTCCAGTCGCCGCCGCTCCCTCCGGTCCGTCCGCTCCGTCTGCTGCCGCTGCTCCATGTGCACAAGTCCGGAAGCCGCGACCGGAAGTAGTAATCTTACTGCCCGGCCGCGACTTCCGGTCCACAGGAAAATGGCGCCGGACGGCATGCATTTCAAATCGGACTGTGTGGGAGCGGCGCATGCGCCGTTCCCACACACACGGCGTACACCATAGTGGATGGAACGGGCCCCGTTCGCAGTCCCTATGGGACTGGAGCTGCCATATTCCATGTCTGTATGTGTCGTTAATCGACACATACAGAAATGGAAAAAAAAATGGCAGCCCCCATAGGGAAGAAAAAGTGTAAAAATAGAAAAAAGTAACACAGAAACACACAAATAAATATAAACGTTTTTAATAAAACCCTAACATAAAACTGATATATAAAAAAAAAATTTGGTGACACTGTTCCTTTAATAAAATATGTAGTGGAGCTAAGTTTGTCCTTTGGCACAAATGATGGTAATATCAACGGTAATATGTTTATACATAGGAAGGCAGGTTGTTTTTGTAACACAAATGATGCAGCACAGTTAACAAATTCTACATCTGTATAGAATATATGTATATACCTATACAAATTGGAGATAATTGTAAGTCTTGCGCACAATCTTTTATTATAATCCTTTGAAAGGCATTTTTTTTTAAATAAAAAGGTGTATCAGTGTGATTGGTGCAACTTTATAATCAGGCCTTATTCACACGAGCATATTTCCCGTCCGTGTTACGTGAGTTAAAACAACAGACGTCACACGGACCTATGCAATTCAATGTGTCCGCTGCGTGAAACTTACTGCATATACTATTCTTGTGCGTTTTTTGCGCCTCACGCACCCATTGAAATCAATGGGCGCCTGAAAATCACGGACCGCACACGGACGTCATCTGTGTGCTGTCCATGATTCACGCAACAGTTGCTAAAGAAATTATGAGAAAAAGAAAACCACCTCCTTCAGTTTTTTTTGCTGACGAAAAAAAAGGGTGACATACGGATGACATACGCGCGTAAAAAACGCAGACGCACCCGGATGTCACGCGGAACTGCAATGCAAGAAAAACGCTGCATTTGTAACGCATGCAAAATGGACACATTCGTGTGAATAAGGGCTTAGTCTTTACTAAAAATAATTGTTACTTTTTGAGATAGAGCTGCTCTGTATCCTCTATACAGAGCAACTGTATCTAGCGCTAAATCCTGTTCCCGTCAGGTCCTCAGGACTGACGGGTTGACTGAAATCGGGTCCTGCATGATCCACCTGTAATTTATCACATCTAAGTTTATAACGCAAGACCTGCTGACACTGAACCCGTCAGATCTGCGGTACTGACGGATTCAGGTCATAGCGAACTATACAGCTGCTCTGTATAGAGAATAAAGAGCAGCTGTATCTAAAAAAACTAAAAATATATTTGAAAAAAAACTCTTTATAAAGTTGCACCAATCACAATGATTGACCTTTTTATTTATATTTTAAAAAAAGAAGCCTTTCAAAGGTGTATATAGCCTTTAAATAAATTTACTTTGTGTTTTTAAGCAACTTTTAAATTCATTTTTATTAACAAATGTTTTTACTTTTTAAGATACAGCTTCTATGTATCCTGTATACATAGAAGATTAACTAATAACTCGTCTGAGAGCGGGTCCTGCATGTCTCTGACACACAGGATCCTGCTCATATCGATCACATCTAAGTTATGAACTGACAGAATCAGCTGAGTTAGAAATATACAGCTTCTATGTATACACAATACATCGAAGCTGTATCTTGGAAATTATTGGTTTTTTTTTATAAAAGGAAATAAAAATAAAAAATACATTAATTGAATTAAAAAATTGCTTACAAAAGGTGAACATTGCCTTTAAATGGGTTGTCGCAAGATTAAATGTTATCCCCTAACCACAGGATAGGTGATAGCATGCTGATTGGAGGGGGTCCGACCGCTGGGACTCCCACCGATCACAAGAACGGCGGTCCTGTTCCTCCAAATCAATGGAGCGGCAGGTTGCACATTCGCACTGCCGCTCTATTCACTGTTTATGAGACTGCCGGAGATAGCCGAGTACAGCTCTCGGCTTTCTCCGTGCCATAGAGAATGATTGGAGCAGCACGGCGCATGTGTGACCTGCCTCTCTGTTCATTTGGAGGAACTGGACCCCCGTTCTGGTGATCTGTGGTTGGCCCAGCGGTCGAACCCACACCGATCAGCCTGTTATCACCTATCCTGTGGTTATGGGATAACATTTAATCTTGGGACAACCAGTTTAAGGCCTTATGCAGATGGCCATATTGCACCAGAGTTTAGAACACATGTATAATCATAAAATTACATATTATTTAAATCAGGTTTTTATTATAAATATATTTTTTTTATTTTTTGTCAGTGTTTTTATATGAATATCCATATTAGAGAAAAAAACATGGAATATTCTAGTTTTCAACTTTACTGGATAGATTGGATTAGGATAATATGAGCAGAGTCATCTCATTATCATTAGAGGGTGGGTAAGTTAATGACTGCTCTATTGTATAACTGGTAACACTATACACACAGATAAGGCTCTGTATGCAGCTCCCCTGTCACTCCCAGGTCTATGGGGGAGGAGGTTGTACTCACTTGGAGACTGTAATAATCAATGACATTTCTCTGTCAATTATCGCCCATTCATTTTAGTTTCCATAAAGTACCCAAACCCTGCTGTACTGTCTATACAGAAAATACAGGAGGGAAGTGTGTGCCTCCAATATGACCTACCCACGGGAGCTTTTTAAAAATAAATAGCTACAAAATGAAATAAAAGAACAAAAACATTATTTCTCTTGTACAGACTATAATATGCTGTATATCCATAATCTAAAATACTATAATATATATGTCTAATATACAGACTTATATGTACTAAAAAATTATTGAGGTTCCTGTTAATAGTTTGGGAATGTATACTTTTACTATTAATTTTATATTTGAATATGAATTTATGACAATTTAGGGTCTGTACTTTGTATTGATTGTAGTGATTGTTTAAAAATAGTAAACAATAAAAAAATACATATAGGGCACCGCCGCAATCGTAACGACCGTAGAATAATGTTAACTTATTATTTATACCACATGGCACATGACATTAAAAAAAAAGCTATGGCGCATTTGCCTCCCCCCCCCAAAATGTTTTACAAAATATTCAATAAATTATATGTACTCCAATATTGTATCAATAAAAACGAACAAAACAAGCCCTGTTTTCCATAAAAAAATGTTTTTATTGTGAAAAAATATTGAAATGTTCTGAAATCTGTACTTATTCGGTATCACCGTATTCGTGCTGACCCAGAGCAGAAAGTAAACTTGTTATTAAAAGGCAGAAATAAAAACTACAAACACCAATGGCAGAATTGCTGTTTTTTTTTTTTATTCACCTCCAAAATTAATGTATAAAAGCTAATTACTAAATTATAAGTAGCCCCAAAATGATGCCATTAAAAATACAAATCCTCTCGCAAAAACATAACTACAATGACAGAAAAATAAAAAAGTTGTAGAATGTGATAAAAAAACTAAAAGTGCTTGGTTCTAAAGATCCAAAATAGGCCGGACCTTAAATGGATACTAAGTCTTCAAACAACTTATACTAATTTAATAGTATACCTCATATATAAATTTACTTACTGTTAACAATTAGTCGAATGCAATATGAAGTTACTGGCAATAAGTGTATCCCTTCCTGTAATCTGCTGTCCACCCTGCTGTCAATTACAATCCATCTCTAGTTACAGAGCAGAGGAGATGGACTGCAGCAAGTAATGGTTTCTCTTCACAGCTTAGATTAGGAGGAGGGAACAAGAGCAGAGCGAGGGAGAGAGACACACACACACACACACACACACACACACACACACACACACACAGATGCTGCTCATAGAAGTCTATGGAGAGGAGAGGGGGTGCAGGAGGAGGGAGCAGGGAGAGAGAAAGAGACAAATAAACTACCCATTGAAGTCTATGGAAAGGGTTGGGGAAGCAGGAGGAGGGAACAGGGCAGAGACACAGATACAGAAGTCTATGTAGAAGGGAGCAGGAGCTGAGAGGAGACAACTACACTGCTCATTACTGCTGTATAATAGGGGACATAATAGCCATAAGGCTCCGCCCACGAACACAGAGAAAACTGAGAATTAGAGATAAAGCCTGCAGAGGGGAAAACTGCTAAAAAATGCAGGTTATAAGTCATATAATGGTCTGAAATATTGGTATTCCTCATGTACATATATATGACAGCTTATTCTGAAAAGACACCTAAAGAATTAGGTACACTTTAAGGGGTTAACTACTAGGTAGGAAGTTCTCATAGCAGAAGAAAAAGACAGCAAAAGGTGTTCGAAAGTGGAGCGTCAATAGTATTCTGAGCTGAGAACATGGGCTGGGATTTGTCATCTGGTTACAATTAACAGGCAGAGGAAAAGGGAAAACTTGGCACAGAGAAATGTGAAACCTGAATAAACAGTCTGTTCTTTAACCGCGATGATTGCAAACTAAAGTAGCAGGACACTTTTACCTGTATGTACTTACCTGGGTGTAACAGCTGGTGAGGGGGTGGCAAGCACAGCAAGGGTGGTTTCACACACTGCGCTTTTTGGAATAATGCCATTGTAGTATTTTATGCAGTTTTTTTTTAACCAAAGACAGAATTGTATGTAGCAGATGAGAGGTATATGTTCACCTTTTATATTGTCTATTATGTTCAAATCCATTTCTTGCTTTGGCTCAAAAAACGGCATCAAAAACTGCACCAAAAATGGCATGTGTGATTCCAGCCTAAATGAACAAAATTTTAAAAAAAGGCTCCATTGCCGCCAGCGCATATATATAATAAAGCACAGGCGGACTGATGCTCGGACAGTTGAGGGAGGCCCTACATGACTGGGATCGGAGTATGGTATTGAGCTACAAGGAGTAGGGAGGGTTTACACAGAGGAAGAGGGTGGATGGGTGGAGGGGAAGGAGGAGGTTCACTCAATGGGACTCACCTAATTTCGGCTGCAGCGTTTCCCGTCTTTTTGGCGTGAGCAGCACAGGGAAAACATTCCCGCCCACCCGAAGTTGTGTTTTGCTGTAATATGTGTTTGTGTTATTTGGTGGTTGTTTGTGCGGATCCTTTTTCTGTTTTGTCATGGCAGCTTGCGGGGGGAGAGTTGGTAGAAAAAGTGAGGGGTGTGACTTACACTGTCTGGCTTGATGCTGTGTGGTTCCTTAGGGTGTTATCCCTTAGGAATCGGTGGCAATTACATGACCTTGGAATGGAATTAAAGAAAACAACTCGACTCACAAAAACCAACCCACCTTACTATCACCTGAAATAAAGACTAAGACCACGTGAATTTGGATAAAATGGCCACAGCAGCCTCTTTATTTATTAGAAAAATTAACCATATATATATATATATATATATATATATATATATATATATAAACAAACAAACCATATAATATATAAACAATTAATTATATATCAGAATTATTTAACAATTAAACAATATAGGAAGGGGTCTTTGAAGTCACCATTTACACTCCCTTTCAACATCAGCACCACCTCTATGCCCTCAGCCGCATATCGCCGATTCGAGGGCCCTCCTGCTGAATGTTGCACCATCATTATCGTCCCGCTGAGACCTCAGTCCAGTAGTGACATAACATTTACCATGTAGGTACGACCTTTTGGGACTCCCCAAACTTGCGATGGGTCCCCGATTACCGTAAACATTTTCCACCTTCAAAAACCCCGTTCCTGCCACGAAGCCCACGCATGATACCTTATGTGCTGGTGACCCGCCAAAACTGAATTGCCTTTTCCACACCTTCCAACGTCGTTCAAATGAACGCCATCTGAACGCAAATGCACAGGAGAAGGGACTTCTATATCCCGATGCCGGACAACTACCGCGCCATTACGTGCCACAAAGGGCGACACCTCTTGGTTAACTTTAATTTGGGCTTTATTGAGCCTCTCAACAGATCTGGCGTGTCTCCAGGAAAGCTGGGCAACAATGTCCGACCATACCAACACTAAATGAGGGAAGGAGGACAAAAGGCGCAAAAGATCACATTTTATATCTTTAATCAAATCTCTTGACGCCCGGACAGCTAAATCGTTACCTCCTGCATGAAGAATTAAAACATTTGGAGGTTTGTCTAAGGAAGCATGAAAGCGGAACTCGGGCATAAACCTGCTCCACAGCATACCTCTCACGCCGATCCAATAGACAGAAGCTTCGTCCCTAGAGAGGCCCAACTGCCAACCTGACTGTCTCACATCCGCTCTCAGAGCGCCCCTATGGACATAGAAGTGCCCTAGCACCCTAATCAGCAAAGGCGGGTCTGTAAAAAACACAAATTAAATAAAAAACAAATTCAGCAAACAAAAAGAGCGAGACACCTAACCACCACCAAGCATACTCACAGCAAATGCGGACGCACGTAAGAACAATATTGACACGATTCCCATCTCCCAATCTTACGTACCACCTGCTCCGCCATCCCCAACTGAGCCGCCTCGGTAGCTGCACGAATTCGGAAGGAATTCGATCTGAAGTCCTTAACATTCAAACCACACACAACCAGACGCCTCCGAAAAATGCTAACAAACTGATAAACAGACAAAGCCGACCCATCCGCAATCATCAAAAATTCCCCCGGAGCCACACAGCAACAAAAAGGAAGACACCAACCTCACAAGACATTCCCGCAAACCAGCCACACCCAGTAATCCCAATCACAAATCCCTTACCGGTAACATCAGCCTTGGACTTCCGCAAGCAGCAACGCACCATGCCGGGCTCACAGTGCACATCCGAAAACTGCAAACCTCCATGTCCCGTCACATTCTTACTCACCAATTCGCAGACGCGAAAAGCACCAAAGAAGGCCAGGACGAAAGCCTCACTAAACAAGCAACGCTCATAATCAGACACACAAACGACCGCAGCGCATCAAGCAAACCACCAAGCAAATCAAAATATACAGACCGGCGACAATCCCGCACCACATTTCCCCTCCTATAACCCGGGAGAGCTTGACGCACCACAAAATCTTTCGTAACATCTCGCAGCCCCATCATCTTGAACCAAAGCGCAAGGTCCGCCATTCAACCATTCACCACCGACAAACCATCCACACAAGCCTTACCCAACATAAACAACGCCAGAACCACACGGTCATCATCAGAATGACAGCCACCTACAGAGGCTTCCAAAGTCCCCCACAAGTCCCACACCGCAGAATACTTATCCCATGTGCCAGGCGCCAAGGATCCCCTCACTAGATTCACTGCTGATCCAAGACTAGGGTGAAAAGCCAACAAGACCAATCGGAAACCCAGTTGCTCCGCATCTGGCACCAACTCCCAGAGCCGATCCTACTGAAATCGAGACAAAGCATCAGCGAGAGCATTCTGAAAACCCCCGGCACACGAGAAGCAGAAATCCCCACATTGAAGCACAAACACTTCAGCACCAAATGACATAAACTCAGAACAGGAGGAGAACTGGCAGACAAAGTGTTAACATGATGGACCACACTCATGTTATCACACAAAAATTGAACCCGCTTATTCCGCAGTTCGTCACCCCACACTTCCACCGCCACCACAATAGGGAAAAACTCCAGCAAAGCCAGATTCCTGGCCAATCCAGCCAATTTCCACGCCTCAGGCCATTCACCAACACACCATTTTCCAGCAAAATAGGCCCCCAAACCATGCGCACCCTTAGCATCAGTAACCAAATCCAAATCCACTTTCTACACCATCAGATCCATCCACATTGAGCGGCCATTGTGGGGTATGTTCACACGGCTTAATTTAGGCCATTTTTCAGTCCGTAAAGGGCCAAAAAATGGGAAGCAGAACGCCTCCAAACATCTGGCCATTGATTTCAATGGGAAAAACGGCGTTCTGTTCCAAATGGCCATTTTGAAAAATGGCCGCGTAAAAAAACACCAGCGAAGAAGAAGTGCATGTGACTTCTTGAGCCGTTGTTTTATTGACTCTATAGAAAAACAGCTCAAAAAAAGCGAGTTGCTAAAACAAGTCTGAAAATCAGGAGCTGTTTTCCCTTGAAAACAGCTCCGTATTTTCAGGAGTTTTTAATTTTGCCTGCGCACATACCCTAACATTGCAAAAATTCAGCTCAAACACCAAGGTCTGCCTTATGAGCGGAATAAAATTCAAAGGGTGCAAAAGTCCCGCTGTCGTCTGTGACAGGCGACGCGAGAAAACCCTACCCAAGGGCAAAATCCAGAAAGCGCAATTGAGCTTACCCAACAACTATTGCAGCTGGCGCAGCCGGATCTTCTTTAACGACAAGGCCGACCGAACACAACAAACTAAGTCCCACAACTTATCCTCCGGCAATCGGCATTCCATAGCTAAGGAATCCAAATCAATCCCTAAAAATTTAATGACAGAGGTCGGACCCTCCGTCTTGTCAGGAGCCAAAGGTATCCCAAAATTACCAGAAACCTGCTCCACAATCCGCAAAAGGACTAAACACATAGGCGACCCAGCCGTGCCGATACATAAGAAATCATCTAGATAGTGAAGGACCGAATCCAAACCGCATTCGTCCTTCACCACCCATTCTACAAACGTGCTGAAAGTCTCAAAATATGAACAAGAAATGGAGCAGCCCATCGGCAAACAACAATCAACATAAAACATCCCATTCCACTCACTACCAAGCAAAGGAAAATTGTCAGGGTGCATAGGTAACAAGCGAAAGGTAGCCTCAATGTCCGTTTTAGCCATCAAGGCCCCCACCCCAAAATGGCGAACGCAATCAACCGCCTTATCGAAAGACACATCAGAAACCGACGATAATTCCGAGCTGATACCATCATTCAACGACATGCCCTCCGGGTACGACAAATGATGAATCAACCAAAAACTTATTCGGTTCCTTCTTGGGTACCACCCTGAGAGGGGAAATACGCAAATGGGAAAACAGCGGCTCCGCAAACGGACCCGCCATCCTGCCCAAAGCGACTTCCTTTTCAAGTTTTTCTGTAACTACAGTCGGGTGCATCCTAGCCGATTTCAAATTCCGCAGCCGAAAATGCAAAGTCGTAGAAGGAATAGGCAGAGCAACAGTAAAACCCTCCGCTAATAACGCAGCCGCTGCCCTATCGGGTACCTATTTAGAAACTGAATCATCCGTTCTACCCTCACTGGAGTCGATCCCCTTCGATGAAGATTTGCCAGCTTTTCCTTTTCCCCGCTTACAACACTTCGCATGACTGTGAGATCCCCCACAGCCGGAGCACTCGTGCTTAAATTTACACGAGGAGCTGAAGCGGCAGTCCTTTTCGTTGAAACGCCAACAACAATCCTTTTGGAGGCCTGTGGAGGGTCCTGGCGTGTTGAAACCGGCATCAAAGGGCTGCGATTGCGCACGGGGAGCGGCCATAAGGCGCATCCACAAGCTGATATCCTTGTGGTCCCATTTCAAACTAGGCCTAAAAGCCTTTATTTGCTTAAACTGCTAATCATATCTGAGCCACGCAGTGCCCCCTTACACACGATAAGCCTCCCCTATAGAATCCAAATAACAAAACAAAGCTGAACAGTCCTGGGGAGCCTTACCCTCCACAACACCAGCCAAAATTGCAAACGCCTGAAGCCAGTTCGAAAAAGAACGAGAAATAAGACGATAACGCCTCTTCTCCTCCTCCTCTTTCTTACTCTCGTCAGGATTCACATGGTCCAGGTTAAACTTTTAAAGGGGCAAAAGAGAAAAAATTTCCACATACTCATCACGCCAAATTCTTTCCCGTACACCCTGTTTTAAATGCGCTCCTAACGGGTTATCAAAACAGACATAAATCTCACCTCTAGCACGATCATCCAACCGTACCACGTCTACAGCAGACGCCAGAGCTACTTGACCCAGCCAATACCGGCGGCGGCGCCACCACACTCTCCCCCACCGACGATGCAGCCTGCCAAACATTATCCGGACTCACACCCTACTGCCCAGGCACAATACTAGGCACCAACAAATCCCTCATCAATTTCACAAACTGCGACACAGCATCATCAGTCACACATCCAGCAGTCTCACTAACCGCAACCACAGCTGGCGCATGTCTCTCAACCGCTACACCTACAACTAAACGTACACTTATCGAGGGCGCAGACATGCCATGAGACTTACCAGCAGGGCTGGCTCCAGATTTATGTGGGCCCTTGGGCGACACAGACTTGGTATGCCCCCCCATACAGTATAATGCCCCCCATAGCTGCCCCATACAGTATAATGCCCCCCATAGCTGCCACATACAGTATAATTCCCCACGCAGTATACTGCCCCCCATAGCTGCCACCATATCAGCCCTCTTCCATACCTAGTATAATGCCCCCATATGCACCTAATAGAAAAATAATAACATAATTACGTACCTACCCCCGTTCCCACGACGTGTGGAGGATCCTTTTCCTCCTCTGCACTGTCCTGTGAGTGACTCATTGCAGAACGACGCGATGACGTCACTACATCACGCCTGATTGCGCCAAGCTGCTCACGGCACAGTGAATGCTGGAACGAGGCGCCAGCATTCAACCCAACTGAATCTGCGTCCTGCGGACGCCTGCTCAGTTGGAAGCGGGACCAGCGCGGTCAGCGCTGTGTGGCAACGGGCTTAGGGCCCGGTCACAGTTGCCGGCTAAGCCAGGCTGGGACACTACTCTGGTCCTGACATCACTGTCCATATATGGACAGCGATGTAAGGGGCTTTCCCAGAGATGGAGTCCCGGAGCAGAGTTCTCTGCCTGGGACTCCTCTCCTTCTTACATCACTGTCCATATAGGGACAGTGATGCTTTAACGACGGCAGCATCAGCACAGGGCAGCCGAGTGGGCCTCCCCAAGTGGAGTGGGCCCCGGCATTTGCCCGGGTTTGCTGGGTGCCGACGCCGGCCCTGCTTTCCAGGCTGACTACAACTAACCCCGAAACAACCGAAGCATACAGTCCGCGACGGTCAATGTCTGGATCTTCGGCATCCGATAATTGTCTCTCCTCAGCAGACGTCTCAGGCTCCACAAGGTACTTGCCAGCTCCAGCAGGCTGCCGATCCCTGCAAACGAGGCCCTCTCCACTCCGGGCAGATGAAGGGGCAGAGCCTCCTCGGGCGGCTGCCCCCCGGCGACCATCAAGTCCATCACCAGGCTCCCCACTGATGGCATCGGCGGAATGATCAGCCAGGCGCACCGATGACCCGGCCTTCTTCAGGACCCGCTCGCCATAAACACCATTGGCCCGCCGCGGCCGCGCAGCAGACAAAGTCAGTGGCAGCTCCTCCAACGATGCGGCCACCGAGGCCCCGACATCCCTCCTCTCTACTTCCGGAACTGCGCGACCACATAATGCGGCCGCCCGCTGTGGCAGGCCGCCTTCCAATCGCAGCATCCGGGTAGGAGGAGACCCAGTAATGAGGAGGTCCCCACCCAGAGGACCGCGCCAATGCAGCGGATTACTCCCAGAGTGCCGGGAGGCCGGAACCAGGTGTGGCTCACCCCCGGTCTTAGAGGATCACTGACGGGGCTCTGTTTCCGGCACGCAGTCCTGGGAGTAAGCTCTGAACTAAGCCGCACAGAAGGCCAAGTTCTCCTAGGGCGCTGAATAGGCGCTGGGCCTGCAGCCACCTCTTCCACTCCCTGTCTAGCCAGCTTCAGCTGGGCCTAAAGCCACTGAGGTCACCGCAAAGCAGCCAGAGCTCTCATATCGCTAAGAACAGACTCCATCCTACACTGTTCGCTCCTGGGATACAGACTGAGGGACCTTCCTGCTGTTTCCCTATACCCCTCCTATGGATCCTGCGTAACTACTAATCAGGTAAGCCCCCTCACTTTCTCTTTATAAATCCACCCCCTTGAACTTCTCACCCCTAGCACTAACCCGCTATTTACACTTATGTACTTAAAGAGGCTCTGTCACCACATTATAAGTGCCCTATATTGTACATGATGTGATCGGCGCTGTAATGTAGATTACAGAAGTGTTTTTTATTTTTTTTAAACTAGCATTTTTGACGGAGCTATGACCTATATTAGCTTTATGCTAATGACTTTCTTAATGGACAACTGGGCGTGTTTTACTTTTTGGCCAAGTGGGCGTTGTGGAGAGAGGTGTATGACGCTGACCAATCAGTTCCCCCCATTCATTTACACAGCATATAGCGATATAGCTATATCGCTATGTGCAGCCACATACACAAACAGTAAGGTTACTGCAGTGTCCTGACAATGAATATACATTACTTCCAGCCAGGACGTGATGTGTATTCAGAATCCTGACACTTCGCTAACGTTTCTGTGAGATTTACAGCAAGGCAAACGTAATCTCGTTTTAAATGACAGTTTACAGCGTAATCTCGCGAGATTACGCTTGCTGTACTGTAGTGTCGGGATTGTGTTAGCGAAGTGTCAGGATTCTGAATACACATTACGTCCTGGCTGGAGGTAATGTATATTCATTGTCAAGACACTGCAGTAACGTTAGTGTTTGTGTATGTGGCTGCACATGGCGATATAGCTATATCGCTATGTGCTGTGTAAATGAATGGGGAGAAGTGTATGATGCTGATTGGTCACTGATTGGTCAGCGTCATACACTTCTCTCCACAACGCCCACTTGGCCAAAAACTAAAACATGCCCAGTTTTCTAATAAGAAACTCATTAGCATAAAGCTAAAGTAGGTGTTAAGGATCTGCCAGGCACAGCTTCTGTATCCACGCCCATAGGTAATCAGTCTGCATCTGCTTCTATGTCTGTGAGACTGACTCCATCTTCCACCACTCAGGATGGCAGGCTTAGGAGTGGGAGAGCCTATCGCAGCCTGGCCAGACGGAGCTAGCTCCCGCCCTCTGTCTATTTATTCCTGCCTTTCCTGTTCCTCCTTGCTTGTGATTCTTCTCTGTTGGTTTCCTGGATCTACTGCAGCTTCTTGAACTACTTGTCCCTGCTTCGTATTGACCCTGGCTTACTGACTACTCTCCTGCTCTGCGTTTGGTACCTCGTACACTCCTGGTTTGACTCGGCTTGTTCACTCCTCTCCTGCTCTACGTTTGGCACAACGTACTCTCCTGGTTTTACTCGGCTCGTTTACTACTCTTGTTGCTCACTGTGTTTCCGTGGGCAACTGCCCCGTTTCCCTTTGTTCTGTGTTTCCTTGTCTGGTTGTCTGTCGTGCACTTACTGAGTGTAGGGACCGTCGCCCAGTTGTACCCCGTCGCCTAGGGTGGGTCGTTGCAAGTAGGCAGGGACTGAGTGGCGGGAAGATTAGGGCTCACTTGTCTGTTTCCCTATCCCTGTCATTACATAATCACAAGCCATATACCTACTGTACCCTGGTCCCTCACACCACTTTGGACCCCCTTGAGACCCTGGTTCAGCAAATGCAGGGTCTCTCCCTACAGGTCCAGGCCCTGGCTCAGAGGGTCAACCAGCCTGATGCTACCATGGTAGTGCCCCTCACCTCACCTCCTGAACCCCTCCTCAAGTTGCCTGACCGGTTCTCAGGGGACCGGAAGACTTTTCTCTCCTTTCGGGAGAGTTGTAGGCTCTATTTTCGCTTAAAGCCTCACTCCTCAGGTTCTGAGAGCCAGCAGGTGGGTATAATTATGTCCCGGCTCGAGGAAGGGCCCCAAGAATGGGCCTTCTCCTTGGCTCCTGATGCCCATGAACTTTCCTCCGTTGATCTTTTCTTTTCTGCTCTCGGACTCATTTATGACAAGACTGACAGGACTGCCTTTGCCGAGAGTCAGCTGGTGACCTTACGTCAGGGTAAGAGACCTGTTGAGGAGTATTGCTCTGACTTTAGGAAGTGGTGCGTAGCTTCTCGGTGGAATGACCCTGCCTTAAGGTGGCAGTTTAGGTTGCATCTGTCGAACGCCCTGAAAGACCTGCTAGTTAGTTATCCCTCTTCTGACTCCCTAGACCAGGTTATGGCTATAGCGGTACGACTTGACCGACATCTCAGGGAACGACAACGTGAACGTTTATGTGTTTTCTCCTCTGACTCCCCCATGATGCCTCCCGAGGTCCCGTTGCTCCGTTCTTCCACGGAAGACTCGGAGGTACCTATGCAACTCGGGGCCTCCGTGTCCCCCCAACAACGTAGGGAGTTCCGCAGGAAGAATGGTCTCTTCTTCTATTGTGGGGATGACAAGCATCAAGTGAACACCTGTCCTAGGCGTAAGAATAAGCAGCCGGAAAACTTCCACGCCTAAGTGATCATCGGGGAGGTCACTTGGGCGCACAGGTATTTCCCGTAAATATGAAACGTAATAAAATCTTGCTTCCCTTTCAGGTCTGTTTTGGTGGTAGGTCTGCTACCGGCAGTGCCTTCGTGGATTCAGGGTCGTCTGCTAATATCATGTCTGTGGAATCTGCTATGTCTCTAGCTATGCCTTTGATTGATTTGCCTAAACCTGTCCCGGTAGTGGGTATTGACTCCACTCCTCTTGCTAATGGTTATTTTACACAGCATACCCCTGTTTTTGAACTCCTTGTTGGCTCCATGCATTTGGAGCAGTGCTCTGTACTGTTGATGCAAGGATTATCGTCCGATTTGGTTTTAGGCCTTCCCTGGTTGCAGTTGCATAATCCCACGTTTGACTGGAATACTGGGGATCTTACCAAATGGGGTAATGACTGCTTGACGTCATGTTTTTCTGTTAATTCTATTTCTCCCCCTGAGGAGGTGAACACGCTAACCTGAGTTTGTTCAGGACTTCGCTGATGTTTTCTCTAAGGAGGCCTCCGAAATGTTACCTCCTCATAGAGAATACGATTGCGCTATCGATTTGGTACCAGGAGATAAGCTCCCTAAGGGTAGGATATTTAATCTCTCTTGTCCCGAACGTGAAGCCATGAGAGAGTATATCCAGGAATGCCTGGCCAAGGGTTACATTCGCCCCTCTACTTCTCCGGTAGGTGCTGGCTTCTTCTTCCTAGGGAAGAAGGATGGTGGTCTTAGGCCATGCATTGACTACCGTAACTTGAATAAGGTCACTGTAAGGAACCAGTATCCCCTTCCTTTGATTCCTGATCTCTTTAATCAGGTTCAGTGGGCCCAATGGTTCTCTAAGTTTGATCTACGGGGGGCGTATAACCTTATCCACATCAAAGAGGGGGATGAGTGGAAGACTGCGTTTAACACGCCCGAAGGTCATTTCGAATACCTCGTCATGCCCTTTGGGTTGTGTAATGCTCCCGCGGTCTTCCAGAATTTGATAAATTAGATTTTAAGAGATTACCTGGGGGTATTTCTTGTAGTGTACCTTGATGACATACTTGTGTTTTCCAAGGACTGGTCCTCCCACATTGAGCATGTCAGGAAGGTGCTCCAGGTCCTTCGGGAAAACAAACTGTTTGCGAAGACCGAAAAATGTGTGTTTGGGGTGCAGGAGATACCATTTTTGGGTCAAATCCTCACTCCTCAAAAATTCCGCATGGACCCCGCCAAGGTCCAGGCTGTGGCGGAATGGGTCCAACCTGCCTCCCTGAAGGCGTTACAGTGTTTCTTGGGGTTCGCTAATTATTACAGGAGATTTATTGCTAACTTCTCGGTCATCGCTAAGCCTCTTACGGACCACACTCGCAAGGGTGCTGATCTCCTCCACTGGCCTCCTGAGGCTGTCCAGGCTTTTGAGGCCCTTAAGAAGTGCTTTATCTCGGCCCCGGTGTTGGTTCAGCCCAACCAAATGGAGCCATTTATCGTGGAGGTTGACGCGTCCGAGGTGGGAGTGGGGGCTGTCTTGTCCCAGGGAACCAGGTCCCTCACCCATCTCCGTCCCTGTGCCTACTTCTCCAGGAAGTTTTCGCCCACTGATTGTAACTATGATATTGGCAACCGCGAACTCTTAGCCATTAAATGGACATTTGAAGAGTGGCGCCACTTCCTGGAGGGGGCTAGGCACCAGGTAACGGTCCTTACCGACCACAAGAATCTGGTTTTCCTAGAATCGGCCCGGAGGCTAAACCCAAGACAAGCTTGATGGGCGTTATTTTTTACCAGATTCAATTTTTTGGTTACCTATAGGGCTGGGTCTAAAAATATTAAGGCTGATGCACTGTCGCGTAGCTTCATGGCCAGCCCTCCTTCGGAGGAAGATCCTGCTTGTATTTTGCCTCCAGGTATAATCATTTCCTCTATTGATTCTGATTTAGTCTCTGAAATTGCTGCTGATCAAGGTTCAGCTCCCGGGAACCTTCCTGAGAACAAGCTGTTTGTTCCCCTGCAATTCCGGCTAAACGTACTTAGGGAAAATCATGACTCCGCACTATCTGGTCATCCAGGCATCCTGGGTACCAAGCACCTCATTGCCAGAAACTATTGGAGGCCTGGGTTGCCTAAAGACGTTAAGGCCTACGTCGCCGCTTGTGAAGTTTGTGCTAGGTCCAAGACTCCCAGGTCCCGACCAGCGGGCTTACTACGTTCTTTGCCCATTCCCCAGAGACCTTGGACCCATATCTCCATGGATTTTATCACCGATTTGCCGTCCATCTCAAGGCAAGTCGGTGGTGTGGGTTGTAGTAGACCGCTTCAGTAAGATGTGCCACTTTGTGCCCCTCAAAAAGCGACCCAATGCTAAGACGTTAGCTACCTTGTTTGTGAAACACGTCCTGCGTCTCCATGGGGTCCCTGTCAATATTGTTTCTGACAGAGGGGTACAATTTGTTTCATTGTTTTGGAGAGCCTTCTGTAAAAAGTTGGAGATTGATCTGTCCTTCTCCTCTGCCTTCCATCCTGAAACTAATGGCCAAACCGAGAGGACTAATCAGTCTCGAGAACAATATTTAAGGTGTTTTATCTATGACTGTCAATATGATTGGGTCTCATTCATTCCCCTCGCCGAATTTTCCCTTAATAACCGGGTCAGTAACTCGTCAGGGGTCTCCCCCTTTTTCTGTAATTTTGGGTTTAATCCACGGTTCTCCTCCATTTCACCTGGTAGTTCCAACAATCCCGAGGTAGAGGTCGTTCATCGGGAACTGTGCACAGTCTGGGCCCAGGTTCAGAAGAACCTAGAGGCGTCCCAGAGCATACAAAAAAACTCAGGCAGATAGAAGACGTTCTGCTAACCCCTTGTTTATGGTCGGGGATCTGGTGTGGCTATCGTCAAAGAACTTGCACCTTAAAGTCCCGTCCAAGAAGTTTGCTCCCCGGTTTATAGGGCCGTACAAGGTCATTGAAGTCCTCAATCCTGTCTCCTTCCGACTGGAGTTGCCCCCATCTTTTCGAGTACACGACGTGTTTCATGCCCCTCTCCTTAAACGCTGCTCCCCGTCCTTGGCTCCCTCGAGGAATCCTCCTGTCCCCGTTCTCACCCCTGAGGGGGTAGAATTCGAGGTGGCCAAGATTGTGGACAGCAAGATGGTCCAAGGCTCCCTCCAGTACCTGGTCCATTGGAGAGGATACGGGCCTGAGGAGAGTACTTGGGTACCCGCCCGGGATGTTCACGCTGGGGTATTGGTCAGGAGGTTCCACCTTCGTTTCCCCAATAAACCAGGACCATCTAGAAAGGGTCCGGTGGCCCCTCATAAAAGGGGGGGTACTGTTAAGGATCTGCCAGGCACAGCTTCTGTATCCACGCCCATAGGTAATCAGTCTGCACCTGCTTCTATGTCTGTGAGACTGACTCCATCTTCCACCACTCAGGATGGCAGGCTTAGGAGTGGGAGAGCCTATCACAGCCTGGCCAGACGGAGCTAGCTCCCGCCCTCTGTCTATTTATTCCTGCCTTTCCTGTTCCTCCTTGCTTGTGATTCTTCTCTGTTGGTTTCCTGGCCCTGCTGCAGCTTCTTGAACTACTTGTCCCTGCTTTGTATTGACCCTGGCTTACTGACTACTCTCCTGCTCTGCGTTTGGTACCTCGTACACTCCTGGTTTGACTCGGCTTGTTCACTCCTCTCCTGCTCTACGTTTGGCACCTCGTACTCTCCTGGTTTTACTCGGCTCATTTACTACTCTTGTTGCTCACGGTGTTTCTGTGGGCAACTGCCCCGTTTCCCTTTGTTCTGTGTTTCCTTGTCTGGTTGTCTGTCGTGCACTTACTGAGTGTAGGGACCGTTGCCCAGTTGTACCCCGTCGCCTAGGGCGGGTCGTTGCAAGTAGGCAGGGACTGAGTGGCGGGTAGATTAGGGCTCACTTGTCTGTTTCCCTATACCTGTCATTACAGTAGGTCATAAATCCGTCCAAACATTATCGTTTTTCTAAATAAAAAACGCTGCTGTAATCTACATTACAGCGCCGATCACATCATGTACAAGATAGGCCACTTATAATGTGGTGACAGAGCCTCTTTAACCCCTTCATACTATGTTAATCCTTTACTACCCCCTAGGGCTGGAGCATCCCTCCAAAGTCATGGAGCCTTCCCCTAAACTGCGTTCAGGAGCCCGCACTGCAGTTGGAACGGGCAAGCCTTATTACGGCCGTGTTCTGTAGTCCGGGCACATTGAAAATAATTTCAATATTTAGATTAAAAAGACATGGACACCACAATCCACAATGTATACATTGATCTGAGCCGCTTGGCATAATTTCTAAACATGAACATGAGGTTCTTAGTTAACATTTTGATCAAACTGTATAAGCCCACTTGCCACTACACGGCGACCTGTTTTAAAGTGGGTCCCTACTCTAGCGGTTGCAGCACCGCATGGCAGCCACCGCCACCGCAGCACCGCTCCTGCAGAGGGAGCAACCCAGGGGCCCAAAAGCACCCATGCCATGAGACCGTGCCAAGCCTCCTTGGCTCTGGGCTACGTCCCCCCACAAATGCAGCACTACAGCAACAGACACCACAATACAGCACCACAACATGTGAACAGATGGAATAAGCTCACCTTAACATGCGCCCCAGTGGCCAACTGAGAGCACAAGCAAGAGCAGAAACACTTATGAGGTCATTCCTGGATTAAAATCAGCTGTTTTTTTTTTCAAATGTGTGGAGTGCTGGTCCAAGTAAAACAAATAAATGGAAAAGGGTAGATTTTATATATATATATATATATATATATATATATACATACACACACAGTGAAGGAAATAAGTATTTGATCCCTTGCTGATTTTGTAAGTTTGCCCACTGTCAAATACATGAGCAGTCTAGAATTTTTAGGCTAGGTTAATTTTACCAGTGAGAGATAGATTATATTTTAAAAAAAAACTGAAAATCACATTGTCAAAATTATATATATTTATTTGCATTGTACACAGAGAAATAAGTATTTGATCCCTTTGGCAAACAAGACTTAATACTTGGTGGCAAAACCCTTTTTGGCAAGCACAGCGGTCAGACGTTATTTGTAGTTGATAATGAGGTTTGCACACATGTTAGATGGAATTTTGGCCCACTCCTCTTTGCAGATCATCTGTAAATCACTAAGATTTCGAGGCTGTCGCTTGGCAACTCGGATCTTCAGCTCCCTCCATAAGTTTTCGATGGGATTAAGGTCTGGAGACTGGCTAGGCAACTCCATGACCTTAATGTGCTTCTTTTTGAGCCACTCCTTTGTTGCCTTGGCTGTATGTTTCAGGTCATTGTCATGCTGGAAGACCCAGCCACGAGCCATTTCTAATGTCCTGGTGGAGGGAAGGAGGTTGTCACTCAGGATTTGACGGTACATGGCTCCATCCATTCTCCCATTGATGCGGTGAAGTAGTCCTGTGCCCTTAGCAGAGAAACACCCCCAAAACATAATGTTTCCACCTCCATGCTTGACAGTGGGGACGGTGTTCTTTGGGTCATAGGCAGCATTTCTCTTCCGCCAAACACGGCAAGTTGAGTTAATGCCAAAGAGCTCAATTTTAGTCTCATCTGACCACAGCACCTTCTCTCAATCACTCTCAGAATCATCCAGATGTTCATTTGGAAACTTCAGACGGGCCTGTACATGTGCCCTCTTGAGCAGGGGGACCTTGCGGGCACTGCAGGATTTTAATCCATTACGGCGTAATGTGTTACCAATTGTTTTCTTGGTGACTGTGGTCCCAGCTGCCTTGAGATCATTAACAAGTTCCCCCCGTGTAGTTTTCGGCTGAGCTCTCACCTTCCTCAGGATCAAGGATACCCCACGAGGTGAGATTTTGCATGGAGCCCCAGATCGATGTCGTTTGACAGTCATTTTGTATGTCTTCCATTTTCTTACTATTGCACCAACAGTTGTCTCCTTCTCACCCAGCGTCTTACTTATGGTTTTGTAGCCCATTCCAGCCTTGTGCAGGTCTATGATCTTGTCTCTGACATCCTTAGAAAGCTCTTTGGTCTTGCCCATGTTGTAGAGGTTAGAGTCAGACTGATTAATTGAGTCTGTGGACAGGAGTCTTTTATACAGGTGACCATGTAAGACAGCTGTCTTTAATGCAGGCACCAAGTTGATTTGGAGCGTGTAACTGGTCTGGAGGAGGCTGAACTCTTAATGGTTGGTAGGGGATCAAATACTTATCTCTCTGTGCACAATGCAAATAAATATATATAATTTTGACAATGTGATTTTCTTTTTTTTTTTTTTAGATAATCTCTCTCTCACTGGTAAAATTAACCTAGCCTAAAAATTCTAGACTGTTCATGTCTTTGACAGTGGGCAAACTTACAAAATCAGCAAGGGATCAAATACTTATTTCCTTCACTGTATGAGGAAAAAGACATGGACCGCACAATCCATAATGTATACGTTGATCTGAGCCGCTAGGCATAATTTCTAAACATGAACATGAGGTTCTTAGTTAACATTTTGATCAAACTGTATAAGCCCACTTGCCACTACACGGCGACGTGTTTTAAAGTGGGTCCCTACGCCACCGCCACCTCAGCGCCGCTCCTGCAGAGGGAGCAACCCAGGGGCCCAAAAGCACCCATGCCATCAGACCGTGCCAAGCCTCCTTGGCTCTGGACTACGTCATTGAAAATAATGGCCTCGGCCATGTGCACGGCCCGCGATTTGCAGGCGACTCGCGGCTGACAGTCCACTGCCGCCCGACCCGAAAATCACGGCTGTGCACATGGATACGGTCGTGTGCATGAGGCCTTAATGTTGTTTGTCAGTGGTGGTCTGACGTGTTTGTTCTATTTTTGAAGGCATTCTTACTTTGCAGCATTTTTCCACAACTGCCTAAAACTTTTGCTCAGTACTGTGCCCACATATGCCCTGTGGGAAGACCTCATTAAAGGCCGCACTCAGTGATAGGAGTATATATATATATATATATATATATATATATATATATATATATATATATATATATATATATATATATATATATATATATAAAATATTAGAAGTAAAAAAATACCTTCCCCTTATTTTTCATTAAAATAATGTAAGCACAAACCGAACTATTAAAATATATTTGTTATTTATCTGGCACGTTGAATGCTACAAAAAAATAATTTTTGTTGTTTTTTATAAATTTTTTTTAGTCACCTCGTCTCGCAAAAAAATGGAATAGCAAATGATTAAAAATTCTTATGTACCCCAAAATAGTATAATAAAAACTACAGCTTGTGCAACAACGGAAAAAGAAAAGTTATGGGTCTCAGAATATTGCAACACAAAACAATTTATTTTTTAACAAATTGTTTTTATTTGGTAAAAGTATTAAAAAATAAAAAATCTTTTAGTGGGTACTGTGACGTAATCAGTGCATGCGCAGTAGAGACAATTAGACCAGTGAAACTTAAAGAGGCTCTGTCACCAGATTTTCAAACCCATATCTCGTATTGCAGCAGATCTGCGCTGCAATGTAGATAACAGTAACGGTTTTTTTTTTTTCAAAAACGAGCATTTTTGGCCAAGTTATGAGCATTTTTATATTTATGCAAATGAGCCTTTCTTAAGTACAACTGGGCGTGTTTAAAATTAAGTACAAGTGGGCGTGTATTGTGTGTGTACATCTGGGCGTTTTTACTTGTTTTACTAGCTGGGCGTTGTGAATGGAAGTGTATGATGCTGACGAATCAGCATCATCCACTTCTCTTCGTTACCACCCAGCTTCTGGCAGTGCACAGACACACAGCGTGTTCTCGAGAGATCACGCTGTGACGTCACTTCCTGCCCCAGGTCCTGCATCGTGTCGGACGAGCGAGGACACATCGGCACCAGGCGACAGAGGCTACAGTTGATACAAAAGGTACTAAAGTAAATAAAAATCCAGCATACATAAGAGTATAGTAAAATGACAAATAGCCGTAGCCAATAAAAAAAAATCACAGAAAAATTCTTATTGAAGTTTATGATTTCAGCTGTGTAGCAATGTATTCCTAAAATGTGACTAAGGCCTTATTCACACGAACGTGTGCGTTTTGCGCGCGTTGCAGTTGCGTGTGTCATAAGTGTTTGGTGCGTGGCTGCGTGATTTTCACGCATATGCCATGCTTATGACATGCGGTTTTGAACTTTAGAAAAAGAAATGAAGGAAGTGCTTTTATTTTCTCCTTCATTTCTTTATCTACTGTTGTGCCAATCACGCGTGTCACACTGAAGTGCTTCCGTGTGCCATGCGCGATTTTCATGCACCCATTGACTTCAATGGGTGCGTGATACGCGAAAAACGGCCAAGTATAGGACATGTCGTGAGTTTTACGCAGCGGACATACTCTGCGTGAAAATCATGGACTGTCTGAACGTCCCCATTCACTAACATAGGTCCGTGCGTCGCGCGTGATTTCCACGCGCGTATCACGGACGTAATACACGTTCGTGTTAATAAGGCCTTAAAGTGTAACTAAACTTTGAACAAATTTCTGACATGTTATAGTGACATGTTAGAAGTTTTGATCGGTGGTGGGCCGAGCACTGGGCCCCCCACTGATCGCTAAAACAAAGCGGAAGATAGGGGATACATGTATTTTGTAGGACAACCCCTATAAGGGGTTTAATCTGGGGTCCATAGACCCCCACCAATCCTAGAACAGGCTTACCTTGCCATCCCTGTGCGCCCCACATGAATGGAGCGGTACTGCACATGCTCGGCCACTGCTCCGTTGTCTTTCCATGGGGCTGCCGCTTGACTATCTCCGACAGCGCCATAGAAAATAAATGGAACCATGGCCGAGCATGCACAGTACTGCTCCATTCATATGGGGCGAACAGGGACGGCAAGGTAAGCAAATTTTTGGGATCTCTGTGGGTCCTAGTGGTCTGACTCCCATCGATCAGATATTTATCATCTATCCTGCGGATAGGTGATAAATATAAATTATGGGAAAACACCTTTAACCACTTCCTGACCAGAGGCTTTACCCCCCTTCCTGACCAGGCCCATTTTCAAGTTTTAGCCATGTGCCAATTTAAAAGCGAATTGTTCTTCAATTACTCTTCCAATCTACATGTATTTGGTCTTGTTTTTTTTTTTTTTTAGAACATGTTGGGCTTCCATATTTTGTAAAAAAATAATCGTAATCATTGCCAGTGATTACAGGCACGGCCAGCCGCGGACAGACACTCGCATATGCAGACTGTAAAGCACGGTCCATAAAATAAAAAAAATAGGACATGTCCTTTGTTTTGCGGATCATTTTTACTGCCCGGACAACTACCCATAAATATACGGGAAGGCGTCCGTGGGCAATAAAAATGAATGGGTCCGTACTTTGATCCGCAATTTCGTTCTGTAATTGCGGATCAAAATTACGCCCATGATCATGGGGCCTAAAACTGTACATCTATATATGATCTACATTCATATATATACACTACCGTTCAAAAGTTTAGGTTCACTTAGAAATTTCCTTATTTTTGAAAGAAAAGCACAGTTTTTTTCAATGAAGATAACATTAAATTAATCAGAAATACACTCTATACATTGTTAATGTGCTAAATGACTATTCTAGCTGCAAACATCTGGTTTTTAATGCAATATCTACATAGGTGTATAGAGGCCCATTTCCAGCAACCATCACTCCAGTGTTCTAATGGTACATTGTGTTTGCTAACTGTGTTAGAAGGCTAATGGATGATTAGAAAACACTTGAAAACCCTTGTGCAATTATGTTAGCACCGCTGTAAACAGTTTTGCTGTTTAGAAGAGCTATAAAACTGACCTTCCTTTGAGCTAGTTGAGAATCTGGAGCATTACATTTGTGGGTTCGATTAAACTCTCAAAATGGCTGGAAAAAGAGAGCTTTCATGTGAAACGCGACAGTCTATTCTTGTTCTTAGAAATGAAGGCTATTCCGTGCGAGAAATTGCCAAGAAACTGAAGATTTCCTACAACGGTGTGTAATACTCCCTTCAGAGGACAGCACACACAGGCTCTAACCAGAGTAGAAAGAGAAGTGGGAGGCCCCGCTGCACAACTGAGCTACAAGACAAGTACATTAGAGTCTCTAGTTTGAGAAATAGACGCCTCACAGGTCCTCAACTGGCAGCTTCATTAAATAGTACCCGCAAAACGCCAGTGTCAATGTCTACAGTGAAGAGGCGACTCCGGGATGCTGGCCTTCAGGGCAGAGTGGCAAAGAAAAAGCCATATCTGAGACTGGCTAATAAAAGGAAAAGATTAATATGGGCAAAAGCACACAGACATTGGACAGAGGAAGATTGGGAAAAAGTGTTATGGACAGACGAATCGAAGTTTGAGGTGTTTGGATCACACAGAAGAACATTTGTGAGACGCAGAACAACTGAAAAGATGCTGGAAGAGTGCCTGACGCCATCTGTCAAGCATGGTGGAGGTAATGTGATGGTCTGGGGTTGCTTTGGTGCTGGTAAAGTGGGAGATTTGTACAAGGTAACAGGGATTTTGAATAAGGAAGGCTATCACTCCATTTTGCAACGCCATGTCATACATAGTTACATAGTTAGTACGACTGAAAAAAGACAAATGTCCATCAAGTTCAACCAAGGGACAGGAAAAGGGAAGGGAAAAATTTTCTACGCATAGGAGCTAATTTTTTTTTGTTCTAGGAAATTATCTAACCCTTTTTTAAAGCCATCTACTGTCCCTGCTGTGACCAGCTCCTGCGGTAGGCTATTCCATAGATTCACAATTCTCACAGTAAAGAAGGCTTGTCGCCTCTGCAGGTTGAACCTTTTTTTCTCCAGACGGAGGGAGTGCCCCCTTGTTATTTGAGGGGGTTTTACATGGAACAGGAAAACATACCCTGTGGACAGCGCTTGATTGGAGCCAATTTCATCCTACAACAGGACAATGACCCAAAGCACACCTCCAAATTACGCAAGAACTATTTAGGGAAGAAGCAGGCAGCTGGTATTCTATCTGTAATGGAGTGGCCAGCGCAGTCACCAGATCTCAACCCCATAGAGCTGTTGTGGGAGCAGCTTGACCATATGGTATGCAAGAAGTGCCCATCAAGCCAATCCAACTTGTGGGAGGGCCTTCTGGAAGCATGGGGTGAAATTTCTCCCGCTTACCTCAGCAAATTAATAGCTAGAATGCCAAAGGTCTGCAATGCTGTAATTGCTGCAAATGGAGCATTCTTTGACGAAAGCAAAGTTTGAAGGACAAAAATTCTTATTTCTAACCTTGTCAATGTCTGGACTATATTTTCT
Source organism: Rhinoderma darwinii (assembly GCF_050947455.1). NCBI lineage: Eukaryota > Metazoa > Chordata > Amphibia > Anura > Rhinodermatidae > Rhinoderma > Rhinoderma darwinii. The sequence continues at coordinate 370,318,209 of NC_134689.1, forward strand.
AGTCATTTTGCAACTCATTTGATAAATATAAGTGTGAGTTTTCATGGAAAACACAAAATTGTCTGGGTGACCCCAAACTTTTGAGAGGTAGTGTATATATACATATACAGTGAAGGAAATAAGTATTTGATCCCTTGCTGATTTTGTAAGTTTGCCCACTGTCAAAGACATGAACAGTCTAGAATTTTTAGGCTAGGTTAATTTTTACCAGTGAGAGATAGATTACATAAAAAAAAAAAAAAACAGAAATTCACATAGTCAAAATTATATATATTTATTTGCATTGTGCACAGAGAAATAAGTATTTGATCCCCTACCAACCATTAAGAGTTCAGCCTCCTCCAAACCAGTTACACGCTCCAAATAAACTTGGTGCCTGCATTAAAGACAGCTGTCTTAAATGGTCACCTGTATAAAAGACTCCTGTCCACAGACTCAATTAATCAGTCTGACTCTAACCTCTACAACATGGGCAAGACCAAAGAGCTTTCTAAGGATGTCAGGGACAAGATCATAGACCTGCACAAGGCTGGAATGGGCTACAAAACCATAAGTAAGACGCTGGGTGAGAAGGAAACAACTGTTGGTGCAATAGTAAGAAAATGGAAGACATACAAAATGACTGTCAATCGACATCGATCTGGGGCTCCATGCAAAATCTCACCTCGTGGGGTATCCTTGATCCTGAGGAAGGTGAGAGATTAGCCGAAAACTACACGGGGGCAACTTGTTAATGATCTCAAGGCAGCTGGGACCACAGTCACCAAGAAAACCATTGGTAACACATTACGCCGTAATGGATTAAAATCCTGCAGTGCCCGCAAGGTCCCCCTGCTTAAGAAGGCACATGTACAGGCCCGTCTGAAGTTTGCAAATGAACATCTGGATGATTCTGAGAGTGATTGGGAGAAGGTGCTGTGGTCAGATGAGACTAAAATTGAGCTCTTTGGCATTAACTCAACTCGCCGTGTTTGGAGGAAGAGAAATGCTGCCTAAGACCCAAAGAACACCATCCCCACTGTCAAGCATGGAGGTGGAAACATTATGTTTTGGGGGTGTTTCTCTGCTAAGGGCACAGGACTACTTCACCGCATCAATGGGAGAATGGATGGAGCCATGTACGGTCAAATCCTGAGTGACAACCTCCTTCCCTCCACCAGGACATTAAAAATGGCTCGTGGCTGGGTCTTCCAGCACGAAAATGACCCGAAACATACAGCCAAGGCAGCAAAGGAGTGGCTCAAATAGAAGCACATTAAGGTCATGGAGTGGCCTAGCCAGTCTCCAGACCTTAATCCCATCGAAAACTTATGGAGGGAGCTGAAGATCCGAGTTGCCAAGCGACAGCCTCAAAATCGTAATGATTTACAGATGATCTGCAAAGAGGAGTGGGCCAAAATTCCATCTAACATGTGTGCAAACCTCATCATCCACTACAAAAAAACGTCTCACTGCTGTGCTTGCCAACAAGGGTTTTGCCACCAAGTATTAAGTCTTGTTTGCCAAAGGGATCAAATACTTATTTCTCTGTGCACAATGCAAATAAATATATATAATTGTGACAATGTGATTTTCTTTTTTTTTAAATATATATAATCTATCTCTCACTGGTAAAATTAACCTAGCCTAAAAATTCTAGACTGTTCATGTCTTTGACAGTGGGCAAACTTACAAAATCAGCAAGGGATCAAATACTTATTTCCTTCACTGTATATATATATATATATATATATATATATATATATATATATATATGAAAGATATAGATAAAGAGATGGGTAGATAGAAACGATAATAATCTTTATTTTGTATAACAATTTTTTCTCACAATTATATATATATGTTTTCTCTTTTTTATATATATATATATATATATACGTACTGTCCAATTGTAGATGAACACAGCACTCCACGCAGCTATATATTAGGCCATGTGCACGTTACCAGAGGATGAATCAGTTCCCCATCTTGAATACATAGAAACCATAGGCCAAAATAACGGCACCAGGACTTCCAGATAGATGAAAAAAGGGTGGATTTATTCACCTCAAGTGAGCAGCGACGTTTCAGTTTGTCACAGAACCTTTCTCAAGCTGTACAACACTACACACATTGTCAGATATAAATAGGAGGTACATCCAATAATTAACATAAAACCAACTGATGTACAATTTGCAAAAATCAAGTATATACATAAAACATTCAACCCATATTATGGAACAGTTGTTCAAAGTGCATAAGTACAATCGTACTATCATATACCAGGTGCAGTGTATATGGGTACAAAATATGTAAAAACAATCTACTGTGCTTCAATTAGCAATCTAAAAGATATAGATATATGTAAATCACATAGGAGATCATACATTACTAATCTGTTGCACACCCTGAGACAGCAGCGTTCGTGCGCGCCTACTGCGCATGCTCAATGATGGCGCCAAGACCGGAAATAGAGTCTCTTTCTACTTCCCCCTGAGAACAAATATTTGTGTGAGTTTTGTGTCTTTTTCTAATGTATTAGTGGCATTTGTGTGCGTGTTGCTTTCAGTGTGAGTGGTATGTGTGGTATAGGTCTAGTGTGTAAGTGTTATGTGAGGTATGTGTTTAGCATTTGTGTGGTGTGTGCTGTATGTGTCCAGTGTAAGAAGTGCGTGTGGTATGTGTCTAGTGTCTGGTACATGTCTAGTGTGTGTGTGTGTGGTATGTGTCTAGTATGTGAGTGGTGTGTGCAGCATCTGTGCCGGGTGTGAGTAGTGCGTGTTCAACATGTGTCCTTGGTGTGGGTCAACAACATGCTGCATATGTCTTAGGTGTGAGAGGCGAGAGTGGAGGATATATCCTAGGTGTGGGTGGTGCATGTGCGGCATATATCCTAGGTGTGAGTGGGGAATGTGTTCTAGGTGTAAGAGTTGTGCGTGCAGTTGTGTCCTTAGGTGTGCGTACGCATGTGTCCTAGGTGTGAGTGGTGTGCGTGTGCATGATTCCAAGATGTGAGTGGTGTGCATGCACTTGTTTCCTAGGTGTGAGTGGTGTGCGTGCGCATGTGTCCTAGGTGTGAGTGGTGTGCGTGCGCATGTGTCCTAGGTGTGAGTGTTGTGTGTGTGCATGTGTCCTAGGTGTTAGTGTTGTGCGTGCGCATGTGTCCTAGGTGTTAGTGGTGTGTGAGCGCATGTGTCCTAGGTGTTAGTGGTGTGCGTGCGCATCTATCCTAGGTGTGAGTGGCACGAATGCAGCAGGTGTCCAGCTTGTGGGTTGCATCTGTGCGTCATGTGTCCAGCATGTGAGTGTGGGTGTATATGGCTGTATATAAAACTTAAATCATACTATTTAGTTACAGTATGGTGATATTTTAGCATTGTATAATGGTATAATTTGCAATCTTTATACGTCAGTATTAGACCATAATCACGCAATCAGGATTTGATTAGGATAAAGTCCCTAATTCCAAACTGAAATCCCTTTCAAATCCACTAACATTCTGCATCCATTACAAGTGAATGGGCTATTTTATACCCCATTCACATGCAGCGGAAAGAAGTCTGCTTGAATTTATTTATGCTCTGCAAATAAAAAATCCTCTAGAATAATGAGCGTGTTCATTATTCTTGTGGAAGAGCTGTGGATTAGTTGGAGTTGGAGCAATCAGGACTATTCCTCTTTCATTTACACCTGTTTTAATAAATTCATTCATGTCTTGTATAGCTGAAGGGTGGTCCCATGTACTCCAGCCCAACTCTGGCGGCTGCGTATGGCCTGCGGTGGGCCTGTGTGCTTAAAATGTCAGGGCTGATTTTAAGTCCCAGTCCGGCCCTACCCCCAACCTCCTGTCCCTACACATTTTGCCAAGCGATTGTTGTAGGAAATCACTGATCAGATGGCATCTACTGTATATCTACGACCAATGCTACACTATTTCCACATTTACTTTCCCACAGGCAGTTTTAATAAAGACAGCAAATATCAGAAGCTCCTTCGTCAGGCTGACAGGAGGAAGTAGTTTGGAGAGGGAAGTTGTTTGAGTTTCTAGGATAGAGGTTTGATATTACTAAACTTCTCATGCAGGAGTCATAATGTAAGCAGAAGATTAGAGACTTGTTGAAACTGGTTCTTCGCGCCCTCCACCCTCCGTGCAGCCAGGTGTCTGGAGATCAGTGACGTCAGATGGGATGAGGGAAACCCCTTATTGACTCATAGTAACCCTTCATGTGGATGCAGAGTCAGCAGATTGTTTAACCCTTGGCAGACTATAATATGGGACACGCATTGCACTGGAAATACAATTCAAATACTAGGGTGTCTTCAGTTCACACTGTGGACGGTTACAAAGCAGATATATTTCAAGACGTAGGCAAAGCCTTTGAGTTATATAGCGCTTGTGTTCATTTTTACTACAGGCATCTATAAGATGCCTATAGAGTGTAGATACAGCAGGCGCACTTCGGGGGTGTTGTTTGAAACTTCTGCAGTCCTTGGGAAGGTTTGTGAGGGGTCAGTGGCTATCCTTCAACCTGACTGAGCTCTCGTCCCCAAGCACCACCCTTTTCACAGGGACTAGAGGAGCAATACCCTTAGGCCTAATTCACACGAACGTATTTCACCTCTGTGTTACGCGCGTTAAAACAACGGACGTCACACGGACCTATGCAATTCAATGGGGCCATTCAGACATTGTGTTTTTCACGCAGCGTGTCCACTGCGTGAAAATCACTGCATGTCCTATACTTGTGCGTTTTTTGTGCATCACGCACCGATTAAAGTCAATGGGTACGTAAAAAAAAGGACAGCACACGGACGTCATCCGTGTGCTGTCCGTGTTTTTCATGCATCAGTTGCTAAAGAAATGATGAGGAAAAAATAAAACACCTTCAGTTTTTTTTCTGACATAAAAAACGCGTGACATATGGATGACATACGCACGTAAAAAACGCAGACGTGAACCGTACACGGATGCCACACAGAACTGCAACACAGGAAAAACGCTGCATTTTTTACGCGCGCAAAACGGCCTTAGGCCCAGTTCACGCTGAGTTTTCTGATGAGGAAACCACGTCTAAATCAGCACCAAAAAAACGACCCAAATCATCTCCCATTGATTTCAATGGGAGACAGAGGCTCTTTTTTCAGTGACGGCTTTTAGCCACCGCTCGCGGTTTAAAAAAGCGGCATGTTCTTTCTTCCTGCAGTTTCGCCTCTGACTTCCCATCTAAATCAATGGGAGGCAGAAAAAGCGTTTTTTGCTGCGTTTTTTTGTCCGCGGTGCTCAATGGCTGCTTGGCGAAAAACGCAAGAAAGTGCAGACAGGTCAAAATCTGCCTGAAAATTCCTGAAGGAATTTTGAGGCAGATATTTTCTGCCTGCAAATTCCTCCGTGTGAACTAGGCCTTAGGCTGGGTTCACACGACCTATTTTCAGATGTAAGGCTGGGTTCACACAACCTATTTTCAGACGTAAACAAGGCGTATTTTAGGGCTGTAATTTACGCGTCGTCGTTTGACAGCTGTCAAACTACGACGCGTAAATTGACTGCCTCGGCAAAGAAGTGCAGGACACTTCTTTGCAACGTAATTTGAGCCGTTCTTCATTGAAGTCAATGAAGAGCAGCTCAAGATTGCAGGCGTCAAAGACGCCTCACATAATACGAGGACTGAAAACAGTCTGTCTTTTCAGACGTAAAAGCCTCTCATCGTGTGCACATACCCTAAACGAGGCGTATTATGCCTCGTTTTACGTCTGAAAATACGGCTACAATACGTCGGCAAACATCTGTCCATTCATTTGAATGGGTTTGCCGACGTACTGTGCCGACGACCTGTCATTTACGCGTCGTCATTTGACAGCTGTCAAACGACGACGCGTAAAATGACTGCCTCGTCAAAGAAGTGCAGGACACTTCTTTGAAACTTAATTTGAGCCGTTCTTCATTGAATTCAATGAAGAACAGCTCAAATGTTCGGCCGTCAAAGACGCCTCACAAAATGCGAGGAGGAGCTTTTACGTCTGAAACGACGCAACTGTTTTCTCCTGAAAACAGTCTGTCTTTTCAGACGCAAAAGCCAGTTCTCGTGTGCACATACCCTTTGGGGTAGTTCACACAGAGTTTTTTGACAAGTTGTTTTTTGATGCGGAAACCGCGCCGCAAAACGTGCCAAAAAACAGCCGAAAATGCCTCCTATTGAGTTCAATGGGAGGCGGAGGATTTTTTATCCCGCGAGCGGAAAAACCGGCTCGCGGGAAAAAGAAGGGACATGCCCTATCTTCGGGCGTTTACGCCTCTGACCTCCCATTTACATCACTGGGAGGCAGAGAAAGCGTATTTTGCAGCGTTTTATGCCCACGGCGCTCAATGGCTGCGGCTGAAAAACGCTGTGAAAATCGGCATGCAGGCAGAGGAAAATCTGCCTCAAAATTCCAAACGGAATTTAGAGGCAGATTTTCCTCCTGCAAAAAAACTCTGTGTGAACCCAGCCTTAGACCTTATTCACACGACATGGTTTCCCGGCCGTGTGACGGCCATTCATAAAACAGCTGTCACACTGCCGCAGTAGGAACAATAAACCCCTAATGTGGCTATTCCCACAACAGATTTTTTGACTGCCCGGGAAACCCGGCCGCCAAAAAATGGGACATGCCCTATTTTCGGCCATTCTTCCGGCCGCCAAGTTCCCATAGAAGTTTATGGGGCCGGGTAATACGCGACCATCACTGGAATGTGTTCCGTCGCTCACTCTCTCTCCTTCTCCTTCTCACAGTGCGAAGTGCATGTGAGGAGGAGGAGGAGGGTATTTGTTTGCTTCCTGTAGGAGCGGAATCCCCAATACCCGCCCACAGCTTCGGCAACCCTGTGGCCCGGGATTGGGGATTCGAATTCAGAAGTACCTGACGTCACTGGACACAGTGACGCCAGGCACTTCTGAAGCGGAATCTCTGACCCTGTGGCCGGTGTCTCCGCTCCAGGAGAAGTCCTTGACTTCACTGTGTCCATATATGGACACAGTGACGTCAGGCACTTCTGAAGCGGAATCCCCGACCCTGTGGCCGGTGTCTCTGCTCCAAGAGAATTTTCGGACGTTCTCCCGGCCGCCCGGCTCCCATGGAAGTCTATGGGGCCGGGTAATACACGGCCATCACTGGAATGTGTCCCGAGTGACAGCCGTGTCTTCTGTCGCTCGCTCTCTCTCCTTCTCCTCCTCACAGTGCGAAGTGCATGTGAGGAGGAGGAGGAGGGTATTTGTCTGCTCCCTGTAGGAGCGGAATCCCCAATCCCCGGCCACCGCTTCGGCATCGCTGTGGCCGGAGATTCCACTTCAGAAGTGCTTGACGCCACTGTGTCCATATATGGACACAGTGAAGTCAGGGACTTCTCCTGGAGCGGAAACACTGGCCACAGGGTCAGGGATTCCGCTTCAGAAGTGCCTGACATCACTGGACACAGTGACGTCAGGCACTTCTGAAGCGGAATCCTTGACCCTGTGGCCGGTGTTTCTGCTTCAGGAGAAGTCCCTGACTTCACTGACACAGTGATGTCAGGGACTTCTGAAGCGGAATCTCCGACCCTGTGGCCGGTGTCTCCGCTCCATGAGAAGTCCTTGAATTCAATGTGTCCATATATGGACACAGTGACGTGAGGCACTTTTGAAGCGGAATCCCCGACCCTGTGGCCGGTGTCCCCGCTCCAGTAGAAGTCCCTGACTTCACTGTATGGACACTGAAGTCAGGGACTTCTCCTGGAATGGTAGCACTATCTACAGACAGGTGGGGGGTGCCATCTATGGGAGCGGTGCTGTGTAGAACTACCTACAGGGGGATGTGTGGCATTACCTATGGGGGGCTGTGTGGCATTACCTATGGGGGTTGTGTGGCATTACCTACATGGGGCTGTGTGGCATTACCTACAGGGGGCTGTGTGGCATTACCTACAGGGGGCTGTTTGGCACTACCTACAGGTGGCTGTGTGGCACTACCTACAGGGGGTTGTGTGGCACTACCTACAGGAGGCTGTGTGGCACTACCTACAGGGGGCTGTGTGGCACTACCTACAGGGGGCTGTGTGGCATTACCTACAGGGGGCTGTGTGGCACTACCTACAGGGGGCTGTGTGGCACTACCTACAGGGGGCTGTGTGGCACTACCTACAGGGGGCTGTGTGGCACTACCTACAGGGGGGCTGTGGCAGTATCTACAGAGGGCAGTGTGTGGAATTATCTGCAGAGGGAAGTGTGTGGCAAAAAATGTACAAATTAAATTCATCCGATTTTAAAATGAACAAGGAAAAAAACGGATGCAAAACGGGTCAAAATCGGCCGTTAAAAACGGCAACACAGCCCGTAACAGATGCAAAACGGCTCGGAAAAACGGTCCAAAATGGCAGTTTTTATCGGCCGACACTCGGAACCTGTCGTGTGAATAAGGCCCGATCAAGGAGGCTAATTAATCTTCTTAGGAGCATCTCATATATGCCTTTAGGCCTTATTCACACAGTAGAATCTTTCCTATATACTATCCCTCCCTGTGCGATCCACTCCTGGTTGTGGCTTCAAAAACTGTAGAAAAAAAATGCATCAAAACTGCCCTGTGTGAATAAGGCCTTAGTGATCGGTTAGAGGATTAGGCAACACACAGAGTCTCTTTTAGCTCCATACTATAGACTCTGTATGTGCTCCCACCTATGCAAATTTATTTGTTGGCTGGTGGGAAGAGACAATTGTTTTTGGGGATAGGTTTGCCAAGTGGACTTCATCAATAGGGATCTGGATCAGATATATTGATGACGTGTTGCTGTTTTGGAATTCAACAGTGGAGGAATTCAATAGCTTTGTAGCAGCCCTTAACATAAACGATCTAGGGCTAAGGTTCACATGCGAAATCAGTAATCAGGAACTGTCTTTTCTAGATCTTAAAATCATTAAAACAGCGGAAGGTACAATTCGTACTAAAGTACACCGTAAGGAAACAGCAACCAATTGCTTCCTGCAATGGAACAGTTGCCACCCTTATCCCCTCAAACGTGGTATCCCCAAAAGCCAGTTCATGAGAGTACGCCGGAACTGTAGCTCGATGGACGATTTTGAGAGACAGGCGCAGGAGCTCACAAATAGATTGAAGGATAGAGGCTTTCCCATGGGAGTAATCAGAAAGGCCTATGAGGGAGCGAGAGATGCAGACAGGCAGAGTCTTCTTGTCCCTAGAAAACGAAAAGAAGAAAGAGTCACGAGACTCATAGGCACTTATGATTCCAAACAATGTGAAATTATGCAAATTTTGAAAAGGTACTGGCGTATTCTTAGTACTGATGCAGACCTGGTAGATCAGATCACACAATGGCCTTCAGTCACGTTCCGTAGAGGTAAAAACATTAGGGATAGGGTCATGCAGAGTTGTTTTGACCCCATTACACAAAAAGGAACATGGCTGGACTGACAGATACCGGGTACACATAGATGTGGCAGTTGCAAAGCCTGTGATTTCATCCAGAAAGGAAACAAATTCAAAAGTGTTGCCACGAAGGTGGAGTACGATATTCGTGATTTTGTTAATTGTAAAACAGCAGGGGTGGTCTACTTGATAACATGTCCATGTCCACTGAATTATGTGGGCAAAACGGTGCGGCAGCTTCGGCGCCGGATCAGAGAGCATGTTGGAGATATTGTTCATTCGAGAGACACTCCTATATCCAAACACGTACATGCAAAACATAAGGGTCGAGCAGAATGCTTAAAATTTCAGGCAATTGAACTCATAAGGCCTCCTAAACGGGGAGGTGACTGGGACAACCTCATTCTGCGTAAAGAAGCCCAGTGGATTTATAGATTGGCTTGTGTACAACCAGAAGGTTTAAACGAGCAGACAAATGATGCATGTTTTATTTAAACATGCATTTTCATTGTCTGTTATCCTTTCAAGGCAGCCAGATATATATGGCTGTTGTGTCAGGTTTTTATACAGCAATTTGCATTCTGTCATCTGGGCTAACATGCTAAGTCCTTTTCAGCAGGTGTTTCAAAAACTTCGTAGTGTGGTAGACATTACATCGTTCGTTCATTTATCTATACAATATGTATTTACAGGGAAGGTGCTTTATCAATGGTAGTCCAGTTGCGGGCTTGAGCTGATCCGCAATACTTATCCAAATTCTCAATATCGTTATACTCCTTCCTGAATCATGGTTAGTTCTTGTGCAGCATGGGCGATGCGTCTGCGGCCTCCACTGCGCCTACGCGTTCGGTTTGATGCGGTCGATGTTGGTTCCGGGTATGTCAGCTGACAGCCGGGAGTCACATGGACAGGCGTCACGAATTTTGGGGGGTGAGTTTGATTGGCTGGTTCGGAGAGCGCTGCCGAGGACAGGGGGAGGAGTTAGGTGTTTATAGTAACTCAGAGTCCCGAAATGAGGCATGCCGCTGACATCTATGCGAGCATGCTTCCGTGGTATACAGCAGAATATCTGCTGTTGAACTAATATCGCTGGCATCCTGGCCAGAGTGACCAAGCTACAGACCCCTGATGATAAGTATAGAAACGCGTAGGGTCGGGTGTAATGAGGAATTTTAGCATAGGGAACAGTGGCATTGTTGTATACCTTAGCATTAGGAGTTTCCGGTGCGGTTATCGCAGACTCTAGTGTGTTTTAGGGTCAAAACTACTGTTATGCCCATGTTTAAATGCTGATTCCGGATTGATATCTTTATAATATACTGAGTCATAGAGGGTTCACAACTGAATCAGGACTTGGTAGTTATTGTTTAATACGTTTTTAATACACACAGTGGGGCTTTTTCACAGTGGTGAGTGTACCCCTGTTTTTAGAGAGTTATAAAATAAAGTTATATTTTACTCATATATCACTTCAGTGAATCTACTGAGATATTCCCCACAAGAAGAAATGCGTCTATAATTTGACAATACAAAATCGGATTTGTATAGAATCCAACATAACTAAAACATCTTATGCCTCTGTATAAAATGCAAGGCATATGGAGGTGCAATAAGGCCCCATAATAATGCCATATGCATGAGGAATTACCCTACTTCTAACAGATTATGTTTAACTCTCTATAGTGAGATGGATGGTAGTGGGAGAATCCGCCTCCCCGATCACTGCGCCATTTTTTTAAATTGCTCGCTATTTAATATACCCAATAGATAGCAGCCGATTCCAATTATACTTACCTTTCTTGCTCCTCTCCAGCTCTGGGAGCCGTCACTCTGGGTCCTGATGCCTGCCAGTGTTCGGTCGTAGTGCATGACGGCGCACATAGTAGTGTGAGGCGAGCAGTTCCTGGAACTGAAGAACAAGGTAAGCGTCTGATCTGGGTTCTGAATATCTTTTCTTTTTTCCTCTGGTCTGGGGTCTGACTAATTTAGGGGGTCTGAACAAGGGTCTAATTGATTTAGGGTGTCTAATCTGGGATCTGATTATTTTAAGGGGTATGATAATTTTAGGTGATTCATTTATGGGTCTGATCTGAGATCTGATTAATTTACGGGGTCTGATCTGAGGTCTGTATCAAGGCCCTTTTACACTGGCCAATTATCGGGCAAACGAGCGTTCACACAGAATGCTCGTTCCCGATAATAGGCCTGTGTAATCAGGGCAACGTGTATCGACTGATTGCATCATTTTAAATGTCCAAAATATTATCGTTGACAGCAGCAGGGCCGGCCTTAGGTTGGATGGCGCCCTGTGCGGCGCTCTCTATTGCTGCCCTCCACAAACCAAAAATAAACCACATATATAGACACGCACATACTGGAACATATATACTGTACATACATTAAGACAGATATTTAGACTTACGGACAAATATATATTATATATATATATATATATATATATATATGCATGCACACACACACACACTTGAACATATACAAATACATAAAGGTAAATATATAGACACACATGCACATATACACATACAGACAAATATATACACAGTACATACAGTGAAGGAAATAAGTATTTGATCCCTTGCTGATTTTGTAAGTTTGCCCACTGTCAAAGTCATGAACAGTCTAAAATTTTTAGGCTAGGTTAATTTTACCAGTGAGAGATAGATTATATTAAAAAAAAATAAAAAAAATCACATAGTCTAAATGATATATATTTATTTGCATTGTGCACAGAGAAATAAGTATTTGATCCCCTACCAACCATTAAGAGTTCAGCCTCCTCCAGACCAGTTACACGCTCCAAATCAACTTGGTGCCTGCATTAAAGACAGCTGTCTTACATGGTCACCTGTATAAAAGACTCCTGTCCACAGACTCAATTAATCAGTCTGACTCTAACCTCTACAACATGGGCAAGACCAAAGAGCTTTCTAAGGATGTCAGGGACAAGATCATAGACCTGCACAAGGCTGGAATGGGCTACAAAACCATAAGTAAGACGCTGGGTGAGAAGGAGACAACTGTTGGTGCAATAGTAAGAAAATGGAAGACATACAAAATGACTGTCAATCGACATCGATCTGGGGCTCCATGCAAAATCTCACCTCGTGGGGTATCCTTGATCCTGAGGAAGGTGAGAGCTCAGCCGAAAACGACACGGGGGGAACTTGTTAATGATCTCAAGGCAGCTGGGACCACAGTCACCAAGAAAACCATTGGTAACACATTACGCCGTAATGGATTAAAATCCTGCAGTGCCCGCAAGGTCCCCCTGCTCAAGAAGGCACATGTACAGGCCCGTCTGAAGTTTGCAAATGAACATCTGGATGATTCTGAGAGTGATTGGGAGAAGGTGCTGTGGTCAGATGAGATTAAAATTGAGCTCTTTGGCATTAACTCAACTCGCCGTGTTTGGAGGAAGAGAAATGCTGCCTATGACCCAAAGATCACCATCCCCACTGTCAAGCATGGAGGTGGAAACATTATGTTTTGGGGGTGTTTCTCTGCTAAGGGCACAGGACTACTTCACCGCATCAATGGGAGAATGGATGGAGCCATGTACCGTCAAATCCTGAGTGACAACCTCCTTCCCTCCACCAGGACATTAAAAATGGCTCGTGGCTGGGTCTTCCAGCACGACAATGACCCGAAACATACAGCCAAGGCAACAAAGGAGTGGCTCAAAAAGAAGCACATTAAGGTCATGGAGTGGCCAAGCCAGTCTCCAGACCTTAATGCCATCGAAAACTTATGGAGGGAGCTGAAGATCCGAGTTGCCAAGCGACAGCCTCGAAATCTTAATGATGTACAGATGATCTGCAAAGAGGATTGGGCCAAAATTCCATCTAACATGTGTGCAAACCTCATCATCAACTACAAAAAACGTCTAACTGCTGTGCTTGCCAACAAGGGTTTTGCCACCAAGTATTAAGTCTTGTTTGCCAAAGGGATCAAATACTTATTTCTCTCTGCACAATGCAAATAAATATATATAATTTTGACAATGTGATTTTCTTTTCTTTTTTTTAGTTAATCTATCTCTCACTGGTAAAATTAACCTAGCCTAAAAATTCTAGACTGTTCATGTCTTTGACAGTGGGCAAACTGACAAAATCAGCAAGGGATCAAATACTTATTTCCTTCACTGTATAATGTTATAGTGTTACCTACAGTCCTATGTAGCACCTCCGATAACACAGTGATAACTCTCTGAGTACAGATAATGTAGTTGCTGTTACCTGCAGTCCTATGTAACGCCACAGATAACACAGTGATAACTCTCTGAGTACAGATAATGTAGTAGATGTTACCTGCAGGCCTATGTAACACCACATATAATACACAGTGATAACTCTCTGAATACAATCAAGAGATGGTAATTTTGTCTTCTCAATCATTGTATAAGCATTGGTGCACTTATCATCGAGATAGGGAGTATGGCATCAAACCACCATCAGTCAAGAGAATTTGGGCGAGGGGCAATATGGCACAGTACCAGGGGCGTAACTAGGAAAGACTGGGCCCCATAGAAAACTTTTGACTGGGCCCCCCCCCTCCGCTGGGTATCACACAACCCCCCCTTGTAAATAGTGCCTCCCTATATATTCCACCACACAGCGCCCCCCTATAGATAGCACCATACACAGCCCCCTGTAGATAACGTCTTACAGCCCCAATCCCCCCTGTAGATAACGCCATACAGCCCCCTGTAGATAATGCCATACAGACCCCCCTGTAGATAACGCCATACAGACCCCCTGTAGATAACGCCATACAGACCCCCCTGTAGATAACGTCATACAGAACCTCCCCTGTAGATAACGCCATACAGACCCCCCTGTAGATAACGCCATACAGACCCCCCTGTAGATAATGCCATACAGACCCCCCTGTAGATAACGCGATACAGAGTCCCCCCTGTAGATAACGCCATACAGAGTCCCCCCTGTAGATAACGCCATACAGAGTCCCCCTGTAGATAACGCCATACAGAGTCCCCCCTGTAGATAACGCCATACAGAGTCCCCCCTGTAGATAACGCCATACAGAGTCCCCCCTGTAGATAACGCCATACAGAGTCCCCCCTGTAGATAACGCCATACAGAGTCCCCCCTGTTGATAACGCCATACAGAGTCCCCCCTGTTGATAACGCCATACAGAGTCCCCCCTGTAGATAACGCCATACAGAGTCCCCCTGTAGATAACGCCATACAGAGTCCCCCCTGTAGATAACGCCATACAGAGTCCCCCCTGTAGATAATGCCATACAGAGTCCCCCCTGTAGATAACGCCATACAGAGTCCCCCCTGTAGATAACGCCATACAGAGTCCCCCCTGTAGATAACGCCATACAGAGTCCCCCCTGTAGATAACACCATACAGAGTCCGCCCTGTAGATAACGCCATACAGAGTCCCCCTGTAGATAACGCCATACAGAGTCCCCCCTGTAAATAACGCCATACAGAGTCCCCCCTGTAGATAACACCATACAGAAACCCCCGTAGATAACGCCATACAGACCCCCCCCCCAAAAAAATAAACGGCCTATAGTCTGTCGTACAAAAGAGATGTATCCCCTATCCACAGAATAGGGGATACATGTGTGATCGCTGGCAGTGATAAGCAGAACGGGGGACCGAAAGTCCCCCCAAGTTCTCCATGACTAACCTCGGACTTCCGGAGTCTGCGCAGTTCAATAAAAATGAAAGGTGCGCTGGTCACGCATGCGCACAAGCGTGACCATTGCACAATTCATTTCTATAGAGCTGCAGACAGACTCCGGAAGTCCGAGGTTTGTCATGGAGAACTTCGGGGCACTTTCGGTCCCCCGTTCTTCTTATCACTGGGCGTCCCAGCGATCACACATGCATCCCCTATCCTGTGGATAGGGGATGCATGTCTTTTGTAGGAACAACCCCTTCAGTGGCGTCGCGCTGTAGCAGCCATAGCGGCTGCTAGTGGAGCCTCCGCCCATGGGGGGCCGTGCTGGCGGGTGGCACGGGCCCCCTCATGCTGCGGGCCCCGTAGCAGCCGCTATGGCTGCTATAGCGGTAGTTATCCCACTGCACAGTACCACAGGTACCGTGGGGGCTTTGTTATTTAGGCTTCTGAAATTGCGGATCGAGGTTTGGCCCAATCACCACAGTGGAAGCCACAACTTACCTCTCTATGTACCATGGGCAAAAGAAAATAAAGCTGAGGCAGAAGTCTAGTTGTAAACTGGTCAGGTTTCTATTACTGATGTATAAGAGTGCCATATATGTAACAGAGGGGGTCACCCAGATATTGACGGCCATCACACTTCCCAGGAGAAGATGGCCGAGCATTAATTGCCCACCTCTTAAAGGTATAAAAGGGGCAGCATACCCCTCTGTTCTAACAATGCTGTGATTTTGGAGAGGGGGGAGCCTTGTGTAGGTTGATGCAATCCATAGAAGATAGGGAAAGGGGCCAGCCTGACATGGCCCAGGTAGTAGCTATGTCTATAGAACAATATGCTGAACAGGAAACATTCAACAGATCTTCCTTTACATCCGATCTCACTTTACAGCCGATCTCACTTTATATCCAATCTCACTTTCAAGAATGATGATTTATCAATTTCAACACACAAAAAAAACAAAGAGAAAAAAACGGAAAGGAAAAAAGAGAGGCACGCGGATTCAACTCTGGCCACCTGAGATTTCCTAATATTGTATATCATATTGGGGGGTCCCCAGGAGTATTTGTTCCTGAAACCACACTGTTGGTTGAAAAATATTCTGTTATGTCTGAATTGATTCTTTGCAGAAGTGAAATAAAGCTCTCCTGTGTTTCCAAAAAGTTTTTTTCACCATTTGTTCTTTGTAGACACTGAACCGCTTAGGGAAAGAGTCAGGGACTGCAAGGGTTAAATATAGGAGTGAACGTATTCGAAAAATTCCCAGGATCAGGATTGGTGTACAAGGGGTAAGAGGTGTGGTAAAGGTGATATAAGTGTAGGTCTTGGGGCAGAACACCCTCTTACCTTCAAGCTGCAGCGTGAGGAACATTCTTCAGTTGGGGCTGGAAGATCTTGAGCTTCCCTTTTTCCTTGGATTCGGTGGACGTCCCTTTTATTCAGATGGCTGAGGATCTCTTGCATCAGGTTGCACAGCGGGTGGCATCGGAAGGGACTGCCTGGCTGGAATCCCTGCTGGCGAGTGGAAGAAGGGACATGGTGAATCCGGTCGTGGAGCAGCTTGCAGCGGCTACGCGAGGTAGGTCGCAGCATGTAATTTGGCCCCCTGCCCATTTGAGCCCAAGTCCTGTTCAGGCCCATGGTAGTACAGTGGGTGCTGCTCCTCCGCGTGCTGGGTTCAGCGCAGGCCCTAAGCCTGTTTCATCCGGCGGTTCGTCGGTGGATATAGTGCCAACCTCCCCTGTGTTGCGCTGGCGTCCCTCCCCACAGTGCTAGGAGGACTGCTGTTAAACCGACTTCTGCCTGGTACAACCCACCTCAATCGGCAGCTGCGGAACGGGATGCGGCGCTCACGGGATTGGTCCGCCATGATTGCCTAGGCCGGTTCTAGGGACGGTAGTGTCAGGGAGGGTACTTGTACTGTTTGTCCTTCTCCTGCCTTGTCTCATTTTTCTTCCGGTGGTCCGGTGAGGGAGCGTTCCAGACGGGGGAGGAAACGTCGTTCTGGAAAGCATTGTCGCCATGGCCATCGCAGACGTCGCAGGTCCGGTAGAGAGAGGAGGCATAGTCGGCGGTCTTCTTCTTCGTCCAGAGATGTGCTCTCCTCCTCATCATCATCCTCCTCATCGGAGTTGCAGCGGGGTTCTTCGCGACAATCGTCACGGACGCAGAGATGCAGTCGACGTCGGGAGGCGCATCACTTGTCTGCAGAGCGCGATCAGCTGTCCCAGGTTGTTCCTCCTGCCGGTTTGGTCGGTGAGGTTCAGGCCGTGGTTCCGGTGGCTCTGCAAGTGGGCGAATTACCCTTTGGACTCGGCGGGACCTCTGGGAACAGTGAGACGGCATGCGGTGACGCATGGCTTAAAAATTCTGTGATATCCGGTGATGATTTGATATGTTTTTTAAAAGCCGTGGTGGCTGGTTTAGGTGTGAATGAGAGAGCGTTAGTTCCCTCTGTTCCCTGTTCCACCGGGGGGGGGGGGGGGGGGGAAGACCCCATCTGAGCGAGAAGCTAATTTATCAAGTTTAACGTTTAGGGATTCTTTGTTCTGTGGGGTCGCTCCTGTCGGGACTAACTTGTCGGCGGAGACCAAAGAAAAAATGTGGAAAATTAATTTGTGGATATCTGGTCTTTGGTTTTTGAGGAGCAGGTGAATGTCGATAAGGAGCGTGTATTTGAGAGATGTTCGGATAAGAAGGTTAGGGTTGCAAAGACTTTTGGCAACTGAGTGCAGGGTTATTCTACGCTGGCTCATGTTATTTGCCAGCACAAACCCTGAAAAGGGGGCAGAATTATTCGTATACTTTGATACGATTTTCAGCACCCACAGGTTGCACGGTGGCGCAGCCTGATGGCGCTACGGTGAGGAATTTCGTCGTCATTTGGCTTTGTCATCTAATATTAGTTTGGCGTCAAAGGCAACTGATATTTGGTTGCAGCTCATTTTAGCGCAAGGTAAAATACAGCCCCGCCCCTTTCATAGTGCGGCCGCGGCTCCGGGACCCACCCCCGGAGCTGCGGCCGCTCGACTCACGGGAGCCTGTTGGCTCTACAACGAGCGTCATTGTCGGTTCTTTTCCACGTGCAAATTCCGACATGAGTGCTCCATCTGTGGGGGGGCGCTCATTCGGCGCTCAGGTGTTTCCGGAGAAGTAAGCAGCCTACCAAGGCACTTAATTCCGGCGCAACGGAGAACGCCGGTGAGCGTTCTCGAGATGGGGCCGTGGTTAGAACGTTACCACCGGCGGGAGGCAGAGGTGCTCACTAGTGGTTTTTCATATGGTTTTGTTATTCCGTTTGAGTATTCCGTAACCTTGTTATTGGCCGACAATTTGAAGTCGATCAATGAGAATGTTGACATTGTGCGTATGAAATTAACAAAGGAAGTTGAGTTGGGAGAATGGCAGGTCCATTCAGCGAGCCTTTTTTTTAGACGGTTCCTTTTATGTCGACATGTGCCTTCCCATGGGATGTTCTATATCTTTCAGTTATTTCGAAATGTTTGGTTCATTTTTGGAATGGGTAGTTCGTTTTGAGTCTCGGTTTTCTTCGGTCATTCATTATTTGGATGATTTCCTGTTTGTAGGCCCTAAGAGCTCTTGTTTGTGCAGTGCGTTGCTGCGGGTTTTTCGCCAGATGATGGCTCATTTTGGAGTTCCTATTTCAGAAGAAAAGACTGAAGGCCCGGTAACTGTTTTGGCCTTTTTGGGTATTGAAATAGATACCGTACAGATAATTTTTCATTTGCCCGATTATAAGTTGGCGAGTTAGGTGTTCCAAATCGACCAGGTAATGGGGTCCAAAAAAGTGACGTTGAAGCAGTTAGTCGTTATTGGGCTTATTGGTTTTTGCTTGTCGTATCATTCCCATGGGTCGTGTTTTTTCTCGGCGTTTGTCTTTAGCTACTAGGGGAATACAGAGACCGGATCATTTTATTCGGGTAACGTCTTGCATCAAGAAGGTTTTGTTTGTATGGCATTCCTTTTTTAATTTGTTTAATGGGCGGGCGGTTTGTCAGGACACTGAGGTGTCATGTGTTGATTTGCAACTATTCACTGATGCGGCTGGGAGCGATGGGTTTAGAGCAATTTTATGCCAGAGTTGGTATAGATCCCCTTGGCTCTCTCATTGGAGTGATTTGAGGTTAGTACGTAATTTGACGTTGTTAGAGTTGTTTCCAATCATAGTTGCTATAGATTTGTGGGGACACAGGATGGTGAATACGCGGATTATATTCTGGACGGACAATATGGCGGTTGTGCATGGCGTGAATGGTTTGTCGTCTAGTTCCTTACCTGTGCTAGCATTATTACGTTTCTTGGTTTTGAGATGTTTGCAACTGAACATGTTTTAGTGCGGAACATGTTCCGGGGGTTTGTAATGTGATGGCCGATGCTTTGTCTCATTCGCAAATGTCCTTGTTTCGGGAATTGCACCCGGCAGCTTTGGCAGAAGGGGAGTTCCCCCCTCTTCCCCTATGGGCCCTGGTTGAGGAGAACTTGTGAGCCTGTTGAGGGGTTCGGTAGTACCAGCGACTTGGAGGAGTAATTGCAGAGCGTGGGATTGGTGGTTGGAATCTGCGGGGGGGGGGGGGTAATTTTCCATCACAAGATCAATGTCACCTTGATTTTACCCTCAAATTTTTGGTCAGATTGCATCAGGAAGGTTGTAGTGCGGCCATGGCAAGTAAACATTTAGCAGGGGTGGCCTTTATGTTAAAATTGTGGGGAGTAAGGGATGTTACAAAACAGTTTGTAGTTAGGCAGACGCTGAAGGATTGGAAGAAGGAGGTGGTTTCCCGCGAAACGAGACAGCCGGTATCTTTTGCACTGCTGGGCCGGACTTTATCTAATTTATGTTACGTTTGCCAGGATGAGTATGAGTGTTCTTTGTTTGGCGCGGCGTTCTCGTTGGCGTTCTTTGCAGCGTTGCGAGTTAGTGAGTTGGTTCCACCTAGGGCTTTCTGGGCCTGATGTAGCTGTTTTGGGTGATTCCCTTCGGGTTTGTGTCAGGTGATCTAAGACTGATCAATCTAGGAAGTGTTCCTGGTTGTCTGTAGGGAATGTTGGGGGCCCATATTGTCCTGTGACGATGGTTAAAAGATTTTTGTTGGTTCGGGCGGCCAGATCACAATTTTTGATACACCAAAACGGTTCTTCTTTGTTGCGTTTTCAATTTGAAGCAGTTTTTAAGGCCTGAAGCAGTTTAAGATACCTGGGGCTGCCGCCTAGCGAATTTGGTACTCATTACTTCCGGATTAATGCTGCCACTGAAGCAGATGCCTTAGGTTTAGATTCAGAGGCTATTATGCAGTTGGGTAGATGGAGCTCCAATAGCTATAAGTCTTATATTAGCCCAGATTTGTTTTGCGATTGATACATTTTTGTTGTGGGTTTTATTTTCCTTCTCTATCTTCCCCTCCATTCTCTAACCCCCTCCCCCTCTTGCTTTGTTTCAGCTTATTTCTATCTCCGACTGTCACTTTTTTTCCGTCTGTTCATATCTTGAGTTCGATTTTCTTTTTTATCAGTGTTTTGCCGCTCCCAGATATGGATCTTGGGGCACTCCTACGTGCAATGGGCGGCTGTCCGTGCTGTACGGAGGCCTCTTGGCCAGAATTTAGGCCTTTCCCAGACCGACGTCCACTGGAAAGGTGTCCGGGGACTACGGTGGGTGCAGTTGCTGCCAGAAGTAGTGGCGGTTACTAGGCACACTGATGGACCTGTTTTCCTGATTATACATGCGGGGGGAAATGACATCGGTCAGGTTAAGATGGCTGAATTATTGTCTACGATTCGGACCGATTTAGCGCGTTTCCAGCAGCTGTTTTCACGTTATGTAGTGGTATGGTCCGAGATCGAGGCACGTACATATTGGCGGGGTGCCAGGAACTTGGCGGCATTGGACAGAGTGCGCAGGCTGCTGAATATGTGGGTGTATTCGCTCTGGTGGAGTGGGACTGTGGCATCAGTCCTTAGAAGGGGATAATGCGGAATTGCTTGCGCCAGATGGGGTACATTTGCACGATATCGGGCTAGAATATCTTCCTTTTGGACTTCTTTGATGGAGCCAAGTGAGGACTGGCGTTGCTTTGTGGGGGTGGTTGGGGGACTGAGTAGGTTTCTCAGTTCCCATCCTTGGCGGAAATTATGGCTATGAATGCGGATTAAGAACCCTACATGCCTGATGGATTACAGCGAGCATCGGCATTACAGGAAGAGGAGAAAGGAGATAAAGATGTCTTCATGCCGATTTGTATATAATTAATAAAGCTGTGGCCACTTCCACATTACCACAAAGAAGGTGTCTGCATTTTATTATAAATTAAGTCATGGTGTAAGGTCCTGGGCAGGTAAGGTTGGTAATTGGTCCCTGCAGTCTTGTGACGAGATGCTTCTACCCAGTCTGGTTTTAGAAAGAAGGATAGTTTGTCTAAAATAAAGTCTAATAGTTTATGAGCTCCTGGGGAACAGTGGAAGTGTCCAGGGTTTAGGTTACCAAAAATGTCCCATAAAGGTTCATTAGGTACAAAATTTATAAGATTGGCAGTTGTGAATTGGCAAAACCATTCCCAGAAACTCAGAATTACAGGACATTCCCATAGGCAGTGAAATAAGTTAGTGTCTGGAACATCACATTTAAGACATTTTGAGGACGCATAGATGACCATATGACATCCCTTTAAAGTAGTTAAATATGAACGATAGCAGATTTTCAACCTCATCTACAAAAATCCCGCAAATGGTAGGTATTTGTGTGCCTGGTCCATAGCTGTCATGACCACCGAAAGGGTAAATGCTGGAGCAGCTATTAACCATTTCATTATTTGAGTTTCAGTGTGCATAGTCTAGCAGGGTATTGGAAAAAACCAGTTAATTCTTTGTAATTTGCCCTCTGCACGATCCCGCAGTGGCGTACCAGGCGTCTATCAGGTTTCCAGTCTTTATCTTTTAATTGACAGAGTATCTGTTTGATATTGATCTGAGCTTTGAGATAGGCAAATGTTTTATGGGTATGTCCGAGTCTGTCACCAGATGTCCCTATTGAACTACCAACGGGCTATTATAGATTAGGCTAACCTGATTCTAACGTGTATTATGTTTTTCCACAGAGTGCCACCTTTGAAGAGAAAAAGCTTTTATTACAATTATGCAAATTAGCATTTTGGAGCAACGAGGGTGTGACTGTTGCTCCAAAATGCTGTCTCGTCGTTCCCCAGTTCAAACCCCCTCCCTTCTTCCTTTAATTTACAGGGGCCAGGCAGCGTACTAGGTGAGTTCACTCCTGGCTCCGTAGTGTAGTGAACGTGCACGCGTCCCTACATCCTAATCAGCGCATGCGCAGTAGTAGCATACCTCCCAACTTTCAAGTATCACAAAGAGGAACAACACCGCACAGCTTGTCGCTGCATATGTTTTTCTTTTAAGCCACGCCTCTAATCCCACCAAATCCCCGCCCATACACACCCGGTTCGGCCCACATAGTATCATGCTCCCATAGTGCCTCCCACACAGTATAAAACCAAATAGCTGCCCCCACACAGTATAATGCCCCTATAGATGCCACCATAGAGTATAATGCCCCCATAGCTGCTACCATACAGTATACTGCCCAATAGATGCACCCATACAGTATAAAGCCAACAAAGATGTCCCATATAGTATAATGCCCACACAGATTCTCCCATGCAGTATAATGCCCAAACCAATTCCCCCATACAGCATAATGTCCCATAGCTGCCCCATGCAGCATAATGCCCGCATAGCTGCCCCACCCAGTATAATGCCCCCAATACAGTATAATGGCCACACAGATGCCCCAATATAGTATAATGCCCCAATAGCTGCCCCATACAGTATAATGCCCCATAGCTGCTCTCATACAGCTTAATGCCACCAAGGCTGTCCCCATACAGCATAATGCCCCCATAGCAGCCCCCATACAGTATAATGCCCTCCTCGCTGCCCTTATACAGTATAGTGACCCCTTAGCTGCCCCTAGTGCCAGTGCCCTTGTAGATAGTGGCACAGTGCCCATGTAGATAGTGCCCATGTAGATAGCACCACAGTGACCCCTGAAGATAGTGCCCCTGTATAGTGCCACAGTGTCCATGTAGATAGTGCCACACCCCCCTTGAAGACAGTGCTGCCCCCTGTAGATAATGCCATTGAGACTCCCTCTTGGAGCGGAACCCCCAGGCAGAGCATAGGCAGGGAATTCAGCTCCTAGCGGGAAGCCCTGATGTCACTGTCTATATATGCCGACTCTGCCCGGGGAATCGCCTCCAGGAGGAGCCCCTGACGTCAATGTCCATATATGGACAGTGACCTCAGGGGTTTCCTCTAGGCGTGGATTTCCCGGCCAGATCAGCAGCAACGGGGATTACGCTCAATCAGTAGCCACTGACGTCACTGTCCATATATGGACAGTAACATCAAGGGCTTCCCTGAGCACAGCGCTTAAAGTAGCGCTGTGCCCGGGGAGTCCTCATGAGTGGAGGAACTTCCTTTGATCCTCCACTGAACTAGTTCTGAAGCAGGGAGCTGATGGTTCCCTTCTTCAGAACTGGATTCAACTGTATCTGCGTCCTGAGGACGCAGATAGAATTCACAGCGGGACATACCCCCGGCCGCCCGGGACAGCGCGACACCACCTGGAATCCGGGACTGTCCTGCTGAATCCGGGACGGTTGGGAGCTATGGTAGTAAATACCACAGGACACCTTCAGAAATTGCTTCTGCAGGTCAGAGCTGTTTTGGCGGCATAAAGGGAACCTACACAATATTAGGCAGACATTTTTAATGTTGTGGTTGAACAGTGTGTATATTACTATATACATATTTAGTTATATTGCTCCAGTCTTTCAAGTAGAACTGAGAGCATATAAAATGTTAGTGCCCCATCACAGAGATTAAATCCCATAACAGTAGTTTATAATTTGTGACAGGAGTTGACATTATGACATCACAATGGGTGGGTTTCTGCATCAAATTCCGCAACATGTCCCCGTAGCCTAAGGGTAAGAGGAGTCCCTAAGGAGCCTTAGGGATTTTCTAGTCCCTAAAAACTGATGGCTTATCCTCAGGATAGGCCATCAATACCTGATGAGTCAGGGTCCGACTCCCGGGACCCCCGTCGATCAGCTATTTTGGTGGGGGTGCAGCGGCAGTAAACGCCCGAAAAACGGCCGAAAAATCGGAAGCAGAACGCCTCCAAACAGAACGCCTCCAAACAGAACGCCGTAAAAAAAGCCACAAAAATCGTGAGTGGCTTAAAATACGTCTGAAAATCAGGAGCTGTTTTCCCTTGAAACAGTGAGCAAGTAGAAATAAAGGGAAAGCAGAGCTTGTACGACCGCTGCACCCCCTTCAAAACAGCTGATCGGCGGGGGTCCCGGGAGTCGGACCCTGACTGATCAGGTATTGATGGCCTATCCTGAGGATAAGCCATCAGTTTTTAGGGACTGGACAACCCCTTTTAGGCCCATTTACACAGGCCAATGATCGGGCGAAGAAGCAATTGTACGTACGCTTCTTCCTGATCAGGGCAGCAATCAGCTGATGAACGAACAAACACTTGTTCAACGGCTGATTTAATCTTTTATGCTGTGCTGAAAATCATTGTTGTCGGCAGCACATCTTCTCATATAAACAGGGGATGTGCTGCCGATATTATGTAAACTGTATGAGAACCGAATGATCGTTCGGCCCAATACAGTTTACATTGGTCTTTAAATGGGCTTTAGACGAGTGCTGATCAACCTGTAATTATTGGCGCTCGTTATGGGCTCATATCTGCCCGTGTAAATGCACCTTTACATACGGGTGTCAGTCTTGCAGGTCACAGCTTTTTCAACTAGACTCCCAGATCTCCATCCTCACAGCTCTGATCTATTATAATAAAGTGTTTAAAAAATTATATAAGCAGATTTATTCTTTCCAATATTATTCCATTACATAAATGATAAAATCTTTACAGTCTATTGTATTATCAGGTATTTGCTGAATTCAAACACTCACTGATGCACTTAGGCTACAGGCAGCTAAGGCCCTGTTCACATCTGCGTTGGAGGCTCTGTTAGAGGCCTACGTCGCAGATTCCGCCGAAAATACCGGAAACAATAGCGCAGCTCTTGTCTCCAGTAAATCCACGGACACCCCGACGGAATCCATTAAAGTCAATGGTTTCCGTCGGGTGCTGGTTGTCTCCATTATTCAGCGGAGCCTGAGCTTCCGGCATTTTCGTTGTTCTGCTCCTCTGATGGAGTAGAACAACAGAATGCCGCACCCAGATGTGAACAGGGTCTAAGGATGTCAGCGTTGAGATGCATTCTTAATATAATCATAAAGAAAAATCTATTTGATTGCAGAAGCATTGTTTTATTACTTTATATATTATTATTATATTGTTAGAGAATTGATATTGGACAATGGTGGAGAGCATGCAAAACTCAGTAAAAAGGTTTAGGTGGCTTACAGTATGCTGAATACTTTGCCCCGTGTAGGTACATCATAGTAACAAACATGATACGTGGGAAAATATTACTTTATTGCATATAATAAAAGCAGATTTCTTCTTTCCTGTATTATTCTATTGGACAAATTCTGAAAAAAGCCAGAGACTTGCAGTCAGTGTCTGTTAACTATTCACAGTTTTTTCAGACGGACTAGTAAAAGCTAATAATTTATTTTGTTGCTATGGGCTACAGTAAATGTGTTTCACTTCCAGTATTATTTAAAGAAGCCCACATATTACAGAGCAAACGTTGGTTAGTCACTCTTGGAGCGTGTGAAGTATCGACGACTGATGCTGATCCAGCGTTTCCTGACGCTTGAGTCCCTTTTGACTCTTTGTATCCAGGAAGATGAAGGAGGGGACGGGGATTAACATTTTGGCTCCACACAGACGGGGCTCTTTCCCCACCTGTGCTTTGCTGGCTCTCCTCCTAGTACTATTGTATCCATGTGCGTAATTGCGCTGGATAGACTCTGCTACAATGACTCTGTCTCGGATACAATAGTGGTGTGTGCGCCAAATGCGTAATTTGTACTATGAGTGTGCAAAACCGGATTTACCTTCTCTTCCTACTCTCTAACCAATACACCTGTCAAATAACTCATTGTGCTAAGCATACCCCCTCCCCTCACCCATCTCAAGTCCCGAATCATTCTGTGTGACTCTCCTAGAGGAACTAGTGTCTCTTCATAGTCATGTTGTTCTCAAAATTCCTCAATTTTTAGTGAGAATTTTTCATTATATCTGCTCCTTGGAAAGCTATGTGACAATGAATATGGCAGTCATTACAGCTCACATATGGTCTATATTACTACATACCTAGTCATCAGTTATTCCAAAATGACAATCCCTGGGGAAGCAGTAATGGAGTGCATCTTGTCATCACCCTCCAGGGTGAATCTCTGAAGGCAGGTCTGCGGGGTCTATTGGGGTCCTATGTAACTCCAGGGAAAGACTGCTGTACAATATACTTGACCTCTAAAGAAACATTTAGGGTGGATTTTATAGCCTGAATATGTTTTGAGGTCACATAGGTGTCCCACTTTTTTGGATTATGGGAAGCGGTGTATTTATGTACAGATAATTAATTTTGTAGCACACCCAACAATTACTTCTGCAAAGTAATATCAACTTGTTAAATTCTACATATTAAAATATTCAAAGTAAAACTAATGGAATATTACAAAGGCTTATTTCATTATGTGAAAGGAGCTAATAAAACGATCATGGAAAATTTTTACCTATTTTTCAGAATGTACAGCTCATTATAAACAATGTTTTTATAATGAAGGATATATACACTTTTTTATATTTGTTTTGCTCCAATTAATTTAAACCAAAAAATGCAGCAACTTTGCAAATAGTCTTTGTTAAAGAAATTCTGCCATTCTCCTCTGCAGATCTATGTGCCACAGGTAGATGCAGCTACTGCTCCATGTTACAGACTGGACGAAAAACCCTATGTGTCTGATCCTACAGTCATGTATTACTCCACAGCTTCTTACTAATCTACTCATGTGCACTGTGGAGTCTTCTGTGGTCAAGCATAGCAATGTGAGAGATGAGGGAGGAGGAGACAAAATTACACAGAGAACACCCACTGAGCTCTGAACTTGCAGCTGCTCAAGCAGGTATGTCAAAGAAAGCAATACAGAAATCAGCCAACAATACAGAGCGACTTGACCAGGTACAAAGATAAGTATCTAAAATATTTTTTCTATGACAAAGATGCAAATACCCAATACATATAACCCTATTCCACCAGGTGAAGCAGCTGAATGTAACGAATGGAGAGGTGGCCGCGCATGTCTGTGGCCCTCTCTACTCATATCTATAAAATTCACAGAAACAGCCAAGCAAGAGAAACGAGAACATGTGCGTCCACCTCCCCATTCAAGCTCTGCCTAGATGCATTGGCTTGCAGTCATCTTACTTGGCAAAGAAAGGGTCAGGAGGCCACCAATCTCCAGATAGGTGGAAGTCCCAAAGGTGGGACCTCCATCTATCAGACATTTATGGTATATACTGTGGATGTGCCATAAATACCTTTGGCAGAAAAACCCACTTTTTTCTCAGTGGAGAAAAAAAACCACAAATACAATTACAATACAAACACACAAATACGATTACAATACAAACACACATACAATACAAATTAAGGCTGAGGCTGCATGGCGACAAAGCAGTAAAATAGCTGCAGTAGAATTGCATGATTTACCGCAACCATGCCACAAATTCAGTGTTGTTCCAGCCATTATTAACTGTTTATATGAGGCCAACTCCTGTTGAAACTTCTTTTAGCGGCCCTATTTGAATATCCAAAATGGTGGCAGATATAGTCTTTGAATAGCCACCGCATGCTTTACCAAATATAGCCCTGGGTGAATATAGCACTTTCAGGTATTAATATACATTGATGGTCTATCCTTAGGATCAGTATGAGATCAGTGAAGGCCTGGCCCCTAAGACGCCCTATGATCAGAAGACAGAAGGAGCCCCCTTCAGTTTTTTATACAGCTCAGTCCTATTCAGGTGGAGAATTCCATTAAATGGCAGAAGACATATTATTTGAGAAAAAATTGACAGAATGAAATAGATATCTATGGCTATGAACATGCCGCTCTCTAGAGGTAAATTCATTTTAGATCCCCATTTATATAAAGTTTTAATATAAATCTTTATTTGAAAAGTTTTAGCCTTTCAGATTTTATCTCATTGTTAATCTTATTGTTAATATCGTAACAGATATAAAAGAACAAAATGCTAATATTTTCACTTGTTGTCCTATACTGCCTCCTGTTGTCCATATTTTGTTTAATTCTATGCATCTAAATTCTGTTACAACACACAAAAAATAAAATACAGAAAATCAGACTCAATGTAAATGTTACATGGGACCCCAGAACTGCACTGCAACAGTACTGAAAGCTTAGCCATATGAACTCTGCCTTTAACCCCTTAATGGCGCAGCCTAGTTTGGGCTCAGAGTACATTTTTCCAAATCTGACTTGTGTCACTTTATGTGGAAATAACTCTGGAATGCTTATACCTATCCAAGCGATTCTGAGATTGTTTTCTCGTGACACATTGGACTTTATGTTAGTCGTAAAATTTGGTTGATATATTCGGTGTTTATTTGTAAAAAAAAAAAAAAGAAATAGCATAATTTAGAGAAAATTAGGAAAAATTTAAATGTTCCTGAATTTGAATGTATCTGTTTGTAAGACAGATAATAATACCACACAAAATAGTTACTAGTTCACATTTCCCATATGTCTACTTCATGTTGGCATCATTTTTTTGAACATTCTTTTATTTTCTAGGACGTTACAAGGCTTAGAACAGAAGCAGTAATTTCTCATATTTCAAAAGCATTTTTTTTCTAGGGACCAGTTTGATTCTGAAGTGGCTTTGAGGGGCCTATAGATTAGAAACCCCCATAAAACACCCCATTAAAAAACTAGACCCCTCAAAGTATTCAAAACAGCATTTAGAAAGTTTCTTAACCCTTTAGGCGTTTCACAGGAATTTAGAGCAAAGTAGGGATGAAATTTACAAATTTCATTTTTTTGTCAGAAAATCCTTTTTATTCCATTTTTTTCTGTAACAGAAGCTTTTACCTGTGAAACGCAACTCAATATGTATTGCCCGGATTCTGCAGTTTTAAAAAATACCCCACATGTGGCCCTAGTGCGGTAATGGACTGAAGCATCGGCCTCCGAATGAAAGGAGAACCTAGTGGATTTTGAGGCCTCCTGTTTATTAGGTACCATGTCTAGTTTTGTGGTGCCAAAACAGTGGAATCCCCCTAAAAGTGACCCCATTTGGCAAACTACACCCCTCAAGGAATTTATCGAGGGGTATAGTGAGCATTTAGACCCCACAGGTTTTTTTGCTGCATTTTGTGGAATTAGGCTGTAAAATTGAAAATCACATATTTTTCTGATAAAATGTGGAAATTTTTCATTTTTACAAGGAATAAAGGAGAAAAGTCACCCCAAGATTTGTAAAGCAATTTCTCCCGATTACGGCAATATAACATATGTGGTCATAAACTGCTGGTTGGACAAACAGCAGGGCTCAGAAAGGCAGGAGTGCTATTTGGATTTTACTGGATTGGTTTCTGGGCGCCATGTCGCATTTGCAGAGCTTCTGTGGTACCAGTACAGGGGAAACCCCTTAAAAGAGACCCCCATTTTGGAAACTAGACCCCTTGAGGACTTCATTGTAGTTTTCTTGGGGTGCATGCGACATTTTGATCAGTTTTTATTCTATTTTTTAAGAGACGTGGTGACTAAAAACCAGCAATTTTACTATTGTTTTTTAATCGTTTTTTTTACAGCGTTTACCGTGCGCTATAAATGACATATTCACTTTATTCTGTGTGGCGACACGATTACGGCGATACCATGTGTTTATAGTTTTTTATGTCTTATGGCGTTTGCACAATAAAATACTTTTTTTTTAAAAATCCTTTACTTTTTGTGTTACCTTATTCTAAGAGCCAGAACTTTTTATT
Source organism: Rhinoderma darwinii (assembly GCF_050947455.1). Taxonomy (NCBI): domain Eukaryota; kingdom Metazoa; phylum Chordata; class Amphibia; order Anura; family Rhinodermatidae; genus Rhinoderma; species Rhinoderma darwinii. Next base: position 370,348,295 of record NC_134689.1, read on the forward strand.
TTTCCATCAAGAAAGCCGTGCGAGGACTTATTTTTGCATAACGAACTGTAGTTTCGATCAGTAGCATTTTTGGGTACATGCGACTTTTTGATCTCTTTTTATTCCATTTTTTGGGAGGTGAAGTGACCAAACAAATGTGATTCTGGTATGGTTTATTATTATTTTATTTTACGGCGTTCACCGCGCGGGATAAATAACAAAATACTTTTCTAGCTCAGGCCATCATGGACGCGGCAATACCAATTATGTATCGTTTATTTATTTATTTTATTTTTATTTTTTAATAATAATAAAGGACTGATGAGGGAAAAAGGGGGATTTTTACTTTTATTACTTTAAAACTTAAAATTTTATTTTTATACAACTTATTTTTAACTTTTTTTTGTTTTGGCTCACTAGGGTACTTGAAGGCAGGAGGCCCTGATCGCAATTCTAATACACTGCACTAATTGCGTAGTGTTTTAACCCCATCAATGGTGTTTTAACCCCTAAGAAGCTGGGATCGCTATTGAAGGGGTTAATCGGCGGGGACCACCACGATCGGTCCCTGCTGAAGGAGCTGTGACAACTGCTGTATGAGACAGCAGTTCTCACTGCTCATGAACGATCCCGGCGAGAACGGCGCTGTGTTTACTGCAAAATGTACTATTAGGTCATGGAGCGCGAATGATGCGCTCATCATGACCTAATAGTACGTCCAGTAGCGGGAAGGGTTTAATGTCCACCATTCCATTACAATTTTATAATACAATAAAATTCCTTTTGTCCAGCACATGATGGCCCAGAAATTTTGATAGTTTAATTAAAAAGCGCCAAAACAAGTCTCGTAATAAGTTACATTAATGATATACCAAAAACACGAAGAATACCAATAGATGTATATCATATACACAAAATACAAGTCCAAAATACTAGAGACAATAAATCTTTATTAAGTAGAAAATAATGACAAAATCGGACAGCAGGCTGTCTCAATAAAAACATTAAAAACACTAAAACCACTGAGGTGGTGGTCAACAATCCTGGGATTTATGGTCAAACAAAACATAAATGCAAATACATAGGTCAAATCTCACAATAAAGTACAGACATATCAAAATAACTAGGGTATATGTTAATACTGAACGGGTTTACAAACCCATGGACAATAATAGTCAACAAACTGCTACTATATATATATATATATATATATATATATATATATATATATATATATATATATATATATATATATTGTAGCAGTGCAGCTACTGGACGGTGCAGAAACTCAGTTTTTAAGCAACCAGGGATCATGTACAGCAGAGAGGGTTTTCTCTGCTGTAGCTTGGCTGTAAAGCCTGGAATAGGGCCTAGTTTGCTGGAGTGTGAAGGAGAAGGGCGTGCTTCCACTCCATACAGACAGTCCGTGTCGTCTTGGGCTTCCACTCCATACAGACAGTCCATGTCTTGGGCTGTCTGGTGAGCATAGTTAGGCTTCACCTGAGACGGCTTTTTTTAATTCAGGTGTGTGCTGTTCATACAAGGCTCTCAGTCTGGGGAAGACAGGCAAGAAGAGGCTGGACGCAGCTGCAGGCTTGAGGGAAGCCGACATGACCGTCCTGGTAGGGAAAGGGTTAATGTTAAGAGGTGAGGGAAAGGTGAAAGAGCTGAAGGAGGGACGGGGAGGAGCTAGGGGGGACGGGGGGGCCGTTACTGCGCTTCCCGCTGTTTCTCGGCATTGAGCCGGAAGCAGCGGGAGGAGTAATACACAAGAAGCAAAGCTCCTCGTTGCCCGGCTTTTTAGTATGGCAGAGGCCCTGATTTTAGAGCGGCTGCGTGCCGCTGCTGTGCACCACGGTCCCGGATGGCTGGAGGAGACCGTGGCTGCATTAACGCGGATCCCGGACGCCGTTTCGCCACGTCGGGCACGGCGTTCGGGGTCTGTTGTAAGGGACAGGCTCCCCTCCCCCGGCCCCCCTACGAGCATGGCTATGGCGGCGGGGGGGGAGTCGGCAACAACCGCTCCTGCGCTGGGCAGGCAGAGAGCGGTAGCAGGGGTGACGGCGATGCAGGCTGTGTCGACCCGTCCCTCTCGGCGGTCCCGACCTCCAGAGCGCCTGAGTCCGGAGGTAGTCCCGCGGACACGGCGTCGCAGAGGGAGCCCGATCCCGGACGCTGCAGGCCAGGCAGCTGGGAGGACCGCCCCTTCCCAGGCCCTGCGTCCTGGCAGGAATCCCAGGCCGCGACGGGGTCCGGCGGTAAGCAGGGAGTCGCAGGCCGGGCTCCCTGTCACCCCTCCCCCATCAGATGGAAGATGTCGAGAGCAAGGTACGGCCGCCCCGCATGGTGATGTTCCGGCCAGGGGGCAGGCTTCGTCAGGATCGTCTAGACGGACGACTAGATCTGCAGCGACGTCGAGGCAACAGGTCCGGTCGGAAGTCTGGGTCCCGGCGGTCGGGCGGCAGGTTGCCGGCCCATCGGTCAGCGCGTCCTCATCCCCTTTCCGAAGAGGTCGTTGGGAGGGACAGTCGTCGGCGAGAGAAGAACTGGAGGAAGGTGAACTGGACGTCTATCGTCGAGGTCAGGATGGTCCGGCTGACGGGAACACAGCGCCTGTGCAGCCCGGTGAGTGTATAACTCCATTATTGTCTTATCCAGCGATTTTTATGTCGGGTGTCGGCGGGGGGGCTGCTAGCATAGCATCGGGGGCCGGTAGTGGCGCGGGCGGACGCGACGGAGCGGGTTTGGCAGATTTAGTGGGTTGCTTACGGGAGCTGGTGGGGCGCCTGGATAGGGCCGCGGCGCCGGTAGTAACGGAAGTGTCCCCTGCGGTAGTTTGGGAAGGCCCCAGGGAAGTGGGATCGTTGCAGGCGCGTCCTGTGGTGGCGGTTAGAGAGGCGGTCGCGGTGTCGGTGCAGACTGAGGCACAGAAGGACGGCGATCGAGTGCGCATGGACGATCGTGCTCGGGGGGAGGTGTATGTTTGTTTTGAGGGTCCGTTGGGGGCGCATTTAAAGCAGGAGGTGCGTGATCGGATCTGGAAAGATGAATATGTTGAAATTTTTTCTCTCTTGCCGCTGGCTAAATTCAATTTGGATAAGAGCAAGCGGGATGAGAGTAAAAAGGACGAGGAGGAACGGCGGCGGTATAGGCTTATCCCGCAGACGTTCGTTAATTGGTCGCAGGCGTTCGCCATATTGGCTAGTGTGATAGGGGAAAAGGCGCCGGAAAATTGTTCGGCGTTATTTTGTTATTTTGATGCTATTGGGGAGGCTCATAGGGCGTATGGGGGTCAGGCGTGGCTGCGATATGATGAGCAATTCCGTCAGCGGAAGGCGGTTCGGCCGGCGATTCGGTGGGACCAGAAGGATATTGCTCTCTGGTTACGGGTTACGGCTCCGGTTAGGCAGCCCTTTCCCGGGAGCGGTGGCCAGGGAGGCCAGACTAGTCAGAGTGGACCAAGCGGCGGGGGAAAGGCGGGGTTTTGCTGGCAATTCAATGAAGGCCAGTGCAAGTTCGGGGCCACGTGCAAGTTCAAGCACGTGTGCTCCGAGTGTAATGGGGCATCACACGGGGCGGCAAAATGTCTGCGGAAAAAGAGGTCCGGGAACCAGCACGGGGCTGGTCAAGGGGGTGTCGCCGGTGAGGGTGGAAAAGATGGCCCCTTATCTAAATGAGTATCCGGATAGGGCGGCAGCTAAGTTGCTTTATGAAGGGTTTAGTGTTGGTTTTGTTATTCCTCCGCCTCCTTATGAGGTTCCGGTTACGCGGAGAAATTTAAAATCGGCTTACTTGCATGCGGAAGTCGTGTCGGAAAAGTTGTTAAAAGAAGTTTCGTTGGGGCGCATGTCGGGGCCATTTGTGGAGTCGCCGGTGAAAGATTTAGTTGTGTCCCCTTTGGGTATTGTCCCTAAACGCGAGCCCGGAAAGTTTCGTTTGATTCAACATTTATCGTATCCCAAAGGTTCGTCGGTAAATGACGGGATTGATCACGAGTTGTGTTCCGTAGTTTATACCTCGTTCGATAAGGCGGTGGGGTTAGTGCGGGCTGCGGGTCCGGGGGCGCTGCTAGCAAAAACCGACATCGAGGCGGCGTTCAGGTTGTTGCCGGTGCATCCAGAAAGCCAACGGCTGTTGGGTTGTTTTTGGAATGGGGCCTTTTACGTGGATCGGTGCCTTCCGATGGGGTGTTCTCTTTCTTGTGCATACTTCGAGGCGTTTAGTAGCTTCGTGGAGTGGGTAACGAGGGGAGTATCCGGGGTCGATTCGTTGATCCATTACTTAGATGATTTTTTGTGCGTTGGCCCGGGGGGTTCGCCGGTTTGCGGTAACTTGCTTCATGCCCTGCAGAAGGTGGCGAGGGATTTTGGGATCCCTTTGGCGCCGGAAAAAACGGAGGGCCCGGTAGCGACGATTTGTTTCTTGGGAATCGAAATTGACTCGGTGGCAATGGAGTGTCGGCTCCCGGCGGATAAGTTGGGTGCTTTGAGGCTGGAGGTGCGACGGGCTTGTAGAAGGAAGAAAATGTCGCTGAGGGAGCTTCAGTCGCTGCTGGGGAAGTTGAATTTCGCCTGCCGGATTATGCCGATGGGGAGGGTGTTTGGTAGAAGGTTGGCGGCGGCAACGGCGGGAGTGCGGGCGCCGCATCATTTTGTGAGGCTCAAGGAGGAGCACCGAGCTGATCTTCAGGTTTGGGATGACTTCTTGGGCCAGTACAATGGTCGCTCGCTATGGATGGCCCCAGCGCAGGATACGAGTGATCTGAATATTTTCACGGATGCGGCTGGGGCGGGTGGCTTTGGAGCTTACGGGGGAGGTCCGTGGTGCGCAGGTCAATGGCCGGCTAGCTGGGTGTCCAGTGGATTGACGCGGAATCTGGCCCTGCTCGAGCTGTTTCCCATCGTGGTGGCGGCTACCATTTGGGGGGACAGGCTCAGGGATAAGAAGGTCCGTTTTTACTGCGACAACATGGGGGTGGTGCTTGCCATTAATAACATCACGGCGTCCTCTCCTCCGGTAGTTCAATTGTTGCGACATTTAGTGTTGGTGTGTTTGTCGCTGAACGCGTGGGTGGTGGCGGTGCATGTCCCGGGTGTACGGAATTGTGTTGCTGATGCTCTTTCTCGCTCGCAGTGGGACCGGTTTCGGCAATTGGCCCCGGGAGCGGAACGTCTCGGTTTGGCGTGTCCGGATCATCTATGGGATCTGGTATCGGTCCCGTAGAGCAGCTGTTACAAAGGTCTTTGGCGCGCACGACGTGGAGGGCTTATGCTGCTTGTTGGAGGCAGTGGGAGGAGTGGGTAAGAGAGTTGGGTGATGTTAATACGGATAGAGACAGGTTGGTGGCACTTTTGTATTGGTTAGGGGATGCCTGGGAGGGGGGGTTTTCAGTAGCGAAGGTGAACCGGTTTATATCCGCGGTGGCGTTTGGGCTTAAGTTGCGGGGCTTGCGGGATGTATCGAAGGAATTTCTGGTATCGCAGGCTTTGAAGGGGTTGCGCAGAGGTAGGGTGGAGGCGGATAGTAGAAGGCCGGTGTCGTTTGCTTTGCTGGGCTTGTTGGGCGGTTCATTGGCATCGGTATGTCGTTCTTCAGATGAAATGGATTTGTTTCGGTTGGCTTTCTCGTTGGCGTTCTTCGGAGCATTTAGAATAGGTGAGTTGGTGTCGCCAAGTACTAAACAGGCAGGGGGGCTGAGATCTGGGGAGGTGAGCCTTTTTGCAGATCGGTTGGAGGTATGGTTGCGTAGATCAAAAACTGACCAATTAGGGAAGGGAAAACTGATAGTTTTGTTCGCTCTCCCGGGGTCGGTCATGTGCCCAGTAGAGTGCATGCGGGGTTTTACAAAAAACAGGGGGTCTCCAGATTTGCCTTTGTTACGTCATGTGGACGGGTCGTTCTTGTCCAGGTTTCAGTTTGGAGCTGTTTTTAAAAAATGTTTGACGGCGGTTGGGGTTGCGGCAGGCTCATATTCATCTCATTCCTTCCGGATTGGCGCAGCAACGGAAGCAGGGCGCTGGGGGTTGGATGATGAGGGGGTGAGGCGTATTGGTCGTTGGGAGTCAAAAAGGTTTAAGTCCTATGTCCGCCCCCATATGTTGTAATTTTGTTGTTTATGCTTGCAAATGTTATATGGTGGTGCCTAACTGTGTTTTCCGTTTCAGATTCGCCTCCTTGTCTGGTGTGGTTGATGGGTCATTCGTACGTGCACTGGGGGGCTTTGAGGGCGGACGTCCGCCCGGATGGTCGCCAGTTGCGCATTCCGCGACAGGATGCGGTTGTGCATTGGCTGGGGTTTAGAGGTATGTCGTGGAACAGGGTGTTGGCGGAATTCCAGACATATGTGCGGCTTGATAGGGTTCCGGAGGTTTTAGTGTTGCACGTGGGTGGGAATGACTTAGGAGTCCGCCCTTTTCGTGAGTTGGTGCGGGATATCAAACATGATTTGTTGTGTTTGTGGGTATCTTATCCCAAGTTGGTGGTAGTGTGGTCGGACATAGTCCCAAGGAAGCATTGGCGGTTAGCTAGATCGGTGGAGAGAGTCAATAAAGCTCGGATAAAAGTTAACCGGGCGGTGTCCCGTTTTGTGGCAAAGAACGGGGGCATTTGCGTGAGGCATAGGGATTTGGAGTCAGGATTGGGGAATTTCTGGAGGAGTGACGGGGTTCATCTGACCGAGGTTGGCATTGATATTTGGAGCTTGGCTATAGCAGAAGGCATAGAAAGGGCGGTGGTGGTGTGGAGGAACTCACAGGCTTAAGGTGGTCAAGGCCTGTTTCGCGGTGGCGGGGGGAGTCCTTGAGGCCAGTCAGTACAAAATGGTGGGGGGGTCGCATCGGGGGTATGCGTCCCCCAAAAAAGGTACATGGTTGAAGACTTCATCGGGTGTTATCCCTTTGAAGTGGTCTTCTGGTAGAAGGTATGTCACTTGAAGGCTTCATCGGGTGTTATCCCTTTGAAGTGGACTTCTAGTGGTCGGTATATCACTTGAGGGCTTCAACGGGTGTTATCCCCTTGAAGTGGACTTCTAGTGGTTGGAGCCATCTGCAGAGGTGAACGGTGCTTCCGAGCTGGTTTACGGCTGGAGGTAATTAGTGGTTTGCAGATGGCTAATTCGGTGTGTTCTTGAAAGGAACATCTGAAGGGGCTTCAAGGACTTCCTCTGCTCGGGTTAATGTTAACGTTTAATTGTTATTTATGATTCTGACCCATGTTGGGTCATGTGAATTATTAGGAGGAATTCTCTGGTGGATTCCTAACTAGTTATCCGAATGTTTCGGATTTAAATTGTTTTTATAAAACTGTGAAATTAATAAACGGCTGCTGTGGCCATTTCACATCCAACCTCGGTGTCATGTGTCGTTACTAAATGGGGGTGGGGGATAGTATGGTTTAAGGTTAACACACGACTCTACCTAGGCAGGTCAAGAAGAGGCTGGACGCAGCTGCAGGCTTGAGGGAAGCCGACATGACCGTCCTGGTAGGGAAAGGGTTAATGTTAAGAGGTGAGGGAAAGGTGAAAGAGCTGAAGGAGGGACGGGGAGGAGCTAGGGGGGACGGGGGGGCCGTTACTGCGCTTCCCGCTGTTTCTCGGCATTGAGCCGGAAGCAGCGGGAGGAGTAATACACAAGAAGCAAAGCTCCCACCCTCCCACCCTTGTTTTGTTACTCCTTAGGTCTTCTGTACGTCCGTATATGAGCGTTGTGTTTTATTTTGTGTGTTTATTTAACATGTTTTTCTTTTTTCCGGAGTAGGTTCTGTTGTCATGGCAGCTGGCGGGGGGAGTCCTTGAGGCCAGTCAGTACAAAATGGTGGGGGGGTCGCATCGGGGGTATGCGTCCCCCAAAAAAGGTACATGGTTGAAGACTTCATCGGGTGTTATCCCTTTGAAGTGGTCTTCTGGTAGAAGGTATGTCACTTGAAGGCTTCATCGGGTGTTATCCCTTTGAAGTGGACTTCTAGTGGTCGGTATATCACTTGAGGGCTTCAACGGGTGTTATCCCCTTGAAGTGGACTTCTAGTGGTTGGAGCCATCTGCAGAGGTGAACGGTGCTTCCGAGCTGGTTTACGGCTGGAGGTAATTAGTGGTTTGCAGATGGCTAATTCGGTGTGTTCTTGAAAGGAACATCTGAAGGGGCTTCAAGGACTTCCTCTGCTCGGGTTAATGTTAACGTTTAATTGTTATTTATGATTCTGACCCATGTTGGGTCATGTGAATTATTAGGAGGAATTCTCTGGTGGATTCCTAACTAGTTATCCGAATGTTTCGGATTTAAATTGTTTTTATAAAACTGTGAAATTAATAAACGGCTGCTGTGGCCATTTCACATCCAACCTCGGTGTCATGTGTCGTTACTAAATGGGGGTGGGGGATAGTATGGTTTAAGGTTAACACACGACTCTACCTAGGCAGGTCATGCTAGCTTGTGAGAGTCACCACCGTGTGAGGTAAAACTGTGAAGGTTTTGAGGTGCTGGGCATAAGGCTCAGTGTCTCGTAGTGAGGGACACTGAATGTGTTAGTTAGAGGCTGGACGGCCTAGCGTTTATTTTGTATGTTTATTGTTGTACCACTGACTGCTGTTGTGAAGACAATAAGGGTATGTGCACACGGTAGCAGGCTTTTACGTCTGAAATGACAGACTGTTTTCAGGAGAAAACAGCTGCCTCGTTTCAGCCGTAATTGCTCCTCCTCGCATTTTGCGAGGCTTCTCTGACAGCCGTAAATTTTGAGCTGTGCTTCATTGAGTTCAATGAAGTACGGCTCAAATTACGTCTGAAAGAAGTGTCCTGCATATAATGTATATAAGTGTCCTGCACTTCTTTTGACGAGGCTGTATTTTTACGCGTCGTCGTTTGACAGCTGTCAAACGACGACGCGTAAATGACAGGTTGTCTGCACAGTACGTCGGCAAACCCATTCAAATGAATGGGCAGATGTTTGCCGACGTATTGTAGCCCTATTTTCAGACGTAAAACGAGGCATAATACGCCTCGTTTACGTCTGAAAATAGGTCGTGTGAACCCAGCCTAAAGCTAGCTGCGGCTGGTTTAAACCTTTTACTCAAGGAGTTGGCGTGAACTTTCTATGCGTGCCAACCATCTCACCTGGGAGATGGCAATCCCATGAGCTAAGTGGTCCCCAGGTTGTCACATATGGCGGAGAATTGTTTTGGGCAATAAAATGGCACAAGAAGTGTGCAGTGAATTTTAAAGGGCCTGAAGCCCAATTAAAGAGACTGTTTTTTCCATTGCAATGGGTCTTATTGAGGAACTCCTCAAAAAGATAGTGCAAACGAATGCGGAGCTGCAAGAAGCAAATGTCAAACAGAGGGAGGATAACCAAAGGTTCCTGGCACAGTTGGAAGCAGATCGAGAGGCTCTAAGGGCACAAGTGCTGTCCAAGGATACGCAGCATTCCAAGCCAAGTGGATGCTCTTCAACACCAGCTGCATTGATGCCGGGTACTCCTGACGTGTTGCAGACAATTTGCAGAAAAGAGCAAAGAGCATGCATACCTGTGATACAAGCTGTGAGGACCGTTGCTAAGGGCAACCACCCGGACTCATGGTGGGAATCCTTGCAAGCGGACTATTGTCTGGATGGAAAAGGTGTTCCCAAGCAATGTTGGGCAGCTGTTAAAAAGCAAAGTGTGCTGAATCGCGCAGATGTGGTTGCTAGGAGCAACCAACCTCGACAGCATGTGGCGGCTGTTCAGCAAAAGGAGCGCTGTTGGAGATGCCATCGAGCGGATGGATGTGCACCTGATTGTTCTCTGGTCAGGAGGCCAGAGAGAGCGCAAGAGAAGACACGTGAAGTGTTGGTTGGTGGGATTCCGCTACTGGTCAGTCTGGATCTTCACCAAGAGTTCTCGAGGGTGCATCTGGACATTTTGCTGTTCATGAAGAAGGATCCTGAGATGGGTGAGACCGTTCTGATTGACTTTGAAACTGATTTTGGGACTGTACAGCACAGACTTATAAAATGTCAGGAACTTGATGAGGAGTTTGTGCTGGGAAGGGACTTCCCTCATTTTTGGCAGTTGTGGGAGAAAGGCAATATCTCCGATAAGCATTACAGCGAAAAGTCCTCTGCAGGGTGTGCTGCTCCACTGCCAGAAAGGGAAAATGCACCAGTTGTAATGATGTCAAGCGATAATGGGATTCAGGAAATGCCTGCTAAAAAGGACGCACATGTATTTGATGCACAGCGTTTTTAGGGATCACAGGCTGCCTAAGTTTGGGAGCCATTGACTGTATGTCAGGGTTCCTTTAAGAGTTCAAAGCATACTGAGTGGGTAAAAGCTAATTGGATAAGGAAAGCACATGGGGGGGAGGGGTTAAGTCAATAAAACAAGGAGACTCCAAGCAGTGAGCCTCTTTTCCCGCTTCCTGGCATTGGATAAGAACCCCCGCTCGCCCGCCCATTTTGTTTATTAGTTTGTGTGAGCTTGTTGTTTACAATGCATTCTTGTTGGTAATTTTGCTTTTCATTTGTCACAGCTGGCGTGTTCGGAGGCTCTTGTTCCGTTCGTTGAATGGGTATTTGTAAATACGGGTCACCTGGCGAAACAACTAAGACATGCCCACCGAGGAGACGGTGGCCGGCATGCGAGGTGATAGTCATCAGAATATCAAGATAATATAGAATACGCAATGAACGGACAAGGTTTCCCTTTTGTTTATAAAATTGTTAATAAAAGCTGTGGCCACCCCCACTTTTCCCACAAGTTGTCTCTGTGTTTATTAAGTGTGTAGTTAAATATTACTCAGTAGGGGTTACAGGTACATGCAGTCATGTGATGACACTAGTGAAATGTCAAAAATTGTGCCTAACATGTCTTTAAGCCATGAGTATGTCACCCAGCCTGAGCAGGTTAATGCATTGTGTGAACAGGCTGTTAAAGAAACAGCAGCCAAGACAGAAGAGGGGATTAGTTCAAGTGTGCCCCTTGAGGCTGTAGTTCAGAAAGTGGAGCGTGTCACATGTGATGTGCGTACGGTTACTGATAGTAATCCAGAGGATGTGTCCTTGGAAACAGATGTGTCAGGTGTATCTGAGATTTCCCTAGAGGTTGGGATTGTTGATGGTGGTAGCCTGGAGTACAGCCCTAGTGATGGTGATGAAAATGTGCCTGGTGCAATAGAGGTGACTGCAGCACCTTTAGAAATGTTGCCCCCTACAGGTCATTCCTATGCTGTAGAAACTGAGACTGATGTAACGCTCACTCATTCCATGGGGATGGGGGAAGCACAGGAGGTAGACTTCAAGTCGTGTTCAGTGGATGCTACTATAGTGTATGCTTCTGTCCCTGATATTACCTGTGATGTAAAACAGGTTACTAATGGCTCAAGTGTGCCCCTAGAGGTCATGGTTCACAATAACAAGACTGTTGCAGGTGATGTGTGCACTGTTCCTAATGGCAACCAGCTGTATACTGCTGCGATGTGTGAGTGGAGTGGTGATAAACTCTATGGGTCTGAGAATGTGGTTGGGGTCAAATCAGTCTCCGCTGAATCCAGCAGCAGTGATCCACCTTTTTACTTGAGCGAACACACCAGTGTGAATGTAGCCCTAAGTGACGCACATGAGTTCCTGGACAGTGGAGTCAGTGAGGTGTGTGCGCTGGTGGCTGTGGCCTCGGTCATGAATGAACCGCCCAGTAGTGAACCAGATGTACATGAAAACATTACCCTAGAGGTTGGGGCTGTCAATGGTACCAATGAGGACACTACTGCCATGTATAGGGTGAGAAGTTCTGCCCCCTGCAGGTCTTTCACATGTAGACGTTGAGACACATGCAGCTCCCACACTTTCCCAGGAGGTAACGGAAACAATAGAGGGGGTCTTCCAGGCTGGTTTAATGGATACTAATGCAGAGTGTGGTTTAGCCATGGAAGCTGCATGTGACACAAGACAGGTTGCTAAGGGCAACAAGTGGATGCGGGCCCTAACGCTGCTGCAGAGACGACCACTACCGGGTCTGATAGAAGTAACCCAGAGGGGTCGGGTCAGTGCGGTGAAAAATTGTCTCTGGACGGACAGTCTGAGCATTTAAATGCTGAGATGAAAAACTCCATGACCTGCCTAAGTAGAGTCGTGTGTTAACCTTATACCATACTATCCCCCCACCCCCACTTTAGTAAAGACACATGACACCGAGGTTGGATGTGAAATGGCCACAGCAGCCGTTTATTAATTTCACAGTTTTATAAAAACAATTTAAATCCGAAACATTCGGATAACTAGTTAGGAATCCACCAGAGAATTCCTCCTAATAATTCACATGACCCAACATGGGTCATAACATTAACCCGAGCAGAGGAAGTCCTTGAAGCCCCCTCAGATAGTCCTTTTTAAAGAACACACCGAATTAGCCATCTGCAAACCACCAATTACCTCCAGCCGTAAACCAGCTCGGAAGCACCGTTCACCTCTGCAGATGGCTCCAACCACTAGAAGTCCACTTCAAGGGGATAACACCCGATGAAGCCCTCAAGTGATATACCGACCACTAGAAGTCCACTTCAAGGGGATAACACCCGATGAAGCCCTCAAGTGATATACCGACCACTAGAAGTCCACTTCAAAGGGATAACACCCGATGAAGCCTTCAAGTGATATACCTTCTACCAGAAGACCACTTCAAAGGGATACCACCCGATGAAGTCTTCAACCATGTACCTTTTTTGGGGGACGCATACCCCCGATGCGACCCCCCCACCATTTTGTACTGACTGGCCTCAAGGACTCCCCCCGCCAGCTGCCATGACAACAGAACCTACTCCGGAAAAAGAAAAACATGTTAAATAAGCACACAAATAAAAAAAAAACCAACGCTCATAGACGGACGTACATAAGACCTAAAGAGTAACAAACCAAGGGCGGGAGGGTGGGAGCTTACTATTTCTGTGTTACTCCTCCCGCTGCTTCCGGCTCAATGCCGAGAAACAGCGGGAAGCTCAGTAACTGCCCCCCGTCCCCCTTAACTCCTCCCCGTCCCCCCTCCAACTCCCTCCAACTCTCCCTCACCTAATTAACCCTTTCCCTACTAGGACGGTCATGTCGGCTTCCCTTAATCCCTGCAGGCTGCGTCCAGCCTCTTCTTGACCTGCCTAAGTAGAGTCGTGTGTTAACCTTATACCATACTATCCCCCCACCCCCACTTTAGTAAAGACACATGACACCGAGGTTGGATGTGAAATGGCCACAGCAGCCGTTTATTAATTTCACAGTTTTATAAAAACAATTTAAATCCGAAACATTCGGATAACTAGTTAGGAATCCACCAGAGAATTCCTCCTAATAATTCACATGACCCAACATGGGTCATAACATTAACCCGAGCAGAGGAAGTCCTTGAAGCCCCCTCAGATAGTCCTTTTTAAAGAACACACCGAATTAGCCATCTGCAAACCACCAATTACCTCCAGCCGTAAACCAGCTCGGAAGCACCGTTCACCTCTGCAGATGGCTCCAACCACTAGAAGTCCACTTCAAGGGGATAACACCCGATGAAGCCCTCAAGTGATATACCGACCACTAGAAGTCCACTTCAAGGGGATAACACCCGATGAAGCCCTCAAGTGATATACCGACCACTAGAAGTCCACTTCAAAGGGATAACACCCGATGAAGCCTTCAAGTGATATACCTTCTACCAGAAGACCACTTCAAAGGGATACCACCCGATGAAGTCTTCAACCATGTACCTTTTTTGGGGGACGCATACCCCCGATGCGACCCCCCCACCATTTTGTACTGACTGGCCTCAAGGACTCCCCCCGCCACAGCGAAACAGGCCTTGACCACCTTAAGCCTGTGAGTTCCTCCACACCACCACCGCCCTTTCTATTCCTTCTGCTATCGCCAAGCTCCAAAGATCAATGCCAACCTCGGTCAGATGAACCCCGTCACTCCTCCAGAAATTCCCCACTCCTGACTCCAAATCCCTATGCCTCACGCAAATGCCCCCGTTTTTTGCCACAAAACGGGACACCGCCCGATTAACTTTAATGCGAGCCTTATTGACTCTCTCCACAGATCTAGCTAACCGCCAATGCTTTCTTGGGACTATGTCCGACCACACTATCACCAACTTGGGATAAGATACCCACAAACACAACATATCATGTTTGATATCCCGCACCAACTCACGAAAGGGGCGGACTCCTAAGTCATTCCCACCCACGTGCAACACTAAGACCTCCGGAACCCTATCAAGCCGAGCATATGTCTGGAATTCCGCCAACACCCTGCTCCACGACATACCTCTAAAACCCAGCCAATGCACAACCGCATCCTGTCGCGGAATGCGCAACTGGCGACCATTCGGGCGGACGTCCGCCCTCAAAGCCCCCCAGTGCACGTAAGAATGACCCATCAACCACACCAAACACGGAGGCGAATCTGAAACGGAAAAACAATTAGGCACCACCATATAACATTTGTAAAGCGTTAACAGCAAAATTCATAACATATGGGGGCGGACATAGGACTTAAACCTGTTGGACTCCCAACAACCAATACGCCTCACCCCCTCATCATCCAACCCCCAGCGCCCCGCTTCTGTTGCTGCGCCAATCCTGAAGGAATGAGATGAATATGAGCCTGCCGCGACACCAACCGCCGTCAAACATTTTTTAAATACAGCTCCAAACTGAAACCTGGACAAAAACGACCCGTCCACATGACGTAACAAAGGCAAATCTGGAGACTCCCTGTTTGGCGTAAAACCCCGCATGCACTCTACTGGGCACATAACCGACCCCGGGGCGCAACCCCTTCAAAGCCTGCGATACCAGAAATTCCTTCGATACATCCTGAAAGCCCCGCAACTTAAACCCAAACGCCACCGCAGATATGAACCGGTTCACCTTCGACCACTGAAAACCCCGCCTCCCAGGCGTCCCCTAACCAGTACAAAAGTGCCACCAACCTGTCTCTATCCGTATTGGCGTCACCCAACTCTCTTACCCACTCCTCCCACTGCCTCCAACAAGCAGCATAAGCACTCCACGTCGTGCGCGCCAAAGACCTTTGTACCAATTGTTCTACGGGACCGAGACCAGATCCCAAAGATGCTGCGGACAAGCCAAACCGAGACGTTCCGCTCCCGGTGCCAATTGCCGAAACCGGTCGCACTGCGAGCGAGAAAGAGCATCAGCGATACAATTCCGTACACCCGGGACATGCACCGCCACCACCCACGCGTTCAACGACAAACATACCAACACTAAATGTCGCAACAATTGAACTACCGGAGGAAAGGACGCCGTGATGTTATTAATGGCAAGCACCACCCCCATGTTGTCGCAGTAAAAAACGGACCTTCTTATCCCTGAGCCTGACCCCCCAAATGGTAGCCGCCACCACGATGGGAAACAGCTCGAGCAGGGCCAGATTCCGCGTGAGTCCACTGGACACCCAGCTAGCCGGCCATTGACCTGCGCACCACGGACCTCCCCCGTAAGCTCCAAAACCACCCGCCCCAGCCGCATCCGTGAAAATATTCAAAACACTCGTATCCTGCGCTGGGGCCATCCATAGCGAGCGACCATTGAACTGGCCCAAGAAGTCATTCCAAACCTGAAGATCAGCACGGTACTCCTCCTTGAGCCGCACAAAATGATGCGGCGCACGCACTCCCACCGTTGCCGCCGCCAACCTCCTACCAAACACCCTCCCCATCGGCATAATCCGGCAGGCGAAATTCAACTTCCCCAGCAGCGACTGAAGCTCCCTCAGCGTCATTTTCTTCATTCTACAAGCCCGTTGAACCTCCAGCCTCAAAGCACCCAACTTATCCGCCGGGAGACGACACTCCATTGCCACCGAGTCTATTTAGATTCCCAAAAAACAAATCGTCGCTACCGGGCCCTCCGTTTTTTCCGGCGCCAAAGGAATCCCAAAATCCCTCGCCACCTTCTGTAGAGCATGAAGCAAATTACCGCAAACCGGCGAACCCCCCGGGCCAACGCATAACAAATCATCTAAGTAATGGATCAACGAGTCGACCCCGGATACTCCCCTCTTTACCCACTCCACGAAGCTACTAAACGCCTCGAAGTATGCACAAGAAAGGGAACACCCCATCGGAAGGCACTGATCCACGTAAAAGGCCCCATTCCAAAAACAACCCAACAGCCGTTGGCTTTCTGTATGGACCGGCAACAACCTGAACGCCGCCTCGATGTCAGTTTTTGCTAGCAGCGCCCCAGGACCCGCAGCCCGCACTAACCCCACCGCCTTATCGAATGAGGTATAAACTACGGAGCACAACTCGTGATCAATCCCGTCATTTACCGACGAACCCTTGGGATACGATAAATGTTGAATCAAACGAAATTTTCCGGGCTCGCGTTTAGGGACAATACCCAACGGGGACACAACTAAATCTTTTACCGGCGACTCAACAAACGGCCCCGACATGCGGCCCAACGAAACTTCTTTTTAACAACTTTTCCGACACGACTTTTGCATACAAGTAAGCCGATTTTAAATTCCTCCGCGTAACCGGAACCTCATAAGGAGGCGGAGGAATAACAAAACCAACACGAAACCCTTCATGAAGCAACTTAGCCGCCGCCCTATCCGGATACTCATTTAGATAAGGGGCCGTCTTTTCCACCCTCACCGGCGACACCCCCTTGACCAGCCGCGTGCTGGTTACCTGACCTCCTTTTTCGCAGACATTTTGCCGCCCCGTGTGCTGCACCATTACACTCGGAACACACGTGCTTGAACTTGCACGTGGCCCCGAACTTGCACTGACCTTCATTAAATTGCCAGCAAAACCCCGCCTTTCCCCCGCCGCTTTGTCCAACCTAACTAGACTGGCCTCCCTGGCCGGCGCTCCCGGGAAAGGACTGCCTAACCGGAGCCGTAACCCGTAACCAGAGAGCAATATCCTTCTGGTCCCACCGAATCGCCGGCCGAACCGCCTTCCGCTGACGGAATTGCTCATCGTATCGCAGCCATGCTTGACCCCCATACGCCCTGTGAGCCTCCCCAATGGCATCAAAATAACAAAACAACGCCGAACAATTTTCCGGCGCCTTTTTCCCTATCACACTAGCCAATATGGCGAACGCCTGCGACCAATTAACGAACGTCTGCGGGATAAGCCTATACCGCCGCCGTTCCTCCTCGTCCTTTTTACTCTCATCCCGCTTGCTCCTATCCAAATTAAATTTAGCGAGCGGCAAGAGAGAAAAAATTTCAACCTACTCGTCCTTCCAGATCCGCTCGCGCACCTCCTGCTTTAAATGCGCCCCCACCGAACCTTCAAAACAAACGTACACCTCCCCCCGAGCACGATCATCAATACGCACTCGATCGCCATCCTTTTGTGCCTCGGTCTGTACCGACACCGCGACCGCCTCTCTAACCGCCATCACGGGACGCGCCTGTACCGATCCCACGTCCCTGGGGCCTTCCCAAACTACCGCAGGGGACACTTCCGTTACTACCGGCGCCGCGGCCCTATCTAGGCGCCCCACCAGCTCCCGTAAGCAACCCACTAAGTCCGCCAAACCCGCTCCGTCGCGTCCGCCCGCGCCACTACCGGCCCCCGATGCAATACTAGCAGCCCCCCCGCCGACACCCGACATAAAAATCGCTGGATAAGACAGAGATGGAGTTATACACTCACCGGGCTGCACAGGCGCTGTGTTCCCGTCAGCCGGACCATCCTGACCTCGACGATACACGTCCAGTTCACCTTCCTCCAGCCCTTCTCTCGCCGACGACTGTCCATCCCAACGACATCTGTGGAACGGGGATGAGGACGCGCTGACCGATGGGCCGGCAACCTGCCGCCCGACCGCCGGGACCCAGACTTCCGACCGGACCTGTTGCCTCGACGTCGCTGCAGATCTAGGCGTCCGTCTAGACGATCCTGACGAAGCCTGCCCCCTGGCCGGAACATCACCAGGCGGGGCGGCCGTACCTTGTCCTCCAAATCTTCCATCTGATGGGGGAGGGGTGACAGGGAGCCCAGCCTGCGACTCCCTGCTTACCGCCGGACCCCGTCGCGGCCTGGGATTCCTGCCAGGACGCAGGGCCTGAGAAGGGGCGGTCCTCCCAGATGCCTGGCCTGCAGCGTCCGGGATCGGGCTCCCTCTGCGACGCCGTGTCCGCGGGCCTGCCTCCGGACTGAGGCGCTCTGGAGGTCGGGACCGCCGAGAGGGACGGGTCGACCCGGCCTGCGTCGCCGTCACCCCCGGCAACGCTCTCTGCCTGCTCTGCGCAGGAGCGGTTGTTGCCGACTCCCCCCCGCCGCCATAACCATGCTTGTAAGGGGGCCGGGGGAGGGGAGCCTGTCCTGTGCAACAGACCCCGAACGCCGGGCCCGACGTGGCGAAACGGCGTCCGGGATCTTAGTTATTGCAGCCACGGTCTCCTCTAGCCATCCGGGACCGTGGTGCACAGCAGCGGCCCGCAGCCGCTCTAACATTAAAGCCTCCTGAGAAGCACGGGCAACGGGGAGCTTACTATTTCTGTGTTACTCCTCCCGCTGCTTCCGGCTCAATGCCGAGAAACAGCGGGAAGCTCAGTAACTGCCCCCCGTCCCCCTTAACTCCTCCCCGTCCCCCCTCCAACTCCCTCCAACTCTCCCTCACCTAATTAACCCTTTCCCTACTAGGACGGTCATGTCGGCTTCCCTTAATCCCTGCAGGCTGCGTCCAGCCTCTTCTAGATGGAGGGGAGTATAGCATCTGAAAGTGGTTTGGTAGATGGTACGGTGTATACCAAAACTCACGAGATGAGTGTTACTGAATACTATGAGCCAGTGTCTAAACCAAGGGGTGACACACAAAGCCACTTCATGGATGCGGAAAGGTCCATGAATGTAGGGCACAACACATGTAAATACGGCTGTGATCAGCAAAAGCTAGTAGTGCCTACAAGGGATGAGGATGCTAGGCATGCCAACATAGAAGAGTTGCAGGAGCACCTGTATAATACACCCAGGGGTGATTATCAAATGCCTGTTACTGTAGGGGTGACCCTAAGTGTGATTATGTCCCAACGTAGGAGCTTTGACCCTGGAGGGAGGTTGAAATGTGATCAGTCCACCGGCCTTTATCAAAGGGGGGGGGGATATGTAGCAGTGCAGCTACTGGACGGTGCAGAAACTCAGGTTTTAAGCAACCAGGGATCATGTACAGCAGAGAGAGTTTTCTCTGCTGTTGCTTGGCTGTATAGCCTGGAATAGGACCTGGTTTGCTGGAGTGTGAAGGAGAAGGGCGGGCTTCCACTCCATACAGACAGTCCGTGTCTTGGGCTTCCACTCAATACAGACAGTCCATATCTTGGGCTGTCTGATGAGCTTAGTTAGGCTTCACCTGAGACGGCTCTATAATTCAGGTGTGTGCTGTTCACACAGGGCTCTCAGTCTGGGCAAGACAGGCATGCTAGCCTATGAGAGTCACCACCGTGTGAGGTAAAACTGTGAAGGTTTTGAGGTGCTGGGCACAAGGCTCAGTGTCACATAGTGAGGGAAACTGAATGTGTTAGTTAGAGGCTGGACGGCCTAGGGTTTATTTTGTATGTTTATTGTTGTACCACTGACTGCTGTTGTGAAGACAATAAAGCTAGCTGCGGCTGGTTTAAACCTTTTACTCAAGGAGTTGGAGTGAACTTTCTATGCGTGCCAACCATCTCACCTGGGAGATGGCGATCCCATGAGCTAAGTGGTCCCCAGGTTGTCACAATATATATATATATATCTATGTGTGTGTGTGTATGTATATATATATATATATATATATATAGATCGATAGACCCTAGTCAAAAAGCCAATTGTATACTTTCCCGTAGTGCAATAACAGAATAAATATCCACCAAAGAAGAAAGAATCAGACCACTGGATAGAACCATCACCCCAGGACCCCAACGAGCATATCGCCGTCAGCTTTCTCACGGGGTATTCAGAAATTTTGATAATCTGACATGGGACAAAAATAGTCATATTATATATAATATATGATAAATAAATATCAGTTTCTAATGTAAAATACCTACTGCAGAAGCAAGTCCTCGCAGGTCAACAACAGGCATTCTTTGGTTTAGTGTCTACACTACAAGTTTGCAGATTTCACTAGATTATGCCATCGCTAATGACCGCAACGGCACCAATGTCCTTGTGCTAAGTGGTACACTGGTGCTGATGTGCTCAAGTTAGTGCATACATCCCCGACGCATCTAAATTAGTGGTAATGTCACCCTTCGTTCCATCAGGGAACAATGTGAGGCCACCACTGACCTCTCATCTACAGAAGACCCACGTCCGACCGAGACTGACCCCCAAAGGAACCACCGCAACGTATACGCGTATGTATGTGTTTGAGTATATATGTATTTATGAATGATTGTTTTTTAAAGGGGTTCTCCGGGACTTCTATGTTGTTGGCCTATACTTAGGATAGGACATCAATATCAGATCAGCGGTGGTTCGACTCCCAGCACCACACCAATTAGCTGTCTGAAGGGGTCATGGTGATGAAAGCCACAACCTCTGCATAGTTTACCAGGCTCAGCGCCGTAGATTTCCATAGCAGCAGTGCCTCGGATTGCAGTTCTCTCATTCAAGTGAATGGGACCAGAACTGCAATGCCAGGCACAGCTGCTACGGAGGTGTACGGCGCTGTGCCTTGTAAACTATAAAGAGGCCGCAGTGTTTGTCGACGCAACCTCTATAATCAGCTGATTGTGGGGGTGCTGCGAGTTGGACCCCCACCGATCTGATATTGATTACCTATTTTAAGTATAGGCCATCAATATAAAAGTCCCGGAGAACCTCTTTTTTTTAACGTCTGTTAATCCAGAATTTCGGATAATTGGTAGCCCTGAAAATATCAGATTATTTGATATTGATATTTTATTTAGATATGTATGCCGGGTTCACACGTAGCGTAAATACTGCAAAAATCTGCAACATTAGGGTTAGTTCACACAGAGTTTTTTGGCGCTGATTTTGATGCAGAATCAACGACAAAAAAACTGCCAAAATCGCCCCCCCAATTGATTTCAATGCGAGGCACGAATGTTTTTTTCCCAGGCGGCTTTTGGCTGCTCGCAGGAAAAAAAAGCATAATGTCCCCGTCTATGAGCGTTTTTCTCTGCGTTTTTTGTCTTTGCATTAGCTTCAATGGCCGCGGGCAAAAACGCAACAAAAAAAGTGGAAAAATATGCGCCATTTGCTTATGTCATCCGCTTACGTCTTGTCCTGGCCCTTGCCTAGTGTCTGATATAACTTGTGATAACAATTCACTCATAACCGTAAGAGGGAGGCTCGTGTTACTGTGGAACCAAAACCTAACTCACTATTATGAATGTGTTAAAAATGCAAAAAGGATGTACGGTCTGGCATGATCAAAATGCATCTATTTGGCCATGTTTGTTGCATGCCGAGCACTCCACAACATCAAAAACACACTATCTCTTGTAAAGTATGTTCGTAACAGAACCATCTTAGCCGCAGGCCCTGGAAGACTTGTGGGTAAAATGAGTGCAGCTACAGGAAATACAGGAAAATCCTGGGGAAAAACCTGCTGCAGCCTACAGGAGAACTGCCATTTGGAAAATATTTATTCTCCAGAAACAAAATAACCCTAATATAAAACCAAAGTTAGGCTGTGGAATCAATAGCGCAGTCGACTACGGCATTCATTCTGTGAAAATAACGAAACCCTTACACAGCGGTGACAAATGGAAGCCATTTGCACCGGATCCGTCACCATTGAAATCAATAGTGATGCAAACGGAAACTTATGGTTTCTGTTTGGATTCCGTTCATGCGTTCCCCTGAATGGAAAGCTCCGACGGAACCCATGAACGGAGTCCCGACGCAGATGTGAATGGAGCCTTAAATGTGAATAACTTCAGAACAGAAATGTTAATGCCCAAGGGTGGCACTCTGAAGACTAGACTGGCGGTGGAAAATCCAAAATGCTGGATGCCGTCTAGTCCACTTTCTGATGAAGCACCATCACCATCTAGCTTCTAACTGATCAACTGAAACGCTATAGATGAGCTTTTTTCATTTCCATTACGCCTCATGCACACGACCGAGTCCCGTCAGTGATCCGAGGAACGATAGGACATGTTCTATCTTTCCTCGAATCAGAGATTCGGACCATTTTTCACGGACCCGATTCACCCGTTAAAGTGAATGGGTCCGTGAAGACTATCTGGTGCCACTCGGATCCCGTCAAAAACGGACTGAGTGGCACGACTGTCATGTGCAAGAGACCTTAGAAATTCTAAATTTATGACATTTGGTGTTAGGGCGTCTTAAAGAGGCTCTGTCACCAGATTTTGCAACCCCTATCTGCTATTGCAGCAGATAGGCGCTGCAATGTAGATTACAGTAACGTTTTTATTTTTAAAAAACGAGCATTTTTGGCCAAGTTATGACCATTTTTGTAGTTATGCAAATGAGGCTTGCAAAAGTCCAAGTGGGTGTGTTTAAAAGTAAAAGTCCAAGTGGGCGTGTATTATGTGTGTACATCGGGGCGTTTTTAATACTTTTACTAGCTGGGCGCTCTGATGAGAAGTATCATCCACTTCTCTTCACAACGCCCAGCTTCTGGCAGTGCAGACACAGCGTGTTCTCGAGAGATCACGCTGTGTCGTCACTCACAGGTCCTGCATCGTGTCAGACGAGCGGGGACACATCGGCACCAGAGGCTACAGATGATTCTGCAGCAGCATCGGCGTTTGCAGGTAAGTAACTACATCGACTTACCTGCTAACGCCGTGCTGCTGCAGAATCAACTGAAGCCTCTGGTGCCAATGTGTCCGACACGATGCAGGACCTGTGAGTGACGTCACAGATCTGCACTGCCAGAGCTAGGCGTTCTGAAGAGAAGTGGATGATACTTCTCGTCAGAGCGCCCAGCTCGTAAAAGTATTAAAAACGCCCCGATGTACGCACATAATACACGCCCACTTGGACTTTAACTTTTAAACACACCCACTTGGACTTTTGCAAGCCTCATTTGCATAACTACAAAAATGGTCATAACTTGGCCAAAAATGCTCGTTTTTTAAAAATAAAAACGTTACTGTAATCTACATTGCAGCGCCTATCTGCTGCAATAGCAGATAGGGGCTGTAAAATCTGGTGACAGTGCCTCTTTAAACTTTTTTTTAAGTTTCCTTATTACAATACAGCATGCTTTCTTTTCTGATCCTGGATTATGCAAAATAGCTCTCCTCCAGAAGGACAAAAACTAGTGCCAGTCTCTAGGTGACAACACTGTAAGTCAACGTCAAACCCTTTATAGAGCCCTGAAAAATGACTTGGATTAATAGCCAACCCAGAGATATTCATCTGTAGACAGCACTGTTTCAGAACTGTTCTCCCCTCATCAGTTCACCCGATTCTGGTTGACTGAGTACTGAGTGAGAAGCCTTTGTAGCAGCTCTTGGAAGGTACTAATTCCGAGACCTAACTGTAGGGAATCTTAATGGCATCTTATGGTGTCTCTGGTTTTGCTATTTAGCTGGCACTAGCATTATAAAGAGTTCAACATTGACTTACAGAGCAGTCACCTACAGGTGGCACTAAAGAGACCGTTTTCTTCCTTCTGTAGGAGAGCTATTTTGCATACTTTTTAGGAGCATAGCCCTTAAAAGGAACCTGACAGACGGCTTATGTTGCCCTGTCTGAGGGCTGCAAAAAGTAGTGACAGACACACTGATGTCAACGTTGTGTCACTAAGGACCTGTTCACATCAGCTTTGGCCTTCCGTTCATAAGTTACGTTTGGGCTTTCCGTCAGAGGAACCCATGAACGGAAAGCCAAACAGAAACCATAGCTTCCGTGGCATTACCATTGACTTCAATGGTAATGCTTCCGCTGCAATTGGTGTCCGTTTGTTTCCGTTCCGTAAGGTTTCCGTTTTTTTACAAACTACGCCATTTTTATCGACTATGCTATTGTTTCTGCTAAAAAAACGGAAACCTTACAGAATGGAAACAAACGGAAACCAATTGCAACAGAAGCATTACCATTGAAATCAATGGTAATGCAAACGGAAGCTATGGTTTCCGTTTGGCATTGCGTTGGGTTCCTTCTGATGGAACCGTTTATGTCCTACTAAACTTGTCTATAGGGCTCAATTAGCCAGACGAAGGCCAAACAAGTGTCCTTTTGGCCTCCGTCGGGCTTGTATACATCAGCAGACCTTTTTTTTTTTTTTTAAAGGATGGAATAGTGTAGTAGACAACGCTATTCCTTCCTGTGAGACGTATACTGCACAGTATAAAAAAATTTCATAGGACCCTATGGGTGACATATGGCTGATACGTCATGGGCTTTTCTATAGCTTTTCAAGACGTATACGTTAAACGGATATCATTATACACTGTGTGCACAATTATTAGGCAAGTTGTATTTTTGAGGATTAATTTTATTATTGAACAAATCTAGTGCTGTCAGTCAATCCAAAATGTTAATAAACCTCAAACCTGAATATTTAAGAAAGTAAAAGTGAGGTTTTGGCTCCCTTAGGGGAATATCTATGTGTGCAGAATTATTATGTAACTAAATGAAAAAGGAAAATTTTCCGATTTCACTTGTTTGTTTTCATCTGTTAACCCCTTTCTGCAAAATGACGTGTCTGGTACGTTGGTATTGCAAGTAACTTTGAGCAATCCCACGTACCAGGCACGTCCTGTAGATGAAGAGGGCACAGTAATATACAGCTGACATCCCGCTGCAATGGCGGTGATCGCAATAATAAAAACAATAATCGCCCTGTTTCCCTGATCAAGTCCTTAATTATAATAATTGAGAAAAAATGAAAAAAACTATACATAATAGGTATTGCCTCGTTCGGACGGCCTGAACTCTAAAAATATCATGTTATTTTTTCTGCACGCTGAACACCGTAAAAAATAAAAATAAAAAACAATGACAGCATTTCTATTTTTTGGCATCTGGTCTAAAATAAAATGTATTAAAAAGTGATCAAAATTCGTAAGTACCCCAAAATGGTACCCACAAAAACTACAGTTCGTTAGGCAAAAAACAAATAAAAAGTTATGTCTGTCCGAAAATTGCGACACTAAAACATGATTCTTTTAGAGGAGTATTTTTATTGTGGGAACGTAGTGAAACGTAATAAAACAATATAAATTTGGTATCGCTGTAATCGTATCGACACACAGAAAGAAGTTAACATGTTGTTTATACTGCACGGTGAGCACTGTAAAAAAGAAAAAACAAAGCCGTGCTAGAATTGCTGTTTTTTTGTTTCCTCGTCTCCCAAAAAAATGAAATAAAAAAATCGCATGTACGCCAAAATCGAACCAATAAAAATTACAGTTCGTTCCACAAAAACGAAGCCCTCACACTGCTCCGTCAACAGAAAAAGAAAACGTTATGACTCTCAAAACGCAATGATGCTGAATGATGAACCAGAATTTTTTTTTAGGTCCAGTACTTTTTCCCTAATGACCCCACATCATCATTTGCTGGACCCCACAGGTGGATCCCATAGATGTAGCAGAAATTAGGAAACTTTAGGACCTTGTGCTGCTTATAGGGTTAGTGAAGAAGTCAAATATTAGGCAATACTGGAGCACAGATGTTTTGTATAATACCCAAAAAACCCGGCCTGTGCATAAAGGATTGCTTCAAAGCGACCACACCAATCCATGGATTATTCATCACCCCATTATTACATCATCCTATTATTATTCTGAGCACGGCAGTGTGCCCAAACAGCAGTTTATGACCACATATGGGGTATTACTATACTCTGGAGAACCCGCTTAACAATTTATGGGGTATCTGTCTCCAGTGGTACAAGCTGGGCACAACACATTGGGCACTGAAATGGCATATCTGCAACATCTATTGTGCACTAATTTTTGCAAAACACTTGTGGGGTCAAAATGCTCACAATACCTCTAAATGAATTTCTTGAGGGATGTAGTTTCCAAAATGGGATCATTTTTTGGGGCTTTCCACTGTACTGGTACCTTAGCTCAATGCAACATGGTGTGAGAAAACGAATTTTGTAAAATCTCCACTCCAAAATTCAAATTGCGCTCCTTCCCTTTAGAGCCTTGCTGTGTGTCCAAATATACTCTGGAGAAGTTGCTTTACAAATGCTGGGGTGCTTTTTCTCCATTATTTGATGAGAAAATGAAAAATTTTGAGCTAAAGCTACGTCTTATTGACTGCATGTATACCATAACCCTTAGATAACATAGCTAGGGATAGCCTAATAGTAAATTGACACAGGACAACATGAACGTTCCTTTAACGTGGGTTGACTCGGGGTCGGCCACAGCTTTTATTATAAATATAACAAATATAATTGAACATTTTTTAAGGTAAACACCCGTATGCCGGCCTATCGACATAAGTGGGCATGTAGGTAATTCACCTTACCAAACCGCCAGCTGCGACAAAACAACATTTCACCCATGAACAGAACATAAATGAATAAACACAAGAAAAGTGCAAAATACCACCCAATACAATTGTAGAAAAACCCCACTCTGAAGGCAGTGCCATCTGCCACTTTGAAGTATTGCTAACTGCAAGGCAAACCAGCTATCCTGCACCTACGAATGCCTGTGCTAGTACAAATTAATTTTGTTATTTTTTTTAAAATTTTTTATTTTATTTATTAATTTATTTATTTCTTTTTTTTATATATAACACCGAACATTCATTTTCAAAAGGGGCGGGAGGGAGGGAGATTGCAATGTAACGGCCAAAAGAGGCAGAGACCCGGAAGACAGCTCCTTAAAGAGGCTCTGTCACCAGATTTTGCAACCCCTATCTGCTATTGCAGCAGATAGGCGCTGCAATGTAGATTACAGTAACGTTTTTATTTTTAAAAAACGAGCATTTTTGGCCAAGTTATGACCATTTTTGTAGTTATGCAAATGAGGCTTGCAAAAGTCCAAGTGGGTGTGTTTAAAAGTAAAAGTCCAAGTGGGCGTGTATTATGTGCGTACATCGGGGCGTTTTTACTACTTTTACTAGCTGGGCGTTCTGACGAGAAGTATCATCCACTTCTCTTCAGAACGCCCAGCTTCTGCCAGATCACGCTGTGACGTCACTCACAGGTCCTGCATCGTGTGAGACGAGCGAGGACACATCGGCACCAGAGGCTACAGTTGATTCTGCAGCAGCATCAGCGTTTGCAGGTAAGTAGCTACATCGCCTTACCTGCTAACGCCGATGCTGCTGCAGAATCAACTGTAGCCTCTGGTGCCGATGTGTCCTCGCTCGTCTGACAGGATGCAGGACCTGTGAGTGACGTCACAGCGTGATCTGGCAGAAGCTGGGCGTTCTGAAGAGAAGTGGATGATACTTCTCGTCAGAACGCCCAGCTAGTAAAAGAAGTAAAAACGCCCCGATGTACGCACATAATACACGCCCACTTGGACTTTTACTTTTAAACACACCCACTTGGACTTTTGCAAGCCTCATTTGCATAACTACAAAAATGGTCATAACTTGGCCAAAAATGCTCGTTTTTTAAAAATAAAAACGTTACTGTGATCTACATTGCAGCGCCTATCTGCTGCAATAGCAGATAGGGGTTGCAAAATCTGGTGACAGAGCCTCTTTAAATCCACTAGGAAGGAGGGAGAAAGGAGAAGGACCATAACCCCTCCCCCCCGGATGGAGGGGGCTAAGAGCAGCAGCCAGAGGTAAGAAACTTATTAACCCCTACACTTGCTGGGCATACAACAAATAGCTGAATCCCTAGCTGGGGCCCTATTAGTTTTTCACCCACATTACCTGCAGTCAAAGACCCAGCGGTTAGACACCTATGGATCTACTAGGAAAAAATTACATTTTTTATTTTAGCTGCCCATTTATAATAAAATCTATGAGACATCTGTGGGGTCAAAATGCTCACTACATCCCTCGATGGATTCCTTGTGGGGTGTAGTTTCCATAATGGGGTATTTTTTTAGGTGTTTCCTTTATTTTGGCATCTCAAGACCCCTTCTAACCTGATACGTTGATAGTTATGGCACAAAGAGAAAAAAAGAGCTTTTGACGCCAGTGTATCAATATATAAAAAGGTTACAAATTTTATTTGGACAGACAACGTATACATTAAAATTAGTACAAAAAGAATGACTCTAGAATGTTGCGGAGACCGCACTCACAAGCTGCTACACACAATAGTCTATGGGCAAGCATATACCCAGCAGTGTATAAACCACCCCACAGTTTAAAGTCAAAGACAATGCATAACATAGGGTTTAAATGGTCAGATCAAGGAACTTACCCATGTGTGAGACAAAAAGTGAAGGAGTGTCTGCTCCGCCGTATACCCCGACGCGCGTTTCACTTCGAAAAGCTTCCTCCATTTAAACCCTATGTTATGCATTGTCTTTGACTTTAAACTGTGGGGTGGTTTATACACTGCTGGGTATATGCTTGCCCATAGACTATTGTGTGTAGCAGCTTGTGAGTGCGGTCTCCGCAACATTCTAGAGTCATTCTTTTTGTACTAATTTTAATGTATACGTTGTCTGTCCAAATAAAATTTGTAACCTTTTTATATATTGATACACTGGCGTCAAAAGCTCTTTTTTTCTCTTTGTGCCATAACTATCTGCGTATGGAGCTGCCTATTTGATTTGTTGGGGGGACAGTGATACTTTAAAGCAATCCCCAGCCATTAACACAACTCTGTTTAGAGTCTATATATTTATTCTAACCTGATACGTTGCCTAACATATTATCTGATAAAAAGAAGGCCCCAAAATCCACAAGGTGCTCCTTTGCTTCTGAGGCCTGTGTTTCAGTCCATTAGCATGCTAGGGCCACATGTGCAATATTTCTAAAAACTGCAGAATCTGGCCAATAAATATTGAGTTGCGTTTCTCTGATAAAACCTTCTGCGTTACAGAAAAACTGGATTCAAATTCACCTCCACTTTGCTACAATTCCTCTGAAATGCCTAATGGGTTAAGAAATGTTCTAAATGCTGTTTTGAATACTTTGAGGGGTGCAGTTTTTAAAATATGGTGATTTATGGTGGTTTCCCAAAATATAGGCCCCTCAAAGGTACTTCAGAACTGAACTGAACCCTATAAAAATAGGCTTTTGAAATTTTCTTGAAAATATGAGAAATTGCTGCTAAAGTTCTAAGCCTTGTAACGTCCTAGAAAAATAAAAGGATGTTCAAAAAATGAAAAACATAAAGTAGACATATGGGAAATGTTAACTAGTAACTATTTTGTGTGGTATAACTACCTGTCTTACTAGCAGATACATTAAAATTTAGAAAAATGCACATTTTTGCAATTTTTCTCAAAATGTTGGTGTTTTTTACAAATAAGCAATGAGTTTATCGACCAAATTTTACCCCTGACATAAAGTACAATTTGTCACGAAAAAAAAACAATCTCAGAATCGCTTGGCTACGTGAAAGCATTACAAAGTTATTACAACATAAAGTGACACGTCAGATTTAAAAAATGGGGCTTTGTCATTTAGTCCAAAAGTGGCTGTGACGGGAAGGGGTTAAAGTGAGAATAATAAACAAACAACTCAAAATTTACAAATTTACAAACATTTCCCCCAAAAAAAATCAGTGGCCAATATAGCCCCCTTCTTTTGAATAACAGTCATAAGCCGTCCATCCATGGCGTCTGTCAGTTTCTTAAAGGGAATGTGTCGCCAGAAAAACATGTTTTTTTTTTAAAAATTAAACATTTAGTGTGTGGGTGATTAAACATTGTTCAAATTTTTTTTATTTTTTTCGCGAGTCAGGAAATATTATAAATTTTTTCTAATTTATAATACTACCCATTTTTGGTCACTAGATGGAGCTAGTTCCCAAAATTGCAGCATTGCAACATTGGGTTAAAAGCCCTCGCTCTAGTGAGCTCTCAGCATCCCCCCCTCCTTTATCCTGGCTAGTGCCGGGATAAACGAGGGGTTTGAAAGGTTTAACCTCCTACACTGTGTGTCGCCATTTTTTGAGGTAACCCACAGTGTAGTAGGTTTACATACAGTAGTAAACACACACAAACACTAACATACATTGAAATCTCTTACCTGCTCCTGCCGCCGCGGCTCCCTCCGGCCCGTCCGCTCCCTTTGCTGCCACTGTTCCATGTGCACTTGTCCGGAAGCCGCGACCGGAAGTAGTAATATTACTGTCCGGCCGCGACTTCCGGTCCACAGGAAAATGGCGCCGGACGGCGCCAATTTCGAATAGGACTGTGTGGGAGCGGCGCATGCGCAGTTCCCACACAGACGCCGTACACGGCAGTCAATGGGACGGGAGCCGTTCGTCGTCCCTATGGGACTGTGGCTGCCGTATTCCATGTCTGTGTGTGTCGTTAATCGACACACACAGAAATGGAACAAAAAATGGCAGCCCCCATAGGGAAGAAAAAGTGTAAAAATAAGAAAAAGTAAAACACAAACACACAAATGAATATAAACGTTTTTAATAAAGCACTAACATCTTTAACATATAAAAAAATAATTTGTGATGACACTGTTCCTTTAATCTGTAGATGATCAACTTTTTGTGCAGCAACAACCACAGCCCCCCAGACACTGATCAGATGGGTGTCCTGTTCTCCATCACCGTAAATCTGCCGTGTAAGAAGGGCCAACAAGTTCATAATAGGGTTTACGTCCGGTGAGGTAGGGGGCCATGTCATTATTCTTTCATCTTTAACCCTTTACTGGCTAGCCATGCAGTGGAGTACTTCGATGCATGCGATGGAGCATTGTCCTGCATAAAAATCATGGTTTTCTTGAAAGATGCAGACTTTTTCCTGTACCACTGCTTGATGAAAGTGTCTTCTAAAAACTGGCAGTAGGTTTGGGAGTTGATTTTTAGTCCATCTTCAACACGAAAAGGTCCAACTAGCTCATCGTTAATAATACCAGCCCATAGCAGTACCCCACCTCCACATTGCTGGCGTCTGAGTTGAAGTGGAGCTCTGTGCCTGTTACTTGTCCATCCATCTGGTCCTTCAAGAGTCACTCATCTCATCAGTCCATAAAACCTTTGAAAAATCTTTCTTCAGATATTCCTTGGCCCAGTCTTGACGTTTCATCTTCTGGGTCTTGTTCAGTGGCGGTCGGGTTTCAGGCTTCCTTACCTTGGCCATGTCTCTGAGCACTGAACACCTTTTACTTCTGGGCACTCCAGGGAGGTTGCAGCTCTGGAATATGACAGCACTGGAGGGTAATGGGTTCCTGGTCGCTTCACGTTTGATTCTTCACAAATCTTTGGCAGTTTTTGCAGGTTTTTTTCTCAACACTTTTTTTAGTGACACTGTTGACTATTTGCAACAAAATGTTTGATGGTTCTGTGATCACAACCCAATATCTTAGCTATTTCAGGAGTGCGGCATCCCTCTGAAAGACTTAACAATTTTTGACTTTTCAGAGTCAGTTAAATCTCTTTTATTGTCCCATTTTGCCAGAAGAAAACAAGCTGCCTAATAATTCTGCAGACCTTGATATAGGGTCTTAATCTCCTTAGGCCACACCCTCTCTCATTACAAAAATACACATCACCTGATATGCTTCATCCAATAAGCAGTCAAGTTTATACAGCTTGGAGTTGGAAAATATGCATAAAAATGATATGGTCAAAATATTCACTTGCCTAATAATTGTGCATACCGTGTAGCCCATGGGTGGCCATTTTGTTAAACGGATGCCATCACCCATAGACTATAATGGTGTCCGTTTAATGTATACGTCATGAACAGTATCATGAGTCAATGATGTATATGTTTAATTTATACCATTATACTCTATGATGACGGATGCCACTGTTGGGCATCTGTCACAGCTTACGTTTAATGCGTCATCAACTTTTCCTAGCGTATACGTCAAATGTACTGCAATAAAAGTGATGGTAAGGCTGGATTCACAAGAGCACATTACGTCCGTAATGGACGAAACGTATTTCGGCCGCAAGTCCCGGACCAAACACACTGCAGGGAGCTGGGCTCCTAGCATCATAGTTATGTACAACGCTAGGAGTCCCTACCTCTCCGTGGAACTACTGTCCCATACTGAAAACATGATTACAGTACGGGACAGTTGTCCTGCAGCGAGGCAGGGACTCCTAGCATCGTACATAACTATGATGCTAGGAGCCCGGCTCCCTGCAGTGTGTTCGGTCCGGGACTTGCGGCCGACATACGTTCCGTCCATTACGGACGTAATGTGCTCGTGTGAATCCAGCCTTAGGGTGTCTTACAGGTTATGCGTTGCAGCGCGATACCAGCCCTGTGAGGCAGGAGTCAAAAGTATTCATGCCCACCCACCAATGAGATAGGGAGAATGCTGCCACTTGGCAGTGGCAGGAAGGGGAAGCCCACATCTCATAAATATTCTGTACTCCTGCCTAATTCAGTGACGTAGCTACAGGGGTTGCAGCGGTCGCAATTGACCCCCGCTACACATCTATTCAAAGTTACTGTAGTAACACAGGCCCCTGTTATTACAGTAACAGTAAACTTACACTCGTCACTCCTGAATCGGGTCAGAGCGCAGCACTGAGTCCTGATGCCTTTCAGCATCATGACATTATATGTGACGTGCACAACGTTGTGATGCTGAACCTAGCGCTGTGACCGGAGCCAAAGAGGGCCCGACTCAAGTAAGGTAAGTTTATTGTAACGTCCGCGGTCGCAGATCGCATACCCCTTTCATCCTGCCTACGTCTTCCTCCCGAAGATGCCAGCACATGCGGCCGTCCTGTCTTGCAGTGACCACTAGGGTGCGCGCACAAGCTCATTCCCGGCATTAAAGGGCCAGCGTGCACACATGTTAAGAATTAACTGATTACTCCCAGATCACCCTGGACTATAAAAAGGGCCCTGTCCCTTCACTCCTTGACTGAGCATTGTATTCCTCTGTTAGTCTTTCAAATAATCTCATAGTCGTATCCTGTTCCCTGTGTTCCCGTGCCCTGCTACCTGTATCCTGTGCTATATTTGTTCCTGTACCATCAATAGTGTTGGAGTCGTCTTGTGCCGTCTACTACGCCTGCTGACACACCACGTCTGGTGTCACCTGCCACGTTTTGCATCACCTGCCGCCAAGGTCCCATCTGTGCCGTTGCTACTGTCTGGACTATTACAGGTACCCTTGTGATCAGACTTTACATTGACTTGGTACTCTGTTTGGCCAGCTGCTACCCCGCTATAGCGGTGCGGCCTAGTGTGTCCACATACCCACCGATCGTAACAGTACGCTCAGGCCATGGACTCCGCTGGTCAAACCAAGACCATGACGACATCACAAGTCATGCGGGCGAATATGCTAAACCTCCGGTCATGATAGGACCAACTCCTCCAGGCGGTGAGCATAATTGCACATCGGCTGGATACGCAAGCTACAGCCATGGCACCTGCTCCTATTGCTCCTGCTGTTCTTCCTATTACACCTCCTGGCAGCACCGATTCCCGATTCTCTCTGCCACTACCTCCTCGCTACGATGGAGACGCGAGGACCTGCAGGAGATTTCTGAACCAATGTCAGTTCCATTTCAGTCTACATGCCAGAGAATTTCCTTCCGATGGCACTAGGATCACATTCATAGTCTCTCTTACTGGCAAGGCCCTGGCACGGGCAAAGCCCATCTGGGAACGTCAGGGACCAGAGATCTGTGACTTACAGTGTTTTCTACAGACTTTTCGCACTGTATTTGAGGAACTTGGACGAGTCTCTTCAGCACCTGCATCCCTGCTGTCCCTTCGCCAAGGAGACACCTTTGTGGGCGAGTATGCCATTCAATTCCGTACCCTGATAAAAGAGCTGACCTGGAACAACTAAGCCTTGGTGGCTACCTTCTGGCAGGTTTTATCCTCCGATATCAAAAACGAGCTTGCCACTCGAGATCTGCCTTCTACCCTAGATTACCTCATTCTTCTAGCCACCCGGATTGACATGAGGATCCAGTAACGGTCGCAAGAGGTTCGCCGGGCCAGAAGATTTCCTCTGGACCCAAGAAGAGGGGGCCTAAGGGGGGGTACTGTAACGGTCGCAGACCGCAGATTCCTTTCATCGTGCCGACGTCTTCCTCCCCAAAGATGCCCGCACATGCGGCCGTCCTGTCCTGCTGTGACCACTAGCGTGCACAAGCTCATTCCCTGCTTAAAGGTATACATGTTAAGAATTAACTATTTACTCCCAGATCACCCTGGACTATAAAAAAGGGCCCTGCCCCTTCACTCCTTGCCTGAACGTTGTTTGTATTCCTCTGTTAGTCTTGCAAATGGTCCCTTAGTCGTATCTTGTTCCCTGTGTTCCCGTGCCCTGCTACCTGTATCCTGTATCCCGTGCTGTATTTGTTCCTGTGCCATCTCTAGTGTTGGAGTCATCTTGTGCCGTCTGCTACGCCTGCTGACTTACATCACGTCTGGTGTCATCTGCCACGTTTTGCCTCACCTGCCGCCAAGGTCCCATCTGTGCCGTTGCTACTGTCTGGACTATTACAGGTACCCTTGTGCTCGGAATTTACATTGACTTGGTACTCTGTTTGGCCAGCTGCTACAGCGGTGCGGCCTAGTGGGTCCACATACCCACAGATCGCAACATATATATAAATACTGTCTGTAGCTAAGCCTACCATGTGTGATACTCTCTGCTAGGGCCCTGTATCTAAGCCTATCATGTGTGATACTTTCTGCTGGGCCCTCTATTTAAGCCTATCATGTGTGATACTGTCTTATGGACCCTGCATCTAAGAATATCATGTGTGATACTGCCTTCTTGGCCCTGTATCTAAGCCTATCACCTGTGATACTGTCTGCTAGGCCCTGTATCTATGCCTATCGTGTGCAATGATGCCTGCTGAGCCAATGTAAAGTATCTAATCCTATCACGTGGGATGCTGTCTGCTGAGCCGATGTATCTAATCCTAGCATGTGTTATACTGTCTGCTGAGCTGCTGAATCTAGTCTTATCTTGTGTGACACTGTCTGTTGAGCCGCTGTATCTAATCCTATCCAGTAGCGTAGCTATAGAGTTTGTAGTCATATAGACATGTTGTCTCCGATAGATAGATTTCTTTCTTTTATTTTGGAGAGGAGCAAAACATATGTCTTGGTGCTTCTGCCCCTGATCTTTTAAGACCCTAGCATTGCCCCTAACTGCTAGTGCTGCATCTATGGGTGACTTAAGAGACCCAGTGATGCAGCTGAAAGCTGCGGGCTGTGGCCATCGACTGTGTAGAGAAGTTGGCAGGGCCCAAGAAAAAATTTGCAAGGGGGCCCATGAGCCTTTAGCTACGCGTTTGACATACCTAAGTTATACAAAATAAAACATCTTCACACATAAATGACGCACGGCTGAAATCATTGTCTGTTACCACTTTATGTTGCCCTCAGAAAGGGTAGCATAAAACGTCTGACAGCTTCCCTTTAAAACTCACTACCAGCTGGATCTCTACACGGAGAATCAGTACCTTCCAAGAGATCCTGGATTATCATATTGTGAATGTCTTTGTCACATTAACAGATGCCGGACCACAAGAATTTAACTTTTATCTTGACTTATTGAACGTGTAAAAATAAAATCAGTTGAATGTACACGTGTTAGAGATAATTTTATATAGATACATAGAGGGACTGCAGCAGCGGGAAGCTCCTCTCTGACAGGTCAGAGGACATATTTACTTTCCTGATTCCTAGAAATACATCTGGCCTAGCAGCTCCACATGAGTTTCATGTGCTGGAATACTAATTCAATTATCTCCGCTGAGCTTGGAAATGCATCCTGGCCCGAAGATTATCATTTAGGACATATTGCTGGATCATAAATGATTTACTTAATTCCTTGTTTCACTAGTTTCCAAAGTGACTCTCCAAATATTGCAAAACTACAAGTTCCAGGATGCCCAGACAGCCTGTGGCCAAGGAGAGAGTTGTAGTTTTGCAGTTGAAGAGCCACAGGTTGACGACCACTATTTTCTTGTGCACATAAGCTGCATACTTTACTAAGTTCTGAAAAAGAGTCCAAATGCTTTCCATGCAGTTACTTTTTCTATCAATTATGTCATCTCCCGTAGTTCTCCAGCTGTTGTGAAACTACAAATCCTAGTATGCCACGACAGCTTTCATGGCATGCCTCTCCATTCCCCTCTCGGCGGTGATTGATGGCTGGATGCTTTATATCTCCACACACTGCAACCCGTCAATCACTGTGAGGACGGCAGGGGGAGATGGTGGGATTGTGAATACACCGGACTCATAACTCCGGTGTATTCTTTCAACGCTCCTATTAGACTAAACGCACAATATTTTCTGTGCCGTTTTGGCTAATAAGAGAGCAGACCTGTCCTCATAATACGCTGCCCTTACATAGGGCAGCATAGTCTGATGACTTTAAATAAAACCATTTATCAGAAGTGCAGAGTGTCCATTCTACAGCCCGTTGCGATGTACTACTTCCGCTAAAATGCAAGTGCTATAATAAAGACTGCATGGAAATTATTTTTTCTTCTTTAAACTCCCATCCGCTCTATTAGGTAACTAAGATAAATAAATAAAGACTAGAACGCTTCTTTATGGTAAATTTGAGGAATGGCCACAGCTATATTAAATCATACATAATCAATTAAACGATTGGCCTGAAGTCTTAAATTAGCATTATTTCTTCCTCCTTTTCCTGATACGCCCCAGCTGCTGCCAAGAGCGAGCATGTAGGGTGTCCTATCCCGCCTTCAAGACCATAGCTCCGCAAAGGAGGGGAAACGAGAAACCTCCTCGAATCACTGACCACCCCCACCCAACAACGCCAAACCCTTCTCAGCTCCACCCATCCATCAGACCCAACAAAAAAATGTCCAGGAAAGACCGCCACACTATGAGGTCTTCCCGCATGCACTTAGACACTCTAATGAAATGATCAGGTTTCTGCACGCCCTTCGTGGCTAAGGACAATCGACAAGAGAATATCCTACCCATGGGAATAATGTGACATGCAAAGACCAAGAGACCCAAAAGAGACTGCAACTGTTTAAGGGTCACCTTTCTGGTCTGAGATACTTGCTCCACCTGAGACACTATTTTCACTAGCTTCTCGTCAGGCAGTCTAAAAACGTTTGCTGTCATTAAGTCCCACACGAACGTAACCGAAGTGTGGGGATTGTGAATAGACATTGCGTCCTGGATG
This sequence comes from Rhinoderma darwinii, assembly GCF_050947455.1. NCBI lineage: Eukaryota > Metazoa > Chordata > Amphibia > Anura > Rhinodermatidae > Rhinoderma > Rhinoderma darwinii. The sequence goes on from NC_134689.1 coordinate 370,385,435, forward strand.
GAAGCGATGTCTATTCACTCTCAAGACACTTCAGTAATGTTAATGTGTGAGTAAGTGACAGCACAACAATGTGCTGAGTACATGAATGGAGAGAAGTGTATGACGCTGATTGGTCACTGATTGGTCAGCATCATACACTTCTCTTTACAACGCCCCCTTGGTCAAAAGCTAAAAAACACCCAGTTCGGCATTAAGAAAGTCATTAGCATAAATCTAAAATAGGTCATAACTTGGTCAAAATTGATCCTTTTTCGAAATAAAAAACACTGCTGTAATCTACATTACAGCGCCGATCACATTATGTAGAAGATAGGGCACTTATAATGTGGTGACACAGCCTCTTTAAGGAAGAAGCCCTTGACTGTAGATGACATGCTGGGGTTAAATTCCCTGCTGGTTTAGATTCATCCCCCTTTATTACACTCCCTAAAGGGAGAGTACCAAGTGATAAGTGGTTGTTTTATAGATACAGTATGTCTCCGCCTCTGTTAACTAAGATTGATAGCCCCCCTTGTATGCTGGTGTAATGCTTTCCCCCATCATCTCATAAGCAGAGGAGTCTAGCTGTTCTTCCTCTTTCCGGCTGCCTTTTTCAGGAGTTGCATTCCAGCAGGTATGGCCGACGAGAGACACGTTTTTTCCCTCCTGAGATCTCATTATGAGACTCAGTGAGAGAGCTTTCTGTTCCAGCTTGTAGCTGAGCTCCGAGGACCTCCTACTGCTGCAGCGGGTAGTGATGTATATGGAGCGGGATGGCCGACGGACCGCTCGGTGAACCCATCCACCTGCTACACTGGGCCATAGTCCCCCTGTTTGTGCTATGCGGCAAGGCCGCAATCCTACCTCTACTGCCGTAGCAATGATCCCACCGGTTGTTGCTACAGCAGTTCCGGCCGTGAGTCCTTTTCTCCTCCCACTTCCGGTTCGGGAGTTGCGCGCCAAACCGTTACTTCTCCTGCTACAGTGCTGCCTCCCTCCCTTGCTGCTATTTCATCTTCTCCAAGCAGCGTTACAATTATGGGGAATAAGCCTAACTCTTCCTCTACCTCTGAGAATCCCCTCTCTCCTGCTCCATCTCAGCCCCCTTTAGTTTTACCGGTGTCTGCACCGGTTCTTGTTCAGGCTCAGGAACCTGAACTTGATCCGCCTTTTTTTGATGCCTCAGTGCCAGGGTCGGCATTATTTGAGGTGCAGGCCTCCGCAGCGGAGCAGCTGCCAATATCTATGCTCCTGGTTGACATTCCTAGGAGGTCCCGTGGCCGCCAACACTAGTCCTCGGGGGCCTCCTCCCAGGGTTCTGCCTGGCCTAGTCGGCGTAAGACTGCTGGGCGAAAATGCCACCATTCACCCTATAGATCAGGGGCACCTTTTTTCTGCCAAGGGCCATTTGGATATTTATAACATCATTCGCGGGCCATACAAAATTATCAACTTAAAAATGAGTCTGCTATATTTGGTCAAACATGTAATTAACTCACCCATAATGTGATGGCTGGAACTGCTTCTCTTTGGTGAGGCGTGTGATGTTCGCCAGTATTGATGATGTTGCTACTGTGTCGATCAGTCTGGAGCGGTCGGATCTTTGGTAAGTTTTGAAAAGAACTGCTCGCAGCAGTATGTTGTTCCGATTTACTTACTTAAAGGTGTTTTCCCATCAGAGACATTTAAGACATATCCACAGGATATGGGTCCCACCTCTAGAACGGGGCCACCTAAACCCCGTCCTACCCCTCTGTGTTCTGGCTGATTTCCGACCATGAAGAAGAAAACAGCGAAGTTTACTGAGCTGCGTTGTTTCCGTAACTCCCATAGTAGTGAAATGCAGTTACGGAAGCAGCGTTTCATGCGAGTTACGCTGTTTCCGTAACTACTATTCAGTTCTATGGGACTTATGGAAACCGCGTAGCTCAGCAAGCCATGCTGTTTTCTTTTCATGGTTGGAAATCACAAGCTTCAGCCTCAACACAAAGAGGTAGAACGGCGTTTTGGGAGCCTGACCCCATGTCACTGACTCAGGTCAGTTCACTCTTGGGCCGGCACGCACCGACCTCACTCAGACCGCCGCCGCACTTGTCTCCGTCTGCCCTTCTCCTGCTCCTAAATGTGAGTGAGTAGGGCGTGCGAACAGTGCCAAGGAGGGAATGACACGGCGGCAGTGGTGGTCAGAGTGAGGTAGGGGCGTGCTGTGACGGGAGTGGACCAGTCCAGTCACCTGACCTCACGTCCCTGACATGAGGTCAGGGGACTGGACTGTGCCGGCTCGGTTGTGACCTCATGTCACTGGGTCAGGTGACCGGACTGGTCCACTGTTGGACCGGCATGCACCGACCTAACTTAGACCACCGCCATACTTGGCATCGTCTGCCCTTCTGCTCCTAAATGCGAGTAAGGCGAACAGAGCCAAGCAGCGAATGACGCGGCGGCAGCGCGGTCTATGTAAGGTCGGGCCGGACCAAATGATCTCCCGCGGACCGGACGTTCCCCACCAGCAAACGGTTGACAGGTAAAGGCGTTTTTATTCGGAAAATCCCGCAGATAGAAAACCTTGTGTAGCTCAGACTATGAATAATTGTCTTCAAGCCTTTCCAGTCCTGGGATGCGGGGTGGGTCAGAAACACCCTGAGCACTGCTATGAATTTTTTGTTTATATGGATACAGTTTACAATGCATATAAGTCGCATGGAGGTAGCACCTGGTGGAAATACAACAAAGAATTACGTACAGGGTCTCAAATCCATAGTTGTGTCAGGGACCAGGGTAGAAAAGGTATATGGGCCTGTGATTATGTAATGACGGGGAAGGGAGACAGACAGGTGAGCCCTAATCTACCCGCCACTCAGAGGTGCGTTGTTCCCGACCATCAAAACTCACAAGTAAACACCCTGGTTCGGCTGAAGGAAAATACGCCAGTGAGCATAGACGCGATGACCCCGTGGCTAGACCTGTATCCTAATAAAATTGATGCTACTTTTATTGTTCTAGTTCGCCAGTCTTTTCAAGCAATTTAAAGTCCACTACAGACAACCCCTGTGTGTTGAGGGACAAAATGTCAAAGGAGGTTCGTTTGGGTAGGATGTCTGGCCCTTATTGGGAACCCACTTTTCCGAATTTGTGGGTATCTCACCTAGGGCTGGTCCCAAAAAAGGAGTTGTGAAAATTCTGGCTTATTCACCACTTGTCGTTTTCCAAGGGCTCTTCCGTTAATAATGGAATTTGTAAGGAGGATGCTTCCGTATCAAATGTTTCCTTTGACAGGGCAGCAGGCCATGGAGCCCTGATGGCGAAATCAGATATTGAGTCCGCCTTCCAGATTCTCCCTGTTCACTCTGATTGCTATAATTTACTGGGTTGCATGCAAGACGGTCTGTATTACTATGATACATGACTTCCTATGGCTTGTTCCATATCGTGCCACTTCTTTGAGATGTTCAGTTCGTTCTTTGAATTGGTTGTGCTATATAAAACTGGTTCTCGTTCTATCATACATTACCTCGATGACTTCCTTTTTGTAGCCCACAGTGATAGCGATCAGTGTCAATTTTTACTCTCTACATTTATCTTCTTAATGAACAAATTTGGCGTTCCCCTTTCTTCCGAAAAAACTGAAGGCCCTGTTACTACATTATCCTTCTTGGGTATCGAGATTGACTCTGTGAGCATGGTGTTTCACTTGCCTACCGACAACATGGAGAGACTATTTGTTCCTTGAAGAAGGTCACTCTGAGGCAAATGCAATCTCTTTTGGGTCTTCTGGTTTTTGCCTTTTGAGTTATGCCAATGGGTAGGGTTTTTTTCCCATGCCCTGTCCGGCCTATATCTAAATTTCTGGCCCTGCATCATTGTGGGAACCATTTTTTGTCCCGCGCTGATGGATCACGTTCAAATCCGTTTCCAATTTCAATCAGTTTCTAAATGTTGCTTATTGGTGTCCGGTCAGCAGCCATCTGACTTTGGCACACATTCATTCCGTATAGGAGCAGCGACTGACCAATAAGTAGATTCAGCGTATTGGTAGTTGGAAATCCTAGTGTTATGTTGGATATATACGGCCAGATCTTCTAACTTGATTTTGTTTTTCAGATGTTCTTCGCCCTGTTGTCTGGTTTCTGGGCCACTCCTATATATTTTGGGCAGACCAGGCGGTCGCAGCCTGGGTTTCCGGAATATCGAGCCCTGTTGGCGATGAATCCATGGTTTGAGATGGTCCCAAGTGTTACAGGAGGCAATTGATATTAGTAGAGGTGTTTCATCCCCAATTTTTCTTGTTATTCATGCTGGGGGAAATTAAGTCTGCTTTTTGAGAATGGCAGAATTGATCACCTTGATGCGGGCCGACATGGAACGCATTCCCGGTTATTTCTCTGAAGACATATTGGTATGGTCTGAGATCATTCCACGGGTTACATGGCAAGGTGCGCGAGATGCACTGGCAGTCGAGAGGGCGCGCCTTTCTCGTTTTGTCCACTCCAGTTTAGGTGTGGTTCACAGCTTGAGGGGGATAACCAATGCCTCATGAGCACAGATGGTGCCCATCACAATGATATTGGGCCGGATATTTTTCTTTCAGGTCTACAGGACGGCGTGGAGCAAGCTTTGTTTTTGCTGGGTGGAGGTCGGAGCTCCGTATAAGGATTTTACGGGCTCCTCCATGGCAGTCTGAGATGGATTTGATGGTGGAGCTGAAGGCGGACTTGCCGGCTGGGAGTCCGGTGGCAGGCATACCGTTTCGGATCTCCTTGTTTACATTCTGAGAAAGAATGGTTATGTGAAGATTCTTATATATTTGTAGATTTAATAAAAGCTGTGACCGACGCCCATCCATCAAAAGTTAATTATGGTGTTGTGTTTTTATTTTGGGAGCGGAAGGACAACTCACTTTACGGTCTTATGGTCTCTACAGTCAGTTGCCCATGGCAACCAATTAGGTTGCTGCATTAATTTTGGAAAGGGCCCCGAAAGTGGAATCTGATTGATTACAATGGGCGTTTAGTCTACTTTTCCTTTGCACCAGTTTTGAGAAATCTCCTCCAATGTGCTCTGGACAGGCAGAAGATAGTTATTTGGCCACAGTACCAGAAGACTTATTTGTTGAAAACCAAAGGCGTGGTGGAAATTTTATGGTTAGGGGAATCCACTATGCATAGGAGTGCGCAAGCCATTTGGTATGGTCTTCCGGCCCTTAGCAACACCCCCTGTATGCAAAAGATTTATTTAAAGAGGATCAGTCACCTCTCCTGACATGTTTATTTTAGTAAATACTTGTATTCCGCATAAAATCAAAATTCTGGAGCATCCTTATTTAGAACTGTGCATTATGCCATTCCTCTGTTATTCCTCCTAGAATTTTATGAAAAAATAGACAACTGGGCGTTACCATTCCCTTTGTCACAGAGGCGTGTACCTACACAGTGTGAGACTGTGAGCACTGATTGGACAATGTCAGGCATTGTAGGGACACACCCCTAACTGGTAACACCCAGTTATCAACTTATTTAAAAACTTTCTAAGAACAGATACCCCAGAATTGTGAGGAGAGATGACAAGATCCCCTTTTAGCCAGAAAACCTTTAATTAGGCTAAAGAATAAGGTCAGTTGGATGTATGATGGGAAATGTGGATGAGCTACACAATCAGAATTTCCCTAGAGCTACAGAAAATGTTTAGGCTGGGTTCACACGACCTATTTTCAGACGTAAACGAGGCGAATTATGCCTCGTTTTACGTCTGAAAATAGGGCTACAATACGTCGGCAAACATCTGCCCATTCATTTGAATGGGTTTGCCGACGTATTGTGCAGACGACCTGTAATTTACGCGTCGTACGCTGTCAAACGACGACGCGTAAATTGACTGCCTCGGCAAAGAAGTGCAGGGCACTTCTTTGCAACGTAATTTGAGCTGTTCTTCATTGAACTCAATGAAGAGCAGCTCCAGATATACGAGCGTCACAGACGCCTCGTATATTACGAGGAGGAGCATTTACGGCTGAAACGACGCAGCTGTTTTCTTCTGAAAACAGTCTGTCATTTCAGCCGTAAATGACAGCTAGCGTGTGAACATACCCTTACATTGAACAAAAGGAATCAGGCTTCAGTGCCAGGGTCTAGACATTTCAGCTACTTGCAGTATTGCATTTAGTTTGATTACAGTCTAAGCCCATCAGCTGTGTAAGCATGACTAGATCAGGAGGGAATTTCAAAATCACTCACAGACAGCAAGCAGAGATCTTGAAGAAAGTGAGTTTTTGAAACACAAAGTATAACAGCAAACATTATTTATTGTCATCCCTGCACTCTATATCAGCCAGATGAAGAGTTAATTCTACCATATAAATTAACAGTGGAATGTGCAGGACTGCAGTGTACAGAGGAAGTATTCCTACATCTCCCTCCTGCAGAGACACATCTGATATGTATTATTGTGTAGAGCAACAATCCAACAACCACCACACGCCCTGTATCCTCTACGCACAACACGCTGTCAACACACACACATTGGGGCAGATTTATTAATAATGGTTTAAAGATATATAGCCTAAAGCTAGAGGTGTAGGACTGAAGAGTCGCCAAATTTTTCAATGAAGCGCACGCTGTTTGATAGATTTGGCGCATGTTAGACTCCATTCCCTTCTTTACACCACCTATTGGTTGGTATAGACCTGTATTTTACGCCACAAAACCGGTGCACGCTACTGATAGAGCTGCCACATTTAACGACTCTACAAATCCACGGCCATATTCTGATTATGTGACCCGATGTGGCAAGCATTTTGCAAATCAAGCTTCTTTCTGGCACATGCATTAATAGATTTGGCAATTTACCCCTTGATGCCTGCCGTGAGCAGCTTGGCCCAAATCGGGGTGTTGCAGTGATGTCATCACATTTGTCTGCGCTGAGCCACACACACAGCACAGACTGGAGACCTGAAGATGGATTTCCTGCATTTGTTGTCAGAATGGGGTGTGCGTGACCTTTTATTTTATTATTATTATTATTAGGAGGCACAATGGGGGCATTATATACTGTGGGGGGGGGGGGCACTATGGGGGCATTATGTACTGTGTGTGTGCAAGATACTAAGGGGGCATTATACACTATGTGTGGGGACACTATAGGGGCATTGTACTTTTTTGTCTGCATTATATACCATCTTCCATATACCCCTCCAACATCTCAGCTACCCTCTTCCATAAACCCATCCACCATCTCAGCTACCCTCTTCCATAAACCCCTCCAATATCTCAGCTTCCATCTTCCATACACCCATCCAACATCTCAGCTTCCATCTTCCATACACCAATCAAACATCTCAGCTTCCATCTCCCATATACCCACCCAACATGTCAGCTACCCTCTTCCATACACCCCTCCAACATCTCAGCTTCCATATACCCCTCCAACATCTCAGCTTCCATCTTTCATACACCCATCCAACATCTCAGCTTCCATCTTCCATACACCCATCCAACATCTCAGCTTCCATCTTCCATACACCCATCCAACATCTCAGCTTCCATCTTCCATACACCCATCCAACATCTCAGTTTCCATCTTCCATACACCCATCAAACATGTCAGCTACCCTCTTCCATACACCCCTCCAACATCTCAGCTTCCATCTTCCATACACCCATCAAACATCTCAGCTTCCATCTTGCATATACCCCTCGAACATTTCAGCTACCCTTTTCCATACAACCCTCCAACATCTCAGCTTCCATCTTCCATATACCCCTCCAACATCTCAGCTTCCATCTTCCATACACCCATCCAATATCTCAGCTTCCATCTCCCATATACCCCTCCAACATCTCAGCTTCCATCTTCCATACACCACTCCAACATCTCAGCTTCCAAATTCCATACACCCATCAAACATCTCCGCTTCCATCTTCCATATACCCCCCAACATGTCAGCTGGATCTGTGTCGACGCCCGTGGGTAATTTGTCTGCACCTGCTCCTAAGTCTGAGAGAGTGACTCCATCTTCTACCACTCAGGCTGGCAGGCTTAGGAGTGGGAGAGCCTATCACAGCCTGGCCAGACGGAGCTAGCTCCCGCCCTCTGTCTATTTATACCTGCATTTCCTGCTCCTCCTTTGCCTGTGATTCTCCTGTTTTCTGGCTCTGCTGCTGCTGCTTGAACTATTTGTCTCTGCTTCATATTACATAGTTACATAGTTACATAGTTAGTACGGCTGAAAAAAGACACATGTCCATCAAGTCCAACCAAGGGAAGGGAAAAGGGAAGGAAAAATTTCTACACATAGGAGCTAATATTTTTTTGTTCTAGGAAATTATCTAACCCTTTTTTAAAGCCATCTACTGTCCCTGCTGTGACCAGCTCCTGCGGTAGGCTATTCCATAGATTCACAGTTCTTACTGTAAAGAAGCCTTGTCGCCTCTGCAGCTTGAACCTTTTTTTCTCCAGACGGAGGGAGTGCCCCCTTGTTTTTTGAGGGGGTTTTACAAGGAACAGGATATCGCCATATTTTTTGTATGTGCCATTAATATATTTATATAAGTTAATCATGTCCCCCCTTAGTCGTCTTTTTTCAAGGGGGGACCCTGGCTTACTGACTACTCTCCTGCTCTGCGTTTGGTACCTCGTACACTCCTGGTTTGACTCGGCTCTTTCACTACTCTTGTTGCTCACGGTGTTGCCGTGGGCAACTGACCCATTTCCCTTAGCTTCTGTGTACCCTTGTCTGTTTGTCTGTCGTGCACTTATTGAGCGTAGGGACCGTCGTCCAGTTGTACGCCGTCGCCTAGGACAGGCCGTTGCAAGTAGGCAGGGACTGAGTGGCGGGTAGATTAGGGCTCACTTGTCTGTTTCCCTATCCCTGTCATTACATAATCACAAGCCATATACCTACTGTACCCTGGTCCCTCACACCACTATGGACCCCCTTGAGACCCTGGTTCAGCAAATGCAGGGTCTCTCCCTACAGGTCCAGGCCCTGGCTCACCTGTCTGTCTCCCTTCCCCGTCATTACATCAGCTATCCTCTTTCATACATCCCTCCAACATCTCTGCTTCCATCTTCCATATACCCCTCGAACATGTCAGCTACCCTCTTGCATACAACCCTCCAACATCTCAGCTTCCATCTTCCATATACCCCTCCAACATCTCAGCTTCCATACACCCATCCAATATCTCAGCTTCCATCTTCCATATACCCCTCAAACATCTCAGCTTCCATCTTCCATATACCCCCCAACATGTCAGCTACCCTCTTCCATACAACCCTCCAATATCTCAGCTTCCATCTTCCATATACCCCTCCAACATCTCAGCTTCCATCTTCCATACACCCCTTCAACATCTCAGCTTCCATATTCCATACACCCATCCAACATCTCAGCTTCCATCTTCCATATACCCCGCGAACATGTCAGCTAACCTCTTCCATACAACCCTCCAACATCTCAGCTTCCATCTTCCATATACCTTTTCAAAATCACAACTACAACTTTATGTACTGCCATCTTAAATAAACACATCAAACTGCCATCTTAATACTCTGTCCAGCATCAAAACTAACATCTTACATAAACCGTCTACAATATTGGTGCTTCCATCACATACACCCTACATCCATGTGTATACATATTTTGGGAAGCAATTCTCTGTACCAATCTATGATAAAATCTCAAGATCAGAAGTAATTGGTTTATTTCTTTTATTTAAAAACCACAAAGAATGAATCAAACTTTTAGAGACAAAGTATTCTTATTTCAAAAATCAAAGCTATAACAGGAACTGACAATATACTGGAGAACATTTTTGCTAAACTACACTGTGTAAATGTGATGGTGGTTGGGTAAAAGTCATGGCAGATAATCACCAGTCAGACTCAGTCTGTGGATACAATGGCTATAGAGTGAGAAATAAGGGGGAAAAAACGCTGTCATTATAATTTCTGAATGTATCATGAGATTTCGGAGGAGCAGCAGACAACAATGAAACTCTGTATTGTGCTAATATTCTGCAGATGTTTAGAAAGTGCTAACATGGAGCAATGTGAAAACAGGACAGTTTTATGGTCGTAAACAATATCCACCAATTGAATAATTTAATTACGTTGAAAACTTGTTGAGGTAAGAACTGAGAGATAATGAGTTCTCTAGTTTAGAAAACCGATTTTTATATACTCTTTTAGGGAATTCTAAGTTAATAGGGGTGGGATTTTTATCTCTTGCCCAGCGTGGAGAGTAACTACAAACAGCTTTTCTCGCTCTGGAAGACCTGTCCTGCATTACACAGAAAAACCAATAATTTAAATTAAATGATTTAAATGAGCACTGTGTAATATTGTAAGGGAAACTGTCAGCAGTTTTGAGGCCTCAAAACTGCTGACAGGGTGACACAGGGGAGGAGAAAAGTATTTTAAACTTAAAGAGGCTCTGTCACCAGATTATAAATGCCCTGTCTCCTACATAATCTGATTGGCGCTGTAATGTAGATAACAGCAGTGGTTTTTATTTTGAAAAATGATCATTTTTGAGCAAGTTATGAGCTAGTTTAGATTTATGCTAATGAGTTTCTCAATGGACAACTGGGCGTGTTTTTACTTTTTACCAACTGGGTGTTGTACAGAGGAGTGTATGAGGCTGACCAATCAGTGACCCATCAGTGTCATACACTTCTCATTGTTCCAGCCCAGCATGATCCACAGCACAGTCTGATTGTGCAGTGAAAGTAGCTGGGCTGGAACAATGAGAAGTGTAGGACACTGATTAGTCACTGATTAGACACTGATTGGTCAGCCTCATACACTTCTCTTCACAACGCCCAGTTGGTAAAAAGTAAAAACACCTCCTGTCTGCATCGAACACTGAATATAGGTCTAATACCGAGAGCAGTTTGGTTCATAGGGTATGTTCACACAGGGCAGATACGCTGTGTAAAAGCATGCAGTGGCTCCGCCCTGGTCACCGCAGGGAATTCTGGCCAAAAAAACGCACCAATTTGTGGTGCAGTTTTTCGGCCGGAATGTCCGATGCGGAAAACTACGTTTGATACTTACCCGTAGCCATGGCGACGCGTCCCTCTGTTGTCCTGCAGCCCGACCTCCTGGGATGACGTTTCATCCCATGTGACCGGTGCAGCCAATCACAAGCTGCAGCGGTCACATGGGATGAAACGTCATCCCAGGCCCCCCGTCGCACGGATTCTGAGATTTTCATAGTTTTTTATAGCGCTTTTGGGAAACCGGAATTCTAGTTGCACAGCCCTCTTTAATGACGATACAACTCTTCGTAATGTGATCGGCCCCGTTGTACTCTATGTAATCGATGTTCTACTACTACTGCTTGCACATAGAGTACAGTGGGTCCAGTCATATGACGAACAGTCGTACCGTCATCAAAGAAGACTGTGCAACTACAGTACCAGTCCCCCGCCAGCGCTATAAAAATCTATTAAAATATCAGAATTAGAGCGATGGGGGACCGGAATGTATATTAGCGAATGTACTCACATACTGCATGGAGTACACTGCTAATAATTTTTTGGTCCCCACATAAGGCTGTGTTCACATCAGCGTTGCCCTTCCGTTGAGGGGTTCTGTCTGAGGTTTTCGTCGAGTTAACCCCTCAATGGGAAGGAAAACTGAAACCTTAGCTTCCGTTTCCCTCACCATTGATCTCAATGGTGACGGAAACGTTGCTAAAGGTTTCCGTTTGTCACCGTTGTGACAGGGTTCCGTCATTTTTGATGGAATCAATAGCGCAGAGGACAGAGGGGCCTGGTGTATGTTTCACCCTTCATTCCCTTTCCATGATCCTTAGGCCAATTCCGCACCCTTTGTTTGCTATCAACAGGGCCGCCATCAGGAATTTCAGGGCCCCCTACAGCTAAATTTTCTGGGCCCCCCTACCGTGACACCGCCTGTTAACGGTACTCCGTCCAGCACCATATCATGGTACCCAGGGCCGCCATCAGGGGGGGGTATTATGGGTACTGATGTGAGAGGCCCGGCCAAACCTAATTGAAAGGGGGGCCCGGCAACTGCCGCGACTTGCCTTTGGTAGAAAAAAAAAACAGGCCCCTGCAATGGGGCTTGTTTTTTTCACCAAAAGAATGTCGTGAGCTGCGGGCCCCCCTTTCAATTAGGTTTGGCCGGGCCTCTCACATCAGTACCCATAATACCCCCCCTGATGGCGGCCCTGGGTAGCATGGGGGTCGTCATGGGGGCCGTCAAACACTGCCGCCCGTGCAACCGATCGCGCGCACCCGCAAACTCCCGCGCATGCGCACCCGCGAACTGCGCACCGAATTTTGAGGCAGATTTTGACCTGCCCAAACTATCTTGCCGCGTTTTTTGCCCGCGGCGATTGAGGACAGCAGACAAAAAAACGCAGGGAAAAATGCATTTTCTGCCTCCCATTGATTTCGATGGGAGGTCAGAGGCGGAACCGCGGCAAGAAAGGACGTGCTGCTTTTTCTTTTTTCCGCGACTGGCTCCCATTGATTTCAGATTAAATCAATGGGAGGCGGTTTTGGAAGTTGTTTGGTGCTGATTCTGACGCAGTGTCCGAGTCAATATCAAGGCCCAAAAACTCTGTGAACTGGGCCTTATTATTAGGGCTTATTCAGACGAACGTGTAATACAGCCGTGCAACGCGCGTGATTTTCACGCGCCTCGCACGGACCTATGTTACTCTATGGGGCCGTGCAGACTGTCAGTGATTTTCACGCGCCTCGCACGGACCTATGTTACTCTATGGGGCCGTGCCGACTGTCAGTGATTTTCACGCAGCGTGTGTCCGTGTGTCCGCTGCGTAAAACTCACGACATGTCCTATATTTGTGCATTGTTCACGAATCACGCACCCATTGAAGTCAATGGGTGGGTGAAAATCACGCCCAGCACTTCCGCAGCCGTATAAACTATGAATGAAAACAGAAAAGCACCACGTGCTACAAACATACAAACAGAGTGTCATAATGATGGCGGCTGCGCGAAAATCACTCAGCCGCGCATCATACGCTGCTGACACACGGAGCTGTTATGGACCTTTTGCATGCGCAAAACGCCACGTTTTTGCGCACGCAAAAAGCACACGCTCGTGTAAATCCGGCCTTAGGGTAGGAACACACTAGGCATGAACGCTGCGGATTTTATGCAACACATTTTATTGTGGAAAATCCGCAGCGTATCACAGTCGCAGCAGAGTGAAAATCACTGACAGTCTGCACGGCCCCATAGAGTAACACAGGTCCGTGCGAGGCGCGTGAAAATCTCGCACGTTGCACGGATGTATTACACGTTCGTCTGAATAAGCCCTAACAATAAGGCCCAGTTCACAGAGTTTTTGGGCCTTGATATTGACTCGGACACTGCGTCAGAATCAGCACCAAAAAACTTCCAAAACCGCCTCCCATTGATTTAATCTGAAATCAATGGGAGCCAGTCGCGGAAAAAAGGAAAAGCAGCACGTCCTTTCTTGCCGCGGTTCCGCCTCTGACCTCCCATCGAAATCAATGGGAGGCAGAAAATGCATTTTTCGCTGCGTTTTTTGTCTGCTGTCCTCAATCGCAGCGGGCAAAAAACGCAGCAAAAAACGCGGCAAGATAGTGTGGGCAGGTCAAAATCTGCCTCAAAATTCTTTAAGGAATTTTGAGGCAGATTTTTTCGGCCTGCAAAATACTCTGTGTGAACAGGGCCATACATAAACAGCACTTTGAGACACTTTACTCACCGTGTCAGAAGAGCTGCTCCCACTCCAGTCCTCTTCAGGCGATGTCTTCGGTCCAGATGTCATCCTTCACCTTCACCTCCAGGCTCCAGAAAATGGCGGGGATCGTAGAACTCCTGCCGCCGCGCAACAACTAGACTCCTCCCCCTCTCCTTACGCAGCTACGCTCTGGAGAAGGAGGACGAGGCGGAGTCGGACGAGGAGGCGGAGTCGGGCCAGCAGGTAAGTAAACTGTGCGCCGCTGTCCCTGTGTGGCTGTCCTTCCCCGTAGATCGGACTTGTGTTGCGGGCGCACCGCCTCCCTCTCGGCGGCGCGCCTGGTCGTTCGCGCGTGGGCGCGGTCATGCGAGCGCGTGCGCGAGCTTGCGGTCGTTCGCGCGCGCAAGCGGTGTTTCGCGGCGGTGATGAGAGGGGGGCCCGCAGCTCACGGCGGTGTTTGACGAGAGGGGGGCCCGCAGCTCACGACATTGTTTTGGTGAAAAGAACAGGCCCCATTGCAGGGGCCTGTTTTTTTCTACCAAAGGCAAGTCGCGGCAGTTGCCGGGCCCCCCTTTCAATTAAGTTTGGCCGTGCCCCCTACACTAGTACCCCTAATACCCCCCTGATGACGGCCCTGTGTAGCGGGAATCACGCGCGTCACCCGGAAGTGCTTCCGTGTGCCGTGCACGATTTGCACGCACCCAATGACTTCAATGGGTGTGTGCTGCGTGAAACACGGGCAAGTATAGGACATGTCGTGAGTTTTACACAGCGCACACACGCTGCGTGAAATTCACTGGCAGTCTGAACGGCCCCATTCACTAACATAAGTCAGTGCGACGTAATAAGTATCACGGACGTATAACCCGTTCGTGTGAATAAGGCCTTATATTGTCATTTGTAGTGAATTTTCAGTGCACAATCCGCACCAAAAATAGGAGGCAAGTAAGTGGCTTATTCAGATGTCCATGTTCGGTCTGTGATATAAGGACCGTGTATCGGCTATATTTCCCGGACCGACCACAGTTCAGGGAGCCGGGTTTCTAGCATCACAGTTATCTATGATCATAGTCCCTCCCTTCCCGTGGGAATACTGTCCCCGGTCCCGTACTGAAAGCATCATTACCGTATGGGACAGTATTCCCGCAGAGAGGCAGGGACTCCCAGCAACACTGATAACTATGATGCTAGGAGTCCGGCTCCATGAATTGTGGTCAGCCTGTGAGATACAGCCGATACACGCTCCGTATGTCACGGACCGAATGCGGCCGTCTGAATAAGGCCTTAGTCTAGTTACACAGTGCGGTGAAATCCCATTTTTTTGCCACAATTTTTGCAAAAAAACGTGACTTGACCGCACTGTGAGAATATAGCCTAACAGCACTTTTCATGTTTTGTATCTTTTTTTTATGCAATTTTCGTAATTGCGGCACAAATCACGCGGTTTTGCCGCAATTTTTATATAATCGCGGCAAAACTGCGCCATTTTGCCGCGATTACGAAAATCGCGGCAAAAAAGCGCTAGGAAAACGAAAAAATACCAAAAAACTTTTTAACCAACTTTATACAATCTACAAATGGGGTCAGGGGGATGGGAATCAGAATGGATAGGGGAACATACTCACCAGCCTGCAGGTCCGGTCGGCAGTGTAGAGGAGCTGGGGGGCGGGATCTCCACACGCAGCTTCAGCACATGCTGCATCTTCCCCTCCAGTGAAGCTACAACAGGTATGCAGGGGCTGCCGCGAGTGTTGCTAGGGGAGTGTCGCTAGGGGGGTGTCGCTAGGGGGGTGCCACGGGCGTTGCGAGGGGGGCCCTTGAGCGTTGCGAGGGGGGGCCCGTGAGCGTTGCGAGGGGGGGCCCGTGAGCGTTGCGAGGGGGGGGGCAACAGTCTGAGGGGGGGGGGGGCGACGGCAGCTCGGCGGGCCCCTTTTACTTCATCCATGTGGCCGGGCCCCTGACGGGAGTACCAGTAATACCCCCCTGATGGCGGCCCTGGCTATCAATATAGTTCCTTAGTTTGGGGGAGACTTGCATAGGTTCTTGTTCAATAGCAAAGGAGTTGGGACCAACCAGGGTTGTGTCCCTTTTTGCCAAAGGCCCCAAATGACTAACTATGTTATGTACACCCTTGTTAAAATATGATAAGCTGGAAAAACGTCCAACCAAATAGGGCAGCCATATTTACTAGGTGTTGCAGAGAAAAGAAATGTATACAGAGACAATATCAAGTTATACGTATTATACGTTATTGCCCCGGCTTATCTTAATGATGTATCACCTCATGTACTAATTGTCTTTGTGTAACATCTAAATGTTGTGCCTTTTTCAAAGTCATTCATTTGTAAACTTGCCTGAAGAAGCAGCCTGTGTGCTCTGAAAGCCGCATATAGAACTTTTATAGTTAGCCAATAAAGGTATCATACCTTGTATACTTTAGTCTTTTTTGACACAAAGGTATTTAACATTGCAAGTTATACTTACAAAATAGTGAATACTGAACCATTATTGAAAGGTGGTATTTATTTCATAATTAAACAACGAAACATTTTAAAAATCTGATTAATTTTTTTCCATTTACTTTCAGTATATACACCTAATGTAGTACAGCACCTACTTCCAGCCTGTAGATGTCACTGTTGTAGTTGTGTCTATGCCATAGATTGGTCTGGCACGACCCTAAAACTGGCATCCGATGTGCTAAATGCCGCCTCCAGCACACTAACTATTCTGTATGATATGATTTTATTCTAATGATATTTTTCCTACTACCATCTAGTTCTGTAAAGACAGCCATAGATGTAACAAAACAATCCAGTTCGTTTTTTGACCAATGCAAATAAAAAGTATCACTTAATTGAAAATCTGTTACGGGGATATACATCAGACTGAGTTACTGACCGCAGGTACACAATGTGTAACAATCCAATCGCTTTGGTAGCAGATATTTTCATTATGTAGACTGGACTAAAGAAAAGTCATTCCATTAAATGTCACATATAGCAGTAGTCCAGGAATGCAAAATCCCAAGAAATTATTTTAAAAAAGTTTTAGAGTGACCACTGTATGGATGTGTACATGTTTAATGACGCGTGCAAATTCATATTGCACTGCGAATGGACATCGTGATTATTACATAGACTGGAAAATGAAAGGCGTGGGTCCATAGACTGGTTGCATGGACATGGGTTTTTAAAAAAAAAACCTAAACAAACATCTATAGTGGTAATATACGGGGTGTACACAGAAGTCATAGGGTTCTATAACAAAACCCCGCTCCCCCACTGAGAGCTCCGCAAAGTGTTCAACACCTTTTATTAACGTTAATCTCCATCATTCTGTTTTTAGATCCAACATTCAGTGCTGATTAATTTTCTCATCGATCTGTACAGGGGAGGTCTTTTTTAAGTTGATACATTATATTCTGGCTGCTGTAAAGCATCTCTAAATGCTGTTAAAAACAGTTCAGGTAAGATGGCTGCCCCCATAGTCATGTGCAGAAAATAGAGTAAAAAAAATTACAATAAAAAGAAAATAGATTAGAAAAGAAAAAAAGAT
This sequence comes from Rhinoderma darwinii, assembly GCF_050947455.1. Classification (NCBI taxonomy): domain Eukaryota; kingdom Metazoa; phylum Chordata; class Amphibia; order Anura; family Rhinodermatidae; genus Rhinoderma; species Rhinoderma darwinii. The sequence goes on from NC_134689.1 coordinate 370,402,676, forward strand.
TATCTTTTACTATCTGGTTTTAATTAAGAAAAATATAGGTGATAATTCCCTTTAATCACAGGCAAATGCCATATGCTCTAGGGTAATGCCAGTGTCTATTAAAAACAATGAATGCCCATTGAACTGATAGCAGGAAGCAGGGTGCCGGCAGTGTCACCCCTCACCTGGAGCGTTACACTAAATGGGCTTGGTCTAAACCACACACCCCTTTAACTAATATCCAATGATGGAGATACGTCACCCAGAAATGCTAGGAACTTTCAATAAGAACCGCCTAATGACATGGCTCTTTTTCTATAAAAGTGACATGATGTTGAAATGTCTTACGGCTTCCTTCTTCGACATCAATTATTTATACCAGGACGGGGTAAATCATTTGGAAAATCAGTAGGAAAACAGGAAACAGAACATTTTGTCCTGGGGAAAATGGGTCATGTTGCAAGGTCTGAGATTACTGAATACAGTAGTCTATTTATTATAGAGCGGTCACAGCCAGGATATTACTAACGAAATAAAAAAAAGTTTTGCAATACCGCTCCGTAATCTGTCCTCATGAATTACAAATACACTTACAATTTAATGGAGCAGAAACGACAATTTAAAAGTCTAACGTTAGCTCATTTAAAGTGCTCTTAAAGGGACACTAAACGTAAAATATATCGTACACACATTTGCTATTAATTCCTAAGCAAATATTCCCGGCTGAGCAGAGGCTGAGTATTCCTTAAAAACATAATCTCTGCATACATGACTACTTTTTATCTCCAGTTTTAAGAACCTCCAGAAACATTTACATATCTACTGTATGTGTGAAGTAGAATACAAAGAAGAGAAGCCGCGCCATAGCAAAGCTAAAAATAACCCCCCCAAAACGAGCCACTAGAAGGACCTGGTATTTCCCTCCCCAACCCCCCTTGCCATGACCCTTGACTAATTCCCCTCTTTCTTGTTTGCTAACAATGTAGTTTCTTTGGAAAGGGAAATCCCGGACTGGTTCTCACCACTTATACGCAAAGGGGATAGGGCTAACCAGGGCAAGACCCCCTCTGTCCAGGGGGCCCATAGCACCTACGAGGTTTGGCTTTATGGTATGTACAACCTTGTTTGTGACTGATATCAACAGCTTTTAGGTCTTCAACCTGCGCTGCAAGTCCATTGACAATAGTGGTGCTGTTTCTCGAAAAATAAAAGTAGACCCTCTTTTTAAATCCTTGAAACACCCTTTTAAATAGTTGTAAATGGCAGATAAATTGGTAGAATATACTGTATATATTCCAATGACCATATACCAATGGTTGTAGAGGCAAAGATCTAAACTTGATCAAATGTACATTTCAAGGTTGTAATACCAGTTCATCATTGAATTTCACCCAAAAAATATAGTGTTCAACAATTGGTAATTCAGGCACCAAAATTAGGGACAAGGTGTCTGCCGAACCAGGAAGTGTTCTGCATTTTCATCCCTAAGGCCTCCGTGTTCCCTCCACTCTGGACGTGACAGACGCCTCTGCTCATCTGCTGCGTCATACGTCTCCCCAGCTAAACCGACAAGCAGAAATATCAGTCAAGTCCAGAGGGGAGGGGACAGGGAGGCGATAGGGATGAAATTGTAGGGCATTTCCCAATTCAGCAGACATCTTGTCCTGAATTAGCATATGCCGCCCAGAGGAATTGACCAACTTTTTTCCATTTTTGAAATGTCCAACATATGTAATAAAGATACGTGGCCACTGTGTTATTCTATAACTGTCAAGTGGTGTAAGCAGCTTGGGAAGGAAATCTTGTAACAGACTCCCTTCAAAGGGGGATTAGAAAAACATGGCTGCTTTCTTCCAGAAACAGTGGCACTCTTGTCCATGGGTGGTGTCTGGTATTGCAGCTTAGTTCCATTTAATTGTTATAAAGTAAATAACTGTAGTTGTGCATCAATAACGTCTATATGAATGGGGGTTGCCCAGTAAATAAAGCTAATAAAGTGTACAAAAAGTGTGCAACTTTCTAATTTACTTTGTGTTTCAAGTGCATGGCTCGTTACAAGAGAGAGTTGTGATTATTTTAAAGGAACACTAATCCTAGAAATGAATAATAAAAGTAAACAGGAGATAAAGTTGCCCTCCAGTGTTTGTCAGTATGCAGGATTTTCTGCATGTTTCTGAAACAAACAGTCTTGTAGAAATCCTGCAGAGAACACAAGGGTCCATTTTTTCAGCTGATGGTGTAGGGCTTAGTGAAGGGGCAGGGCTTAATGATGTGTGTCCTACTGCAGACAGGGCAGAGGGAGGACGCTCATGCTACAGCCAGTAGTCTTGCAGCCAGACACAGGACTGTGAGGAGAAGGGGGGGGGGGCTGATTTCCTAAATGGGACACATACAGAAGAATTATTTATATATTTCTCAGTAGTAATTGCGATTTGAGACCAAATAGGATCAAAGGAAAGCAGGAGATGAGGAGAGAAATTGCTTAGATATTTTTTTCTGTGCACTTTCCTTTTAACCAAATAGGCACCTATTTAAGCAAGACTAGTTCAGGAAGGGGTTGCAAATTATGGACCACGACTTTGACTACGCTATTGATTGTGCCAAAAAACGGAAACCTTTACGGAACGGAGACAAATGGAAACCATTATCTATGGAAGCGTTACCATTGAAATCAATGGTAATGCAAACGGAAAGCTATGGTTTCCATTTGGTTTCCGTTCATGGGTTCCCCTGACGGAAAGGTCTGATGGAACCCATGAACGGAACCCAGACGCAGATGTAAACAAAGCCTAATTTACATAAGACTGGACAACGTTGAATCTTTTAGGTCTGTAGTTGTGCAAGTAGATGAAGTATTATCTATTATGTAAGTGAATTAATATGGCACATTGAGTAATGATGGTATTAGTAACCGAAAGTAAAATCTTTAATAGAAAAAGGGAAAGAAACGTTTTCATTGACGGGATGAATTAATATATGAATGAAGGAATAAAAGCAAGCAGCATAGTTAGGACAAAATTAGTTTTAAAAAAATAATGGGGATCTCCGTTTTCGACAATCCTGTTTCGCTACAAGGGTACCTGACGATAAACTGATCTAATGGTGTCTCATTGCTGAGACTCCCAGCAATCAGCTGTAATCTGTGGTAGAATCCAGTGGTAAATGTTCATTTTCCCTGCAGCACCACTGCAGGAGAAATGAAGCATTACACATTTTCCATTGAAATCAATGAGCTGTCCATGTAGTGCCAAGACATGTTGAGTCCTCTAGAAATTAAATGATGCTCTTTGTAGCTGTTTCTCTGCTCCGGCAATTGGATGAAGGTTCTGAATCCCCCATTTAATGTCAGCATTCCCTAATAGGGTACTTCAAAATGGGTTTTCTAAACCAGGCAATCCCTATAATGAATATGCTCAATAGTGTTGATGTCACATGACTAAAAGGCTGAACTAAAAATGTAAATGAATGCACTGGTTTTTAGCTGGATAACTCGGAAATTCATATTTCCTTTTCCTTCTGATGAATGTTATGGATAAAGGTTTTTTTTCTGTGACTTTGATATTGATGACTTAGGATAGGCCATACATACTGACTATAGGGGCCATGGCGTTCTAACAAGCGCTGAGTCCCCTTCATTGTTACCAGGCACAGTGCCATACATTTAGTAGTGGCTGTATCAGGTATTGCAACTCAGCTTCACTTGAATAGGACTAAGCTGCATAGAGTTGCAGTAATAGCACAACCCCTAAAAAATGTACGGCGCTGTGTTTGGTAAACTATGAAGGGTATGCAGCGCTGACCAGAGTGCCCCCTCACTCAGCTGATCGGTGGGGTGCCAGGAGTCAGACCTATCCTAAAGATTAGCCATCAATATCAAAGTCCTGGTAAATCTCATTAATTATTGCTATTGTTTCAATGTTTGTGCAGTCCCAAAGTCTATAATTGGATACCCCCTCCACAGTGTCTGTTGGATTTAGAGAGAGAGGGTAAAATTATTTTTCTCATTTGACACCATCTCATTACTCTGATCTGCTCCAGAGTCCCAGCCCCCTCAGTAGAGACGGTAACGTGATGGGGCAGTCTTTAAACGGGGAACATTCTCACATGAATACAGAGTGAGGTTTTGGACACTTGCTTTTTTTCACTTTGCGCATGAATCGGTTAAACTCTCGGTTGCCTTTGTCCCACTTGTGGAGAGCAGTGAGAATGTGCTGGTTCTTCACCTTCCGCCCAAGGACTAAGAATTGACCACTCAACTGCTCCAACTGAGGACATGGACAATTTGCTCCATTTTTCAAGAAGAGGACAAGATCTCCCCAGTCCTTCCTCTGGATAGGACCTTTCTTCAGCGCTTTCTTCTTACGTAGGATCAGTTTGCGGTCTCCACTGTCTTTCTTGACTTCCCGGATAGAAACTTTCAAAGCTACATCAAGAAAAAACATCAAAATGAGTTCAATTTATAATATTTTTTATTTGGCTATTTACTATTGTCCTCATGGCCCGTGTGTTGTTTGAACTGCTATTAATCAGAACATCTCGCTAAAACGAAGCGGCAGAAGTGCTCGGGTGAGCACTGAGCCGCTTCGTTTCTGATTGGCTTTTTTCGGAGAGCCAAGCAGTTGTACGGGCTCATAGTCTTTCTATTGAGTACGTACACCGTTACCTCGGCTTTCCGAGAAAAGCCGTTCAGAAACCAAGTAGCGCTGACCCGAACGATTCTCTCAATTTGTTTTGGCGATTGGTGGGGGTTTCAGGGCACAGACCACCACTGATCAAAACTTCTGACATCTCACTATGACATGTCAGAAGTTTTCTGAAACTTTAGTTACCCCTTACAATTAAAGGAGAACTTTTTTTATTTTAGAGGGCAATATCACTTATTAGATTAGTGCTGTAGTTTATGAATATTTAGTAGTTAGGGTATGTTCACACGCAAACGCAAAATACGTCTGAAATTACGGAGCTGTTTTCAGGTGAAAACAGCTCCTGAATTTCAGAAGTTTTTGCATGTACTCGCGTTTTTTCGCGGCGTCTTTTACGGACGTAATTTAAGCTGTTTTTCATCGGAGTCAATAAAACACGGCTCCAAAAACGTCCCAAGAAGTGTCCTGCACTTCTTTGACGCGGGCGTATTTTTACGCGCCGTCTTTTGACACCGACGCGTAAAATGACACCTCGTCTGAACAGAACATCGTAAGACCCATTGCAAGCAATAGGCAGATGTTTGCAGGTGTAATGGAGCCGTCTTTTCAGGCGTAATACGAGGCGTAAAACGCCTGAATTACGTCTGAACATAGGCCGTGTGAACATACCCTTATATTTGTGGCGCACAGCCAGCGCTGCAAGCTGCAGTGCAAGTATATTTATATGCAATATGTGTATTTAATATGTGGGTACTATTCAATGAACTATCACATCATAAGACATTATATATATATATATATATATATATATATAAAGCTGTGTAGAGTGACCGTATTCCAGGAAATACATAGATATGGAAAGGAATGACTGTGACTTGCTTCAGCTGTCCCCGCCAGTCGTCTAGCTGGGCTGCGACTGCCGAGGGTTACATTGAAAGGCCCATGATACTACATCTGAGGTTTGTGTATACACTTGCAATGGGGGTCTAATAATTTTTTGGAAGGCAGATCACACAGTATTTCTCAGCAGTATCAATCCGGCCTGTAAACAGCTGGAACAGCAAAGAGCCAGGTGTGAGATGTCCCAGTGCTTCTCACACCGTGATTCACTTCCGTAATTCATGCGCAAAGTGAAAAAAAAGCAAGTGTCCAAAACTGCTGGGAATTAACGTGACATTACAGTCCATCCACTAGAAACAAGTACCATAACCAGTACTATGATTTTTATTGAATATTCATATTAAGGCATCATGCACATTTTACAGATCTGTTTGTATGGATCATAATATATCGCCCATAGGGTGCAATGGGCCCATACTGTACCGCCATTTGGTTCCGATTTCATACGGAGGTACATGGAGGGTTTTTTCTCATGGATTCAATGTGAAAAAAATTGTGGCATGTTCCATTGCTTCCTGTATAACAGTGGACAATACGATTCTTTACAGGGGCACCATACGACGGCACATAGAATGCTCAAAGGTCCGTAATACAGACTCTGGGGGGGGGGGGCACCATACACAGCTTTGCTGTGTGTATGAGGACTTAGTTCTTATGCAGTTGTATCCATATGACCTCCAAGCTTGGGGAGTCAATGGGTAGTATTTATGTTCCCTACTCTTAACTGGTCTCAATTACAAATTTTGTAATAGGGTTACCATAGGGTCCCAAAGAGTTTGAATGACTTCGATATGATTTGGTGGGCAATTTGCTTTAAACTGTCAGATTATAGACAGGTGGGATGTATTGTAAAGGCTATGGACATTGATGTGATGTTGCTATATGCCGCTGTGTGTACCATGTGTGCATACAGTAGTAAGCTTCACTTTAGGAGACCCCAGGTTCTCTTACCGAATTCACTGGCGCACATGTGTTCGTAGAGAGAGTCGGCTTTTATCTCGCTGTCACACTGTGGACACACTTCCGTCTCTGTGCAAGACACAAAAACATACATTAAGACATCACGATATTAAGGATTGGATTATCTACTTTCATCTAGAGCCCATGCATCCATAGAGACCTCTGTTTGTTTCCGGAAACCTTTTGTGGATCTACTGCTTAACACTAGTTGTGTTAACGCTTAACATTTTTTAAAGAAATGTCAAAAAATATTTAAAGGCTATGGATACCATTGGCAATGTTTTTCATCGCATTGCATGTTTTAAGGGGAAAAAATTGTGCACGGTTTGGTTTCTGCAGCTTGCATGTTTTCCAATACATTACAAGCTGCTGACTGCCGTTCACTATCACTTCACTATCACTTGATCAGAATATAGTTTAGATCACTTAGTTGAAAGCGTTAAGGAGAGGCGGAAGACAAGCTGACAGTTATCTAAACTCTGGCCAAAGCAGAGTGGCTTGTTGACGCTCCTTTTGGCACCCAGCACTCAGGACATATGAATCCCCAGCCCACTCCCCTAGCTGCCTTTCTGTTTTGGCTTAAAATTCTTAGGGGTTGTCTGTTTTGGACAATCCCTCGACTGGGAGCTGATCACAGGTTGTTCGCTGCAGTGACCCCCAGCGATTATCTGTAATTATATGCAATGCCACCGCAGCAGAATTGTAGCACATGGGCTGTCCATGTGATACATAGTGTTGTGGGTCCTACAGAGCAAGAAACATTCTATGTAGTTGCTTTCTACTCTGGATGATAAATGGGGATCCTAAACGGACACTCTATTTTCTCAGAATTGGTATGCAGTGGTAGAGTCCAACTTTATGGACTTCATATAAGTTACTGCTGGAGGAGCCCACATATATTTGCCATATAGGTCAAAAATAAGCTCTATGTACTATCTTTATGCTATTTCCCGGGTATTGTGCTGAAGAAAAATGCCAGGCTGCCAGTCCTAAAGATTTTAATTTAATGCTAAAACAATTAGGCCTGTTTATGGGTGAAGTCTTAGGTACAGATAAATCAAAGATATTAGAGCACCGTAAAATTCTTATGTCACATATTTATCATTAAGAGATATAAGGATCTTGTTAGTATAACTGTATGGTTGAAGATAGTGAAATGGGTTAGGCCTATTATATTGCAATTAGTCTAGGCAGGGTGAATGTGGTGTGTCATTTTCTTAATTGAGATTTTGAGTTTAATATAAAGGAACATATATTTAGTATTGGGTGTTGCCAGTGCTTATGCCCTTCCAAGAATAACTTAATATTGGCTTTCCATATAATGTGGATGAGAAGAAAGCCAATCCACAAACATTAGATTGCTGTTGGCACCCTTAGAGCCCATTCACACGAGCGTGAATAACATCCCAGTGCTGCGCATGGATATCACTCACAGCACAGAGAGCCATTGATTTCAATGGGGCAGTTCACACATGCGTGAGTTTTCACGCAGCGAGAGTCCGCTGCATGAAACTCACTGCATGTCCTACTTTTCACGCACCTACGCGCCCATTGAAGGCAGTGAAAACCACGCACCGCACAATGATGCACATCAATTAATCAATTTGTTTGAAAAAAGAAAGATGTGCTTTGCGAGTGAGTGAAAATCGCATGCAAATCGCAAAGCACACTGAGGCATAACGCAACACACGTTTTTCACGCGTGTGAATCTGATACGCTCGTGTGAATGTAGCCTTAATATAATATTATTTATTTAAAGGAGCATTCCCACAAAAATGTGTATTCTCTGGCCCATTAGAGAGGCACATTATGTAAATTGTGGTGAAGATAATCTTCTAACCGGTGGCTGTATTTGTGAGTTATCCACTCCCTTCTGGTCCTCAGCTGTGTCATGTGACCAGCAATGGGACTCTACAACGGACACAGCGTCTCATGTGTGGACAGGAAGTCAGTTTCTCTATTCATTACTATCACAGTCTCGATGTGAGTCCTATAGGAATGAATGGAGAAACTGACTTCCTGTCCACACATGAGACGCTGCGTCCGTTGTAGAGTCCCATTGCTGGTCACATGACACAGCTGAGGACCAGAAGGGAGTGGATAACTCACAAATACAGCCGCCGGTAAGAAAAGACAAAGGGGCAGATTTACTAATGCTGTCTAAGATTTAGACAGCGTAAACTTAGACCAGGCAGTCAGAAGATGCGCTAAATTTATCACAGTGGTCGAAACTGTATGATAAATTCGGCACATTTTGTTAGACATGCTAGACACTTTTCTCTCCCTTATGACAGTTTATGATATTTGAAAGGGCATCCAAGCCTTTTCTGCTAGACTCCACCCCATTTTCCTCTAAATCACACCCCTTTGTTCAGCAAGGCGCAAAAAGTTTCTAAAACAGTTAATAAATGTGGCGCATGACATGTGCACCAGAATTCTGGCTCAATCTCAGTAGTAAATCTGTCCCAGTGTGGTACAGACATGTGAACAGTGCCTACAAGATACATTAAGTAAGAGCCCTGCCTATATGAGTTTATAATCTATAGGGAATAGATACAAGGAATCTATTACAGGTCAGGAAACAGAGTAAGCAGTTGTAGTCATGTCAATGGAGGCCGTGCTGGAATACCGGTTGGGAAACTCTTTAGGGCAGGTTAAATGCGTGTCGGAAGAGGTACGTTTTCCGTGAGCATTTTAAGATTTGGAGGGTTCGAGAATGTTGGATGGAATGAGAGAGAGAATTCCAAGAAGAGAGGGGAGCACGAGAGAAGTAGTATAGAGGTGGTTGCATTTAGGGTGGTATATGTGAATTAGAGAAGAAGTGTAGGACAGAGTAGAATTGGGGTTTGGAGGTTAGAGTGAGTAATATTATAAGATGCCCAATATTTACAATTATGCTGCAAGACAATGCCAACCAAGTTTTCCTCAATTTGGGCCTTTATGGGTTTTGCATTTTAAACAAACTTCTCATCTGTCATTGAGATATGTCAAAAGGAGGCCCTGTTCACACGTCGTGTGTTTGACGCGTTTTTCAGCGTGTTGAGTTAAGCTTCCCATTGACATCAATTAGTGCATACAACGCGGTTTTTTTACGCGCACATGTTTAAAACCATGTAGCGTAAAAAAAGAAGCGTCAGGTAAATTCTTTGGTGCGTAAAACGTGCCAAAAAAGCACCCAATTCACATAGTCAATGGTTGTCCTAATTACGCTCCAAAACAATGTGCCGAAAGCGCACACAAAACGCGTCAAAAACGCTAAAAAAAAGAAGTGGCAAAAACACCTTTAGTTTAAAAAGCGCTTTTACACGTCAGGTTTTTTTTAGCGGCGTGTGAACAGAGCCTAGGAATTAAGTGGAGCTTAAAAAAACGGCTGCGAAAAAGAAGTGCAGGTCCCTTCTTGAGTCGTTTTTAGAGCCGTTTTTCATTGACGCTATGGAAAAACAGCTTCAAAAACAGCCGTAAAAAACGCTGCGAAAAATGCGAGTATGATTAAAAAACGCATGAAAATCAGGAGCTGTTTTCCCTTGAAAACAGCTCCGTATTTACAGACGTTTTTTAGTAAACATGTGAACATACCCTAAGTCATCCAACCATGCTGTGTCCCGCAAATTAACTTAGAGAAAAGGATTTTACGGTGAATCCTGTTTTTTTGTTTGTTACAAGACATCCCCAGGGGCAGGTGTGGTGGTTAGCACTGTTGCCTTGCAGCACTGGGATTCTGGGTTCAAGTCCCACCAAGTACAACATCTGCATAGATGCTCTACCCAAGTTTGTGTGGGTTTCCCTCCACAAACATACAGATATGGAATTTAGATTATGAGCCCCACTGGGGACAGTTAATGAGGACACCTTATATACAGTGCTGTGGAATATGTTGGTGCTCTAAAAGTAATAAATAAATTGAGACATTTAAGAACATAATACCTCTAGTGATATGAAGGAACCGGGGGAAATCTCAGTAATATGCTGGTAACCTTTTGGTACTTGTGGGAGGTTTCCATTCCTTAAAATCTCGGATATATAGTCTAATTCCCAATGGACACTGTTGATGCCTAGGTGTCATCAGGGATGTAACTACAGTGGGTGCAGAGGTTTCAGTCGCACTCAGGCCCTTGTGCCTGATGGGGACCATTGACCCCTGTATGTCACGAAGGGTCTGTGGACCCACTGGGCCGTACCGCCTTGGCGGAAAGGCAGCTGGCGAACAGGGCGCAGCTCAATGTCTGTAGTTCGTATAGGTACCTGTGGCAGCTCGGACAGGAGCAGGGCAGGCTCGGCTGGGACTAGGCAGCAGGTAGACGTCAGGCGAGGTGAAGCAGGTCAGACGTGGGATACAGCATGACATTACTTTGGCACAGCACAGTGCTCGACCAGGATAGTATGGAATGCAGGGAACAGTAAAAGGAAAACACTAGGAGGCCATCACATAGACAAACTTAGGAAACACCAACAACGCTCAGGCATAGAAGCAGGGGACTAGAGCCCTCTTATAGTTCAGGGTACTCACGGGTTCAAGTTCATCAGAAGTCCCTACGGGATCCGGCTGAGGTGAGTGGACGCGAGCACTGGCGTCTCCTTAGGAGGAGGCTGGGGCCAGCGCTCGCTGACTCGTGGCTGCGGCTGTCAGGGGGAGATTGGAGCTGACAGCCTGCATCCATGAACATTACAGTATCCCCCCTCTTACGCCCCCACTTCTTGGGACCAGAGCGAGAGAGAATATTTTTCAGAATAGTAGGGGCATTGAGGTTCTCCTCTGGCTCCCAGGACCTCTCTTCAGGACCAAACCCCCTCCAATCCACCAAATAAAACGTTTTTCCTCCAACTTTCTTGGTGTCCAAGATCTCCTTAACCTCAAAGGTGTCCGAAGGACCACTGGAGGCAACCGCAGGGCTAGGAGACTTGGTATAGCGGTTCAGAACCACCGGTTTCAGGAGGGAGACATGGAAGGAGTTGGGGACCTTGAGGGTAGGAGGCAGCTGAAGCTTGTAGGCAACAGGGTTCATCTGCTGCAGGATCTCGAATGGTCCGAGGAACCTGGGAGCAAATTTTCACGATGGCACCCATAGTCGGATATTCCTAGAAGACAGCCAGACCTTTGTGCCAGGAAGAAACTGAGGAGGTTCTCTTCTCCTTGTGTCAGCCTTCCGTTGCATGTGGTCGACTGCCATTAGGATGGAGGATCGAGTCTTCTGCCAGATCTGCAGGAGGTCTCTAAAAGCGGAGTCAGCCGCTGGTACTTCGGAAGTATCGGGCCCCGGGAGAGGAATTCGTGGGTGATGGCCGTAGGCTATGAAGAACGGTGTATTCCTTGTAGACTCACTGGTGTGATTATTGTAGGAGAATTCAGCCCATGGGAGCAACTGCATCCAGTCATTATGCTGCTTGGAGATGAAGTGGCGTAGGTAGTTCTCCAAGATCTGATTGATCCTCTCGACCTGACCATTGGACTGAGGATGGTAGGCTAAGGAAAAGTCCAACTTCACACGAGGAATCTGTAGAGGGCTCTCCAGAACTTCGAGGTAAACTGAACCCCCCGATCAGACACAATATGCTGTGGTAAGCCGTGCAGGCGGAAGATGTGTTGGATGAACAGCTTGGCCAGCTGAGGAGCAGAAGGAAGACCGGTTAGAGGAACGAAGTGGGCCATCTTCGAAAATTGGTCCACCACCACCCAGACAGCACTGCGTCTAGCAGAGAGAGGCAGGTCCATAGCTATATGCGGCCAGGGAGCATTGGGCACAGGCAATGGCTGGAGCAGATCAGCAGGTCTGGAGTGAGCGGCCTAGTTGGCTGCACATACAGAACAGGAAAAAATGAAGTCCATAATGTCCTTGAGCAGCGTGAGCCACCAGAAATGACGAGCAATCAGATCCCGGGTCTTACGGACCTCCGCGTGACCTGCCAGTCTAGAGGAGTGTCCCCAGCGGAGGATTCTTCCACAATCAGCCAGGCGCACAAAAGTCCTCCCTGGATGTCCCCAACTTGCAGGGGATAGACAGAGAGAATGCAAGACGGATCAAAAATGTTCTGTGGAATCTCCATGGTGACTTCCGTCTCGAAAGACCTAGACAAGGCATCGGCCCTCACATTCTTGTTGGCCTGGCGATAATGGAGCTCAAACTGGAACCTGGCAAAGAACAGCGACCACCTGGCCTGAGGAGGGTTCAACCATTGGGCCGTCTGGCGGTAGGTCAGATTCTTGTGGTCTGTAAAAATTTAGATGAGATGCCCCCTCTAGTAGATGTCTCCACTCTTCCAAAACCAATTTGATGGCCAGTAACTCACGATCCCCAATTGAGTAGTTGCGTTCTGCGGAAGAGAAGAACGTAGAGAAATATCCACATACTCTTGACTTGCCTTTGGGACCTCTTTGGAACAGGAGTGCACCAGCACCGACAGAGGATGCGTCCACCTCCAACGAGAACTGCAGAGAGAAATCCGGATGATGGAGGCTAGAGGCTGATGTGAAGGCACGCTTCAGGCTATTGAATGCGGACTCTGCCTCGGGAGTCCACACCTTGGCGTTCATACCCTACTTAGTGAGGTAAGAGATGGGAGAAGTCAGTGAGGAGCAGTTTGGAATAAATTGCCTGTAAAAATTGGTGAATCCCAAAAATCGCTGTATGGCCCTCAAGCCTTGAGGGAATGGCCATTCCCGGACAGACTTTACCTTCTCAGGATCCATCTCGAGACCTCGATTCGAGACGATGTAGCCCAGGAAGGGTAGAGCATCTCTGTCAAACACGCACTTCTCCAACTTGGCGTACAGACGATTCTCCCTTAACCATAGCAGAACTTGATGGACATGTCCCTAATGCGTCATAGGGTCTGGAGAAAAAATCAAGATATCATCAAGGTAGACTACTACACAAACGTAGAGGAGGTCACGGAAAATGTCATTAATAAACTCCTGGAAGACCGCGGGAGCATTACACAGGCCAAAGGGCATTACTAGATACTCATAGTGTCCATCACGGGTGTTAAATGCAGTCTTCCATTCATCACCCTGGCGAACCCGGACTAGGTTGTAAGCCCCACGCAGGTCTAGTTGAGAAGAAATCTTGGCACCACGTATACGATCAAACAGTTCAGAGATCAGTGGCAACGGATATTTATTCTTCACCGTGATCTGGTTGAGACCTCGGTAGTCGATACAAGGACAAAGAAAGCCATCTTTCTTTTTGACAAAGAAGAACCCGGCTCCTGCCGGGGAGGAAGACTTTCGTATGAAGCCCCTCTCCAAGTTCTCTTTCACATAGGCGGATATGGACAGAGTCTCTGGCAAGGAGAGAGGATATACACTACCACGGGGAAGGGATGCACCAGGAATCAGTTCAATAGGGCTGTCATACGCCTGATGTGGAGGCAATGTCTCCTCCTCCCTCTTGCTGAAGACGTCCGAAAATGCAGCTTAATGACTCGGCAATCCTGCCAATGACCGAGGCAGAGAAGGCTGAACCGAACGAATCTGCACCAGGCAACGGCTTTGACACTCAGGGCCCCACTGCTGAACCTCTCCAGAATTCCAGTCCACGACTGAGGCATGCAGTCGGAGCCAAGGCAGGCCCAGCAACACAAGGTTAACAGCTTTGGATAGGACATAGAACGACAGAAGTTCAGAGTGAAGAGCTCCTACTTGGAGCCTCAGCGGCTTGGTCACAGCTATAACTGGGTCTGGCAGAGGTAGTCCATTTACTGAAGCAACTGTCAAGTGCACTCCAGAGGGGTGGTGGGTAATTGCAGAAGGTCCACCAGGTCTCTACAGATGAAATTAGCAGCGGATCCAGAGTCCAGATACGCAGAGACCTGATGCGTTCTCTCACCGGACACTATGGTCACAGGTATGGACAATTTAGATGGAAGTCCATTCTTACCCAAGGTTGGCACTCCTAGCAACCCTAGGCTTTGGGATCTTTGGGGACACAGGTGCACAAGATGGCCACCGAGGCTGCAATAAAGACAGAGTCCAGAAGTGCGTCTGCGTTGTCTCTCCTGGGTGGATAACTTACACTGGTCCATTATCACAGACTCCTTAGGAGGATTGACATCTGAGGACAGCTGCAAAGTAGAAGCCAGACTGGGAAGGACTCCCTCCCGTCGAACCTCTTGGAGGCGTTCTCGGATCCGTATATCAATCCGGACGGACAGAAGGATGAGGTCATCCAGGGCAGATGGCAGATCCCAAGCGGAAAGTTTGTCCTTAATTTTAGGAGCCAGTCCATGACAGAATGCAGCCAGCAGGGCCTCATTGTTCCATAACAGCTCTCCCGCCATGGTGCGGAAGTGGATGGCGTACTCACTCACGGAGGTGTCTCCTTGGCGTAGGTTAAAGAAGCCGCTGCAGATGAGACACGACCAGGCTCCTCAAACACCATACAAAAAGTCCAGAGGAAGGCTTGGAAGTCACGGGTCTCTGGTCCCTGTCTCTCCCAGATAGGGTTCGCCCATGCAAGAGCCTTGCCAGTGAGGAGAGAGATGATGAAAGCGACCCTTGAGCCATTAGACGAACATGTCCTATTATACAGGCTGAAGTGGATCTGGCACTGATTTAGAAATCCACAAAAGGTACTTGCCTCTCCATCATAGCGGTCAGGAAGTGGCAAAGAAACACGCGGGTCAACACTGCCAAGAGGTGTAGTAGGAGGAACGGCAGCTTGTGCCTCCTGCCGACGTGCAAGAATGTTCAACGCCTGGAGGAGTTGGTCCTGTAGAGACCGGAGGTCTAGCATATCCGCCCGCATTTCTTGAGACATCGTCATAGTCTTGAATCAACCAGCGGGGTCCATGGCCTGAGCGTACTGTCACGAAGGGTCTGTGAACCCACTGGGCCGTACCACCTTAGCGGTAAAGCAGCTGGCCAAAAGGGCACAGGTCAATGTCTATAGTTCGTATAGGTACCTGTGTCGGCTCGGACAGCAGCAGGGCAGGCTCGGTTGGGACTAGGCAGCAGGCAGACGTCAGGCGAGGTGAAGCAGGTCAGACGTGGGATACAGCACGACATGACTTTGGCACAGCACAGTGCTCGACCAGGATAGTATGGAATGCAGGTAGCAGGAACAGGAATAGTAAAACACTAGGAGGCCATCACATAGACAAACTTAGGAAACATCAACAACGCTCCGGCATAGAAGCAGGGGACTGGAGCCCTTTTATAGTCCAGGGTACTCACGGGTTCAAGTTCATCAGAAGTCCTGTGCGCGCGTTGCCCCTTTAAGAGCAGGCACGAGCACCCTACTTGATTCGGCTGAGGTGAGTGGACGCGAGCGCTGGCGTCTCCTGAGGAGGAGGCTGGGGCAAGCGCTCGCCGACTCGTGGCTGCGGCTGTCAGGGGGAGATTGGAGCTGACGGCACACTGTACCATATAGAAGGTCACCAGTATTATAAATGACACATGGTGGTTGGAGGGTTCTGGCAGGGCCGCCATCAGGGGGGTATTAGGGGTAGTGGTGTGAGGGGCCCGGCCCAACCTAACTGAAAGGGGGGCCCGGCAACTGCTGCAACATTCTTTTGGTAGGAAAAAACGGGCCCCTGTAATGGGGCCCGTTTTTTTCACCAAAAGAATGTCGTGAGCTGCTGCTGCTGCTGCGGGCCCCCTCCCCTCGTCATGGGGGGCCGTCAAACAGTCCGCCCGCGCGCGCGCACCCGATCGCGCGCACAAGGAAACTCCCGCGCGTGCGCACTCGCGAGCGCGCAACCACGAACGCCCGCACTGGAGACCGCCCGCGCGCACCCGCGAACGGCCGCGCGCGCACCCGCGAACGGCCGCGCGCACCAGCGATCGGCCGCGCGCGCACCCGCGAACGAAGCGCGCGCAGCCGCGGACACACATGGACAAAACTTACCTGGAGCCTGGCTGGAGGTGAAGGACTGGACGTCTGGACCGAAGACCTCGCCTGGAAGACATCGCCGGAAGAGGACTGGAGTGAGAGCAGCTCTTCTGACACGGTGAGTAAATTATCTCAAAGTGCTGTTTATGTATGGCCCTGTTCACACAGTATTTTGCAGGCAAAAAAAAATCTGCCTCAAAATTCCTTAAAGAATTTTGAGGCAGATTTTGACCTGCCCACACTATCTTGCCGCGTTTTTTTGCTGCGTTTTTTGCCCGCGGCGATTGAGGACAGCAGACAAAAAACGCAGCGAAAAATGCATTTTCTGCCTCCCATTGATTTAGATGGGAGGTCAGAGGCGGAACCGCGGCAAGAAAGGACGTGCTGCTTTTTCTTTTTTCCGCGACTGGCTCCCATTGATTTCAGATTAAATCAATGGGAGGCGGTTTTGGAAGTTTTTTGGTGCTGATTCTGACGCAGCGTCCGAGTCAATATCAAGGCCCAAAAACTCTGTGAACTGGGCCTTATTGTTAGGGCTTATTCAGACGAACGTGTAATACATCCGTGCAACGTGCATGATTTTCACGCGCCTCGCACGGACCTATGTTACTCTATGGGGCCGTGCGGACTGTCAGTGAGTTTCATGCAGCGTGTGTCCGTGTGTCCGCTGCGTAAAACTCACGACATGTCCGATATTTGTGCATTGTTGGCGCATCACGCACCCATTGAAGTCAATGGGTGCGTGAAAATCACGCCCAGCACTTCCACAGCCGTATGAACTATGAATGAAAACAGAAAAGCACCGCGTGCTACAAACATACAAACAGAGTGTCATAATGATGGCGGCTGCGCGAAAATCACGCAGCCGCGCATCATACGCTGCTGACACACGGAGCTGTTATGGACCTTTTGCATGCGCAAAACGCCACGTTTTTTGCGCCTGCAAAAAGCACATGCTCGTGTGAATCCGGCCTTAGGGTAGGAACACACTAGGCATGAACACTGCGGATTTTATGCAACACATTTTATTGTGGAAAATCCGCAGCGTATCACAGTCACAGCCGAGGGGGTCAGATATGAACAAATCTCATCCACACGCTGCAAAAATAATGGACCTGCCGTGTGGCTTTTGGCTTTTTAAGCCGCAGCGTGTCAATGTATTCTGTGGAATCGCCGCTCCTCTGTTGCGGAAATGCTGCGTTTCTGCCGCAAAAATCACAAAAGAGAAAAAAAAAAGGTACTTTTTTAAATTGATAAAAAGTTTAGACTTGCCCCGGCCGTAGTCCTGGTGACGCGATCCTCTATTCTTAGCGCAGCCCCGCCTCCTGTCATGACGTTTCATCCCATGTGACTGCTGCAGCGGTCACATGGTCTACAGCGTCATCCCAGGAGGCGGGGCTACGTTCAGAAGAGAGAGACGCGTCGCCTAAACTACGGCCGGGGCAAGTCTAAACGTTTTTTTCCCTGCAGGATTCCCGCAGCGGACATGCCTCACGAAACCTGCGCCACTATTTGGTGCGGTTTTGCTGGCAGAATTCCCTGCGGCTACCGGGGCGGATAAGCTGTGGAGTTTTACTCAGCATATCCGCCTAGTGTGTCCCTTATGATGTCGCTCCTGGAGCTGCTGCCGGTCTCTAAATAGGCAGTTGGTTCAGTAGAATTTGGAATTATTTTTTTTTGTGAACCAGCTTAAAAAAATACAAAACTTTTGTGTTCGGGCCTGTTCACATCACCGTTCGCTTCCGCTCCGGGGTTCCGTCTGAGGTTTCTGTCGGGTGAACCCCGCAACGGAAAGTGAAAGTGACAGCACAGCTTCCGTTTCCATCACCATTAGCGCAGTCGACTGCGCTATTGATTCCGTCCGAAAACCAGCCGGAATGGTGACGAACGGAAACCATTAGCGATGTTTCCGTCACCATTGAGATCAATAGTGACTGAAACGGAAGCTGTGGTTTCACTTTCACTTTCAGTTGCGGGGTTCACCCGACAGAAACCTCAGACGGAACCAGGAACGGAAGCGAACGGTGATGTGAACAGGCCCTAACACAAAAGTTTTGTATTTTTTTAAGCTGGTTCACAAAAAAAAATAATTCCAAATTCTACTGGACCAACTGCCTATTTAGAGACCGGCATCAGCTCCAGGAGCGACATCATAAGGGACACACTAGGCGGATATGCTGAGTAAAACTCCACAGCTTATCCCGGGAGCCGCAGGGAATTCTGCCAGCAAAACCGCACCAAATAGTGGAGCAGGTTTCGTGAGGCGTGTCCGCTGCGGGAATCCTGCAGGGAAAAAAAAGTTTAGACTTACCCCGGCCGTAGTCCTGGTGACGCGTCTCTCTCTTCTGAACGTAGCCCCGCCTCCTGGGATGACGCTGTAGACCATGTGACCTGCAGCAGTCACATGGGATGAAACGTCATGACAGGAGGCGGGGCTGCGCTAAGAATAGAGGATCGCGTCACCAGGACTACGGCCGGGGCAAGTCTAAACTTTTTTATAAATTTTAAAAAGTGCCTTTTTTTTTTTTCTCATGTGTGATTTTTGTGGCAGAACCGCAGCATTTCCGCAACAGAGGAGCAGCGATTCCACAGAATACATTGACACGCTGCGACTTAAAAAGCCAAAAGCCACACGGCAGGTCCATTATTTTTGCAGCGTGTGGATGAGATTTGTTCAAATCCCACCCACTCTGCTGCGACTGTAATACGCTGCGGATTATCCACAATAAAATGTGCTGCATAAAATCCGCAGCGTTCATGCCGAGTGTGTTCCTACCCTAAGGCCGGATTTACACGAGCGTGTGCTTTTTGTGCGCGCAAAAACGTGGCGTTTTGCGCTTGCAAAAGGTCCATAACCGCTCCGTGTGTCAGCAGCGTATGATGCGCGGCTGCGTGATTTTCTCGCAGCCGCCATTATTACGACACTCTGTTTGTAGCACGTGGTGCTTTTCTGTTTTCATTCATAGTTTATACGGCTGCGGAAGTGCTGGCCGTGATTTTCACGCACCCATTGACTTCAATGGGTGCGTGATGCGCGAACAATGCACAAATATCGGACATGTCGTGAGTTTTACGCAGCGGACACACGGACTCACGCTGCGTGAAAATCACTGACAGTCTGCATGGCCCCATAGAGTAACATAGGTCCATGCGAGGCGCGTGAAAATCACTGACAGTCTGCACGGCCCCATAGAGTAACATAGGTCCGTGCGAGGCGCGTGAAAATCACTGACAGTCTGCACGGCCCCATAGAGTAACATAGGTCCGTGCGAGGCGCGTGAAAATCACGCACGTTGCACGGATGTATTACACGTTCGTCTGAATAAGCCCTAACAATAAGGCCCAGTTCACAGAGTTTTTGGCCCTTGATATTGACTCGGACACTGCGTCAGAATCAGCACCAAACAACTTCCAAAACCGCCAGTCGCGGAAAAAAGAAAAAGCAGCACGTCCTTTCTTGCCGCGGTTCTGCCTCTGACCTGCCATCGAAATCAATGGGAGGCAGAAAATGCATTTTTCGCTGCGTTTTCTGTCTGCTGTCCTCAATCGCCGCGAGCAAAAAACGCAGCAAAAAACGCGGCAAGATAGTGTGGGCAGGTCAAAATCTGCCTCAAAATTTGGTGCGCGGTTCCAGGCGGTCGCCGGTGCGCATGCGCGGGAGTTTGCGGGTGCGCGTGATCGGTCGCACGGGCGGCGGTGTTTGACGGCCCCCATGCTACCCAGGGCCGCCATCAGGGGGGGTATTAGTGGTACTGATGTGAGAGGCCCGGCCAAACCTAATTGAAAGGGGGGCCCGCAGCTCATGACATTCTTTTGGTGAAAAAAACGGGCCCCATTGCAGGGGCCTGTTTTTTTTCTACCAAAGGCAAGTCGCGGCAGTTTGCCGGGCCCCCCTTTCAATTAGGTTTGGCCGGGCCTCTCACATCAGTACCCCTAATACCCCCCCTGATGGCGGCCCTGGGTACCATGATATAGTACTGGACGGAGTACCGTTAACAGGCGGTGCCACGGTAGGGGGGCCCCGAAAATTTAGCTGTAGGGGGCCCTGAAATTCCTGATGGCGGCCCTGGGTTCTGGTATTGGTTTTGCATCATTATACCTCTGGGTGCCATAACTGTAAAAATCTACTATCAACATACTGTACAAATACATATAACACCCCAATAACTACTTTCATTACTGTTTATAATGACTACTCCTATTATGCTATGGAATTTTACCTATAAGCAGATTAAATTAGCCCCCATAGCTCTCCTAGCTTTATGTGACACGATTTTAACTAACTCCCTCGATGTTCTGTTGTAAGGAGTCACACTCACACTCCAAGTGGCACATTAAGTTGACTTATTCACTTTGACTTCTCCGTCAGACTCTGATGTGTAAATGGATTTCATTCATGCTTCCTGTTTCATGTTGCAATCCCTAACACATAGAGCACAGCTGTCTTTCAAGTGGGAACTGCAAATTTGATCAGATATAGGAAACATCAGCCCACCCAGCCTGCCCTTCTATTATATATAAATGTCAAAACATAAACATGGCAGCCATTAGCCGAAGCAGGAGACCCCATGAACCCGTGGTAAAACACTATATAACGTTTACGACACCTTATTTTCTTTCACCGGTGTGTTAGAGAACCAAAAATGATGACATTGATGGGATAAGAGCAAAATATCCCAAATTTACCTTTTTCTATCACACTCTTCATGGAACTGGAGTACCCAGAGGAACACACAACGCAAACATTGGCAGAACATGCCAACTCCTAGGTGGTGCCGTGGTTAGATTTGAACCCACAACAACCAACACTGCAAAGGAAGCAGTTCTAACCATTGGGCCACCCAACATAGGACAAATTGGCTTTTATCTCTGTACAGTGGTCCATGTAATGTCTAGGGGGGCCTGTCAAAACGTCTGATGAGGGGGTATCATGGATTCAACAGGATTGATCCTACGTGTATGCATGTTATTGGAGAAATGATGCTGATGACTGTTGGCTGTACAATGGCTCTGCCAATAGTTATTTTGTGGCTACGGACATCTTAACTTGCCATCTTTACTTTAATGGTCAATTCTAGGTGGGAAAAACTTGAAGACAAAAATATTCAACAAAGCCTCTTGTCTCATGCAAAGAATATATGTCAATCACAAGTCATAATGAAAGACACCAATTAACGTACAATCCAGTTTCCAGCGTAATCCTGCGGCAGCTGCAGCTTTACTGCGTTGGCCTTTGTGACTGACAACTGCCCTGCCCTGGTGGGTCTAATCATTAAAACCTCAGCTGTTGGGGGTACAATTGGCCCCCTGCTATTTTGGTCAGTTACCCCCTGCTGATCAATAGCCTTATTGCTAGTCCACATTTAAATTTAGAACACTTATATACCTACTGCAGGACCAGAGCAGTGCGGCCACATCACCAGGTGTGGGGCGTGGGGTAGACCTTTGTTTAGTTATAATAAGTGACCGCAATGACCTTTGTAATAGTCACCTCCTATTCCTCTTCTGTGCAGGGTTCATCTTGGCTTCCATTTAACAATGGAATGCAAATCAAAAATCCTGAAGAGAATGGTTCAACAAATTCGCTTATACAAGTATTTACCAGACGTTTTCTAGAACTGGGAGTACTGTTGTCAAAACCCCAAAACAATGGGGGTTTTAGGCCTACAACAAGGAGGCGACACTTTTTTTTTTTTTTCGCTTTGTCTGTTTTTTGTGTTCAGGATTTGTCATTTTTAAAGGAAACTCCACCAAGCTTTTATTAGAGTTTATACCTCCTACTTTCCCCACTTTATCCTAGTGTGAAGATAGGTTGAAGTACCTTGTCCCTCCACAACGGACAGTGGTGCTTAGGCATGACAATACCACTCCATATAATTTTAAAATGGCCAATATGTGTGCCAAAGAGATTTTTAATCTCAAAAGTGGTGAGTACGACTTTAAGGGTTCGAGGGAATGGTACTTTTTAGAAGTAAGGGTATGTTCACGCGCACTGTTTTCAGACGTAATTCGGGCGTTTTACTCCTCGAATTACGCCTGAAAAAACTGCTCCATTACGCCTACAAATATCTGCCCATTGCTTTCAATGGGGTTTACGATGTTCTGTTCCCACGAGGTGTAATTTTACGCGTCGCTGTCAAAAGACGGCGCGTTAAAAAGACGCCCGTGTCAAAGAAGTGCATGTCACTTCTTGGGACGTTTTTGGAGCCATTTTTAATTGATTCCATTGAAAAACAGCTCCAATAACGTCTGTAAAATACGCTGCGAAAAACGCGAGTAGTTACAAAAACTTCTGAAAATCATGAGCTGTTTTCAGGCGAAAACAGCTCCATAATTTCAGACGTATTTTGCTACTGCGTGTGAACATAGCCTAAGGCTGGGTTCACACGAGCATGTTACGTCCGTAAAGGACAGAACGTATTTCGGCCGCAAGTCCCGGACTGAACACACTGCAGGGAGCCGGGCTCCTAGCATCATAGTTATGTATGATGCTAGGAGTCCCTGCCTCTCCGTGGAACTACTGTCACGTACTGAAAACATGATTACAGTACGGGACCGTTGTCCGGCAGCGAGGCAGGGACTCCTAGCGTCGTACATAACTATGATGCTAGGAGCCCGGCTCCCTGCAGTGTGTTTGGTCCGGGACTTGCGGCCGAAATACGTTCCGTCCTTTATGGACGTAATGTGCTCGTGTGAACCCAGCCTAACTCCCCTTTGACATAGTCATAATTGTATAAATTTTTGAATACATGATCGCTCAATGGACTGAATGCTTCCAATGTAGAAGTGTCGAGGACCATGTGACTACATTTTCCCATGATCCATTGGGTTATAAAAAATGCAATATGTTACTAAGTAGTATTTCAAAAGGCACCCTTGTAAACTTGTATTAGTACGTACTGCATGCCTGGAAATCAAAGCCAAAAACAGATTCTTGTATACCCTTTAGTTTCACAATCCAGCCACCTTATACCTCAGAAGCCAATCACATTCTGTAATTTTTCTTGTTTTTAACCTAACAACCTAAGGCCGGATTCACACGAGCGTGTGCGTTTTGCGCGCGCAAAAAATGCGGCGTTTTGCGTGCGCAAAAGGTACTTGACAGCTTAGTGTGTCATGATCATATGATGCGTGGCTGCGTGATTTTCGCGCAGCCGCCATCATTATGACACTCTCTTTGTATGTTTGTAAACAGAAAAGCACGTGGTGCTTTTTTGTTTACATTCATAGTTGTACTGCTGTTGCGCGAATCACGCGCTTCCCACGGAAGTGCTTCCGTGTGGTGCACGTGATTTTCACGCACCCATTGACTTCAATGGGTGCGTGATGCGCGAAAAACGCAGAAATATAGGACATGTCGTGAGTTTTACGCAGCGGACTCACGCTGCAGAAAAATCACTGACAGTCTGCACTGCCCCATAGACTAGCCTAGGTCCGTGCGACGCGCGTGAAAAGCACGCGCGTTGCACGGACGTATTACATGTTCGTGTAAATTCGCCCTAAGGGTATGTTCACACGGCCTATTTTCGGTAAACGCCCGAAAAACTACCGAAAAATCGGAAGCAGAACGCTTTCAAACTTCTGCCTATTGATTTCAATGGGAAAAACGACATTCTGTTCCGATGGGCCGTTTTTTTTTTTACGCGGCCGTTTTGAAAGACGGCAGCGTAAAAAAAAGTCAGCGAAAAAGAAGTGCAGGTCACTTCTTGGGACGTTTTTGGAGCCATTTTTCATTGACTCAAAACAACTCCAAAAACGGCCATAAGAAATGCTGCGAAAAACGCAGCAAAAATCGCGAGTGGCTTAGGGTATGTTCACATGCAGTGACCAAAAACGTCTGAAAATACAGAGCTGTTTTCAGGCGAAAACAGCTCCTGATTTTCAGACGTTTTTGTAGCAACTCACGTTTTTCACGGCGTATTTTACGGACGTTATTGGAGCTGTTTCTCAATGGAGTCAATGAAAAACAGCTCCAAAAAACGTCCCAATAAGTGACATGCACTTCTTTTTCGCAGGCGTCTTTTTACGCGCTGTATTTTTACAGCGACGCGTAAAATAACACCTCGTGGGAACAGAACACCGTAAAACCCATTGAAAGCAATGGGCAGATGTTGTAGGTGTAATGGAGCCGTTTTTTCAGGCGTGATTCGAGGCGTGTGAACATACCCTTAAAAAACGTCTGAAAATCAGGAGCTGTTTTCCCTTGAATACTGCTCCGTATTTTCAGACGTTATTGAGTTTGCGTATGAACATAACCTAAGGGTATGTGCACACACACAAACTCAAAAACTTCTGAAAATATGAAGCTGAAAATGAAGCTTCTTTTAATTTGGGGTTTCTTTTGGGGCTTCTTTTGAGGCGTTTTTTATAGTGTTCAATAGAAAATTAGCTCCAAAAAACGTCCCAATAAGTGACATGCTACTTCTTTTCAGGGTATGTTCACACACTAGACTAAAAACGTCTGAAAATAAGTTTTTTTAAGCCACTCGCGATTTTCGCAGCGTTTTTTATTTGACGTTTTTGGAGCTGTTTTGCACTTCTTTTTCGCGGCCGTTTTTTCTACTCGGCCGTTTTTCAAAACGGCCGCGTAAAAAAAAACTGCCCATCGGAACAGAACGCAGTTTTTCCCATTGCAATCAATGGGCAGATGTTAGGAGGCGTTCTGCTTCCGATTCTTCCGGAAAACGTCCGAAAATAGCCCATGTGAACATACCCTCACGGAGCTTCTTTTTACGCTCCGTTTTTTTAAAACAGCAGCGTAAAAAGACGTATGAACTAAATGCTGTTTTTCTCATTGATTTCAATGGCCAGATGTTTGTAGGCGTTCAGCTTCCGTTTTTTTCAGGTGTTTTTCGAAGCGTAAACACCCCGAAATAAGCCTGAAAACACTGCGTGTGAACATACCCTAATAGTTATATATTTTTTTTAAATAATCTTTTTGTACTCTGCATCTATCTCTGCATCTAGGTACTGTGGCTGCAAAATGTATCAAAAATGCTTCAAAAAAAATTCCCATTAGTGATTGTAAAATGTAATATCATATTTTTTTTTTTTTTTACAAAGTCGGCCAAGAATTTCAATGTAAGACAATACAAGGCAGTGTTAGACTGAAGTTTACTGGGCCCAACGGATGAAATTATTCTAAGGGTCCACCCTCCATATCTACAAAACATGTGTAAGTCCCCAATTAACCCCTTGCTGCCGCAGTCATTTTTGGATTTTTCCTCCACGCATTCCTAGAGCCATAACGTTTTTATTTTCCTGTTGACATAACTGTGTGAAAGCTTTTTGTCTGTGGGGTGAGTTATAGTTTTTAATGGCACATTTTGTACCATATAATGTCCAGGGAAACATTTACAAATTATTTTTTGGGGATAGAATGGAAAAAAAAACCCCAGCAATTTCTTCATTGTGTTTTGGGTTTTGTTTTTATAGCGTTCACACTGCGGTAAAAATGACGCGTTAAAGAGGCTCTGTCACCAGTTTAATACTTCTCGATCTCCTACCTAATCTAATAAATGCTTTGATGCTGATAACTACTGTGTTGTTGTTTTTTTAAAAAACGTTTATTAGGGACAAAGTTCTGATTATTTTTAGATTTATCCTAATTTTTTCTAAATGCCCAACTGGGCGTTTTTTTTTTCGTTTAACCAAGTGGGCGTTGTAAAGCAAAGTGTATGACGCTGACCAATCAGTATGAGAGTATCCGGCACACCAATTTGAAAAAAAGGTAATTTTTATTTTGTTTTTAATGCCAGTGGCAGAGTGCAACGTTTCGGTCAATACGACCTTCTTCAGGCACTAGAATGGTTAAAGGACAATAGTCAAAAATAGGTATGTATATTGTACATTACAAGACATAAAGGGAAGTGGGAAAAGACATGACAAAGAGGCAAGCCGCTATTACTACAACAAGCGCTCGTCTATGCAGAATACCCAGCACGGCTCAGGTATAGTGACAGTTAAGATACACGCACGCTACTCTGTCTTGATAGTTCTATTTTGACTATGCTTTTTATATTCCTTTATTTCCAACCACTATGATTCTTTCAATATACACCTATGCATGTCTGTTTTTCCATTATACCAATGATACCTGGTCCAATGTGACTCTATGTGTTTTAACACAGAGTCCATTGACTCAAATTGGTGTGCCGGATACTCTCTTTCATACTCATCAGTTGGGTTGGGCCCCTATCCGTGCAAAACCACTTCCATCCTGTATGTGGTGCTATCTGAACCCACACACAAAGCTGACCAATCAGCGTCACGCACTTCTCTTCATTTATGCCCAGCTTTACTCACAGCACAGCATGATCTCGTGAGATTACGTTGTGACATCACTTACTCCCGCAGTTCCTTCACCGGAGTGACAGGAGAATGACCAGACATTGCCTCCAGCAGTGCCAGGACGATAATCCTCCTCAGCAGCAGTCCTGGCACGGCTGGAGGCGATGTCTAGTCATTCTCCCGTCGCTCCGGTGAAGGAACTGCGGGAGTAAGTGACGTTACAGGGTGATCTCGCGAGATCACGCTGTGCTGTGAATAAATCTTGGCATGAATGAGAAGTGTATGATGCTGACTGGTCAGCGTCATACACTTTTCTTTACAACGCCCACTTGGTTAAACAAAAAAAAACG
Organism: Rhinoderma darwinii; assembly: GCF_050947455.1. Lineage (NCBI taxonomy): Eukaryota > Metazoa > Chordata > Amphibia > Anura > Rhinodermatidae > Rhinoderma > Rhinoderma darwinii. Next base: position 370,429,625 of record NC_134689.1, read on the forward strand.
CCCAATTGGGCATTTAGAAAAAATTGGCATAAATCTGAAAATGATCAAAACTTTGTTAATAATAAACGTTTTAAAAAACAACAAAACAGTAGTTATCAGCATCAAAGCGTTTATTAGATTAGGTAGGAGATAGAGAAGTATTAGGCTGGGTTCACACAGAGTTTTTTGCAGGCAGAAATTCTGACTCAAAATTCCATCTGGAATTTTGAGGAAGATTTTCATCTGCCTGCACTCCGTTTGCCGTGTTTTTTTGCGGCGTTTTTCGCCTGCGGCCATTGAGCGCCACGGGCAAAAAACGCTGCAAAATATGCTTTCTCTGCCTCCCATTGTCAGAGGTCAGAGACGTAAACGCCCGAAGATAGGGCTTGTCACTTCTCTTTCCCGTGAGACGGTATTCCCGCTAGCGGGAAAAAACGGCTCCGCCTCCCATTGAAATCAATTGGAGGCATTTTCGGCCGTTTTTTGGAGCGTTTTTCGATGCGGTTTCCGCGTCAAAAAACCACATGTGAACTGGCCCTTAAACTGGTGACAGAGCCTCTTTAACTTTAATTTACAGGTCAATAAGATTACAGCGATACCAAATTTATACAGTTCTTTTCAATGTATTTTTACAAAAACAATTTGTTAAACGCAAAATTTGTGTCGCCATATTCTGAGATCCATAACTTTTTAATTTTTTATTCGATGGAGCTGTTTTTTTTACTAATACCATTTAGGGTATGTTCACACGAACTAATTACGGACGTAATTGGGGCGTTTTTGCCCCGAATTACGTCCGAAAATAGCGCCTCAATAGCGCTGACAAACATCTGCCCATTGAAAGCAATGGGCAGACGTTTGTCTGTTCACACGAGGCGTATATTTACGCGCTGCTGTCAAATGACGGCGCGTAAATAGACGCCCACGTCAAATAAGTGACCTGTCACTTCTTTGGCCGTAATTGGAGCCGTTATTCATTGACTCCAATAAATAGCATTGCCAATTACGTCCGTAATTGACGCGGCGTTCAAGCGCCTGCACATGCCGTTACGGCTGAAATTACGGGGATGTTTTCAGGCGGAAACATCCCCGTAATTTCAGCCGTTACGGACGCTGTCGTGTGAACATACCCTTAGGGGAACCTACGACTTTTTGATCACTTTTTATTCAGCTTTTTTCAAGGCAAGGTGACCAAATAACAGCAATTCTGTTGTTTAGACAAATAAGGTTATATTGTAATAATGTGGACTTTTACGGACGCGGCAATACCAATTATGTGTTGTTGTTTTTTTTATTGTGTACATTACTTTAGGGGAAAAGTGGGCTTTTATGAACTTTTAAAAAAAAAAAACACATTTTTTTTAATCTTGTTATACACTGCAATACTACTGTAGTGCAGTGTCTGTGCATTTTGTGGGGAATCATTAACACAGCCTTCATTAGTCCCTCGACTACCATGACAATACATTGGCAAACCGCAATAGCATCGTGACCGTGGCATCTGAGCGGTTTTTACAGCCGGGATCAGAGATATCTACAGCTACAGTAATATACAGCTGACACCTGCAGCATATGTAGCAGACTTAGCCTGTGAGCCATTTCCATACTCCCCATTATGACGTACGTTTACATCAAATGTTGGTAAGGGGTTATTTGCGTCATAATCATAGTTGTTATCATTACATACACAGGACATATAATAAATAAGGTCTAAAAGGTTATTTGTGAATCAACACATAAAAAATAGACCCTAGTGGCAAGTGATTGGCTGCAAAGTCGGCTCAAAATGTGGTTGTCTTCCATGGAGGCTCACAGGTGTCTTACCGCTGAGCCAGGGACTGTTGCGGGTAAGGGGTTAAAGGTGTGGGTAGTCTCCCCCCCCCCCCCTCCCCTTTTGAGTGAGTCAAGTTTTAGGTAGGGCCGTTAGTGTAGGGAAGGTGGTGTGTTTAGGTTAATGGGGTAGGGTATATAAGGTCACTTACTTCGGTGGCCGGCCTCTTTTGGCTGAATTTCCGTCATGGACCGGCAAGAGCTTCTTCAGGCATGCGCGCCACGATTGCTGCAGAGGGTAGTGACTGGCTGCAGTCGCTCCTTCGGGAGTCGGCTGTTCCAGCTCCCTCTCCTGTGGATGGTCGGCGGCGCTCCGCGAGAACTTCTCGTCCGCCGGCTCGTCTGTCTCCCTCTGTTTCAGGTAGGGTGCGGCTGCCGGCGATGACTTCCGGCGCCGCACGCGATGCTGCCCATCCCCCGCTGTCACTGCTTCTTCCTCCGGCGCCGGCGCTTCCGTTATCGGGGGTGCCGGGGGCCGTAGTGGGGGACATGGTTCCTCCGACGCCGGGGGTCCAGGGTTACATGGGTGTGGTGGGTTTTAGGCCTCGCCCACTGGACGGTCGGGGCTCCGTGCTGGGAGCGTTCCCCTAGTTTTTGCCTTAGAGGGCAGAGCTGCGGAGCTGGGGGGCGAGTTGGGGGGGCTGGACGAGGTAGCGATGCTTGGCAGGACCTCTCCCCGACGGAGGATGAGGGCTCACAGGATGGGTCGGAGCTCTTTTTCTCGGGGGGGGGGGGGATTCTCAGGAGGCTGGCCCGTCAGGCGGCAGCCCCTCCCGCTGATGTGGTGCCCATCCTGCTCGGGCCTCCGGCGGTGGTCCCGGGCTCTTCTTTGCGGGCTGGCTCACCTCGGGCGCAGCGTTCCTATAGCCGCCATGGGGTTAGTAGGTCTGGATCTCGTCGCGCCAGGGGTCTGGTCGCAGTCGGTCACGGCGGTATCGCCGTCGTCACTCTCAGAGGTATGGGCGGTCTCCTTCTGACACCTCTTCATCGAATGTCTCCCGGGGAAGTTGGCGGGCCGTGAGTAGCAGTAGCAGAAGCTTTCATGCTGGGTCCGACCGGAGTACTCGGAGTCGCCGTTCCTCGGTCTGAGCGCAAGGGGTGGCGCCCCCTATGCCAGCCATGGTTTCGGTGGTTTCCGTGGCCTCGCCTGCCGAGGTGGTTCCGTCTGCATCGGGAGTAGTGCCTTCTTCTGCACACGGCGAGTATGCCTGCCTTTGGACTTGAAATGCTGATAACATGTCCGCTACTGATTTATTGTCTGCTGTGCAATCTCTGGTGGCGGGGGCCGTTTCATTGCCCGTGGTACCGTCGTCGCAGGTCGTCGTTGCGAGGTCCACGGTGGAGGCGTCTACTTCTATGTCCACTCCTTAGGTCCCTGCTTTCAGTGATTCCTATTTTTAGATTCTCTCTCCCTTGGGTGCTCATGTGTCTGATGAGGTTCGTGAGAAAATCGGTAAGAACGAGTACATTGACATTTGGTCCCTATTGTCGGTCGATTCGTCGACGGTTAATAAGGAGCGCCGAATTGTGCGGGGCGTGTTGGGTAAGCCTAAGGTCGTGCGATCTTTTAACAATTGGGTGCAGGCCTTTGCTATTTTGGGGGGGGGGGGGTGTTTAGTAAGGCTCGGCAGTTGTTTGTTTATCTGGATACTATTTTTAGTGCATATAAATCGCATGGGGGCACGGCTTGGTGGCGGTACGATGAGGAGTTCCGTAGGCGGCTGGCTCAGAGGCCAGAGGTTGGTTGGGATACCAAGGCTACTGATGTTTGGTTGCCCTTGATGATGGCGCAGCGGCCCTTTCAGGCCGCCGCCCCCACCTCTTCCCCTTCTGTTGGGGGCAGGGCTAGCGGAAGGTTGGGGGTGTCCGTAGAGCGGGGGCCTGTTGACTATTTAATGAGGGACACTGTAGATTTTATGCCTCCTGTAATTTCAGGCATGAGTGCTCCTCTTGTGGAGGCTCCCATTCAGCGGTTAGGTCCTCCCGTCGGGTTGCGGCGGTCGCCCACCGCGCAGGTGTTGGTTGAGGGGAGGACGCCAGTGCGCGTGTTCGCGATGCTCCCGTGGTTAAACTGGTATCCCAAGATGGCGGAGGCCGCCCTGCTTAGAGTTGGTTTTTGTTTTGGTTTCTTAATTCCGTTTACGGCGCAGGCCGACCCGGTTTTGTCACGGAATTTGAAGTGGGCTGTGGAGTTTCCAGATGCCATTAGGGAGAAGGTGGTAAAAGAAGTTGAGCTTGGCCGGATGGCCGGCCCGATTTCTGCTTTGCCCTTTCCTAATCTTAGGGTGTTTCGTCCCTGGGGGTGGTTCCTACGAAGGAGCCTGGTAAGTTCCGTCTTATTCATCATCTGTCCTATCCTAATGGGCGGTTGGTGAATGACGGCATTGACAGTGAGTTGGCGACAGTCTCCTATGTTTCGTTTGATCTTGCGGTCGACTTAGTGTGTCGGGCGGGGGCAGGTGCCCTTATGGCCAAGTCCGATATTGGGTCCGCGTTTCGTTTGTTGCCTGTTCATGCGGATTGTTTTCATTTGTTGGGCTGTGCCTTGGAGGGCGTTTTCTATTATGACATGTGTTTGCCTGTGGGCTGTTCGATTTCTTGTTATTATTTTGAGGTGTTTAGCTCATTGATCTCACTGGTTCTGGGTCAGTGACTCATTACCTGGATGATTTTTTGTTTGTGGCGCCCGCTTCCTCGGAACAGTGTCAGTTTCTGTTGAGGTCTTTTCAATTTATTTCTCAGCGTTTTGGGGTCCCTCTTTCTGAGGAGAAGACGGAAAGGCCTGTGACGGTGTTGTGTTTTCTGGGCATTGAAATTGATTCGGTTGCTATGGTTTTTCGCCTCCCGGTCGAGAAGGTTTTGAAGTTGCGTTCTGCATTGGACGTGGCCTTGCCTGCGCGTAAGTTGGAGTTGCGGCAGATCCAATCTTTGTTGGGTTTGTTGGTCTTTGCGTGTCGTATTATGCCCATGGGACGGGTGTTTTCCAGGATGTTCTCCTTAGCTACAGTGGGCGTTTCGGTGCCTAGTTCTGTTAAGGCAGATTTGCGCGTCTGGCGCACCTTCTTAGAGGATTATAATGGGCGTACGTGTTGGAGGGCGCCTCCGATTTCCAGCGTTGATCTGGAGTTTTTTACGGATGCGACTGGTGCAGTGGGATTTGGTGCATTGCTCGGTTCGGCGTGGTGTGCTGAATCTTGGCCTGATTCCTTGCGGGACAAGGGTTGGTGTGCGAATTTGACGTTGTTGGAACGCTTTCCTATAGTTGTCGCTGTTGAGTTGTGGGGGGCGCGGCTTTCCAATAGGTCTGTGGTGTTTTGGTCTGATAATATGAGTGTTGTTTTTGCTGTTAACCAACTTACTTCTTACTCGGGTCCGGTTTTGGCTTTGCTCCGTCATTTGGTGTTGCGTTGCTTGCAATGTAACATACGTTTTCCTCCTCGCCATATTCCAGGTGTTCATAATGTTGTTGCTGATGCTTTATCTCGTTTTCATTGGCAGGTTTTTCGCTCCCTTTGCCTGCAGGCGGATCTAGAGGGGGCCAGCTGCCTGGAGTTCTTGTGGAGGCCGCTGGATCAGAGTTAGTTCCGTTGGTGAGGTCGTCCCTTGCGCCCTCCACCTGGGCTACTTACGGTAATGCATGGAAGGAATGGTTGAGCGCTGCGGGGGATAGACTTGTTGGAGAGGATCCGGTGCTGCGCACAACTGTAACACTTGAATATTTGACTGCTTTGCGCGAGCGTGGCGTTTCAGCAGGGCCGCACTTACCATGAGGCAAGTTGGCTTCAGGCGGCACACTGCAGGGTCTTAGAGGGGGCGGCATTACAGAGCTGCTGGCCGACGTTTACAGCACTTATTAGCAGCTGCAAGATGTGCTGCCTCCTTAATTGAATATCGCTCCTGTGCCACCTTAATAACCCCCCCCCCCCCTGACTTCCCCCGCTGCTCTCCACTCTCCTGTTGTAATATGATCCTGCTGAGTGTCTGGACGAGAGAGAGCAGGGGCAGGGCAGTGTGTCTGCACTACACTCATCACGGCATGAGGACGCTCAGGGGAAATCCTGCCATGGACTCTCCACCTCTTCCTGATGTTCTCTGAAGTCTACAAAAGGTATGTGTAGTGTGTACTGTATGTATTTAATGTGTGTGTGTACTGTATGTGTTATGTGTGTGTGTGTGTGTGTGTATATATATATATATATATATATATATATACATATATATACACACACGAGTATGTAATGTACGTACTGTATGTGTATGTGTGTGTGTGTGTGTGTGTGTATATATATTTGTGTATGTATCAGACTGTATGTATGTACGGACGTACAGTATGGCCTAATGCACATGACCGGTTTTTCTCAGCTGTAATTTATCCGCATATTTGCGGATAAATTGCGGATCCATTCATTTCTATGGCCCTATGCACACGACCGTGGTTTACACTGATCCATATGGGGGCTGCAAATCCGGACCGCAAAAACTCAAGACAAGTAATTTTACGGTCCGGATTTGCCAGTAATGGTGAATTGTTGTGAATTCTAATGATACACCAATGCACAACTAACCAGTGCGGTCGTGTGCATGAGGCCATAGTGTGTGTGTTAACGTATGTACGTATATGTGTGTGTGTGCGCAATATATATATATATATACATACACACACACACACACACACACACACACACGGCAATAAGAAACGAAGCGGCACAACGCTCACCTGAGCACTTTTGCTGTTTCGTTTTAGCAATCGGGAGTGCTAAGTGCTCAGACCCCCAATGATCAAAACTTCTGAAATTTTACTATGACATGTCAAATGTTTTTTTAAAAGTTTAATTACACTTTAAGGGTCAGTTCACAAAGAGTTTCTTGACGCGGAAACCGCGTCGGAAAGCGTGCCAAAAAATGGTCGAAAATGCCTCCCATTGATTTCAATGGGAGGCAGAGGCGTTTTTTACCCGCGAGCGGAAAAAACATCTCGCGGGAAAAAGCAGCGGCATGCCCTATCTTTGGGCGTTTACGTCTCTTTCCTCCCATTGACAATGGGGGCAGAGAAAGTGTATTTCGCGGCGTTTTTGCCCGTTGCGTTCAATGGGCACGAGCGAAAAGCGCGGCAAACGGCGTGCAGGAAGATCAAAATCTGCCTCAAAATTCCAAACGGAATTTTGAGGCAGAATTTTCTGCCTGCAAAAAACATACACGTTATGAGCCTATTTTTTCTAACTATTTTAAAGAGGCTCTGTCACCAGATTCTCACACCCCTATCTCCTATTGCATGTGATCGGCGCTGCAATGTAGAGAACAGCAATGTTTTTTTTTTGTTTTTAAAACGTTCATTTTTGGCCAAGTTATGAGCTATTTTATATATAAGCAAATGAGCTTTGAAATGGACAACTGGGCGTGTATTGTGTTTTTAACTGGGCGTGTTTATGTGTATGACGCTGACCAATCAGTGACCAGTCAGCGTCATACACTCCTCAACATCTGCACGCTCCTCTCCTGAAATATTCTGTGCTGCTGTGAACTCTGCTCTTACCATTACGTAGCTCTCAGTTTGTTACCTCTCCTCCACTCCGTTTGTTACCTCTCCTCCACTCCTGTCCTCAATAACACCTTCACATGATTGGCAAGTCACCACCCCGCACAAGATCCGCACGCTCCTCTCCTGAAATACTCTGTGCTGCCTTAAACTCTGTGAACAGGTCAGGATCCTGTTTCTTTTAAATGCTGCTGGGGAACCCGCTCGATCCACTATATAAGGCTGCGCCCTCATTCTCTTCTGCCCCAGTCACTTATTCCCAAGCACTGTAAACTTTCAGATTGGTTGCGCTGTGAATATTCGGAGAACGTGATTGGTTTATGTGCAGGGTAATGAACATACAGACAAGCAGTAGAAGACTGAATTCAATGAAATGCTCAGCCCTTAGTCAGTCTTCTACTGCTTGTCTGTATGTTCATTACCCTGCAATAAACCAATCACGTTCTCCAAATATTCACAGCGCAACCAATCTGAAAGTTTACAGTGCTTGGGAATAAGTGACTGGGGCAGAAGAGGATGGAGGCGCAGCCTTATATAGTGGATCTAGCGGGTTCCCCAGCAGCATTTTAAAAAAAAAACAGGATCCTGACCTGTCCACAGAGTTTAAGGCAGCACAGAGTATTTCAGGAGATGAGTGTTCGGATCTTGTGTGGGGTGGTGACTTGCCAATCATGTGAAGGTGTTATTGAGGACAGGAGTGGAGGAGAGGTAACAGACTGAGAGATACGTAATGGTAAGAGCAGAGTTCACAGCAGCACAGAATATTTCAGGAGAGGAGCGTACAGATGTTGAGGAGTGTATGACGCTGACTGGTCACTGATTGGTCAGCGTCATACACATAAACACGCCCAGTTACAAAACACAACACGCCCAGTTGGACATAACGAAAAAAAAACGCCCAGTTGTCCATTTCAAAGCTCATTTGCATAAATATAAAATAGCTCATAACTTGGCCAAAAATTAACGTTTTAAAAAAAACGTTACTGTTATCCACATTGCAGCGCCGATCACATGCAATAGGAGATAGGGGTTTGAGAATCTGGTGACAGAGCCTCTTTAATGTTCCCTAATATAACTGTATTTATTTATATATTTGTACTAATAAAGATGGGGGCAGCCATCTTTATTAGCATCTGTATATGTGTTTCTGCATGACACATAGAGAGGTGATATATGGTGCACTCAGGGCTAGGGATGCACGATGCATCGAAACTTTGTTACTGCTTCGATACTCTGCATCCCCAAACGGTTCGATACTGTTATTTCATGTATTTCGATACTGAGCTGTGCGGCTGCACAGCTCAGTATTGTAACACATGAATGTATGATAGCGGAGCTGCGGCCGTGTGATAGTCATTGCCGCGCTCCTGAGTCCTGATAACAAGTGCGCGGGGTCAGGATGATGCGATGCGGCCGGCACTGCACTAATGAGCAGCGGCACGGAAGACAGAACATGGCGGGCGCGCTGCAAAACACACCCATGTTCTGTGTTCAGTGCCTGCGCCGCCGCTTATTAGTGCAGCGCCGGCCGCATCACCTCATGCTGACCGCGCGCGCACTTCCTGTCAGGAGCCGGGCAATGGCTGTATTACACAGCCGCAGCCCCGCTGGCGGAGATCAGTGAAGCCTCTCATCTCCGCTGTTATTCCCGTGAATGCTGCGATCACAGAGGACTGCAGCATTCAGGGAAAAATGAGAAGGGGGGATATCCCTTGGATGCGTCACAGGGAATTCCTGTGACGCGATTGAGGGACATACCATATATGGGCAGACAGCCCAGGGTCCATTGAAGCACCCCAGGGCTGTCCTACCATATTTCCTGTTGTTAGGGCATACTTAGGTATGTCCTAACAACTGCCTGTGTACTATCCGTACACAGGCTAATGTACTGGCATATAGATATATGCCAGTACATTAAAGTTTAAAAAACGTGTCAGATGTGTCAAATGTGTCAGAATAATTAATAACGATTAATATTTCTGCCGGATCTCTAGGTCCCGGGCGCCACAATAGGAAGTACAGTTCATTGACCTCTAGTTTCTATTGCAGCGCAGGGGAGGAGACAGAAGACTGCAGTGGGTGAGTAGAAGTATTTTTTTTTTCATACTGGTTGTTTTGTTTTGCAGGTTCCGCTGGACCATTTGGACAATGTCGTGGATTCGTTGGATTACTTTGATGATCTACATTTTTTTAAATAAAATGGTCAGAGGATTATGTGAGGGAGTTTTTATTTCAATTAAAAAAATATGTCTTTTTTTTTATACTTTATTACCATCTTCGTAATAGCCGCTGTCTGACAGCATCCATTACTAAGGCTGGGGCTTACTATTAACCAGTAAAAAGGCTAGCACCAACCTCCCATTATGACCCCAGTACCCAACGCCGCCAGGGGTACCAGGAGGAGCCAGGTACGATCCAAGACCCGACCATCTGAAGGGATGACGGTGCCCGGCCGTCGCTTCATATGTTCAGGTATTGGATTGTACCCGGCTCTTCCCGGTACCCCTGGTGGTGTTGGGTACTGGGGTCATAATGGGAGGTTGGTGCTAGCCTTTTTACTGGTTAAAAGTAAGCCCCAGCCTTCGTAATGGATGCTGTCAATCAGATAGCGGCCATTACACTGGCGGTAATAATGTATTAAAAAAACACATGGACATAAGAAACATTTTTTAATTTAAATAAAAACTCCCTCACACAACTCACTTTCACCATTTTATTTAAAAAAAACATAGATCATCAAAGTAGTCAAATAAATCTACGGCGTAGTCCAAACGGTCCATTGGAACCAACCGGGAAAAGTATGAAAAATAAAAAAATATACACTTTCCTTCTCCCCTGCAATGCACTAGAACCTAGAGGTAAAAAAAATAATAATTCCCCTTCAGACTCTGCTACCTGTCAACTGAAAAGTCTTTCGCCAGAGGGAACATTTTTTCCACATGGCAGAGTACCAGGTCCCAGGCTCAGGTGAAGCTTTCTTTTACTCCACCATTGGGAAACATTTTTTCCTCCGGTGGAAGATTTTTCCATTGACATGTAGCAGTTCTATAGCGGTGGTGTTAGGGAGGACAAACTCAGCAATTGCACAATGCCCCCAATATGGGCCGCTACTCTTGGGAAAGTGCTGTGTGCTTGCCTCCAGGCTAAAACGTGCCAGCCAGCCCTGGGCCGTTGACTCCCTGCCCCACCGTTTTCTCTCGTAGACCACAGCCTGGTTTAGGCCTGTGGTCTACAACAGTCCAAGAGCACGCTATTGACGTCAGCGGCCTAGCGCGATTACGTCACGGCATCATGCCATCCGCGCTGGGCCGCTGAACTCAGCAGAAAGTCAGAGCGTCCGGCAGTGGTTATTTGAATAGATTGGGGGGGCGCCTTTCTATAGTTCGCCTCAGGCAGCAAAGGGGCTAGGTTCACCCCTGCGTTTCAGGGGTGGTAGCTCAGCGGCGTCTGGCTGGGGTTTTGCTGATTTGTTCTTCCCCTTATGAATCTGTTTTATTTTCAGTGGCTTTTTCGCTGTGTTTTTTCGGGGCTCTGCGTATTTTTGAGCTAGTTCCGATGGGGGCTGCTCGTCCGGGGGATCTTCTTTTCGAGGATGTAGTGGTTTCTTCGGTAGGGGTTCGGTTGCGTATACGTCGCTCTAAGACGGATGTGTTTGGGCGGGGTTGTTGTGTTTTGCTTCGGCCAGTCCAGGGCGCGGCCTGTCCGGTTGCGGCGGTGTTGGCTTTCCTGGGGGTGCGTAGGTTGGGGGTTCAATTTTTTTCACATTTGGATTGTAGGCCGCTTACTAGGTTCCAGTTTTCCTCTATTTTTCGTAAGGCTCTTGTTCAGGTGGGTAAGCCTCCGGGGGAGTACGGGACTCATTCTTCCCATATTGGTGGTGAGCACTATGGCCAGTGAATTTGGGTTATCTGATGCGGCAGTGAGGCGAATCGGTAGGTGGAAGTCGGATTGTTTTGCTGGTTATGTGTAAAGGTTCAGATAGCACCAGATACGTGGAAGGGTGAGGTTTTGCACGGATAGGGGCCCAACCCAAACATAAATATAAAAGAGTATCCGGCACACCAATATAGAAAAAAAGGTATTTTTTATTTTGTTTCTAATGCCAGTGGCAGAGTGCGACGTTTCGGTCTAGGTGACCTTCATCAGGCACTGAGCCGTGCTGGGCAACTGAATTGACGAGCGCTAGTGGTGCTGATAGCGGCTGGCATTAGAAACAAAAAATACATTTTTTTCTATATTGGTGTGCCGGATACTCTTTTATATATATGTTTTGCTGGTTATGTTCGCCCTGATCTTCTTTTGCATTAATTCAGTTTTCGTTTTAGGTCCAAGACCCTCGGTGTGGATTGTCGGGCACTCATATGTGTTCTGGGCGGAGCGTCGGGTTGCTATCCGCCCTGGTGGATGGTGGCTGGGCTTTGGAAATGCCGAAGTCTACTGGAGAGGCCTCCAGGGCCTGCGCTGGTTGCAGGCTCTGCCCGAAGTGGTCGACATCAGCCGGCATAGGATGGTGCCAACGGTTTTGGCTGTACATTTGGGTGGGAATGATCTGTGTTCGGTTAGGTTGGGTGAGTTGATTTCGCTGATCCATTCGGATTTGGAGAGGTTTGCTTCTTTTTTCCCCCGTTTAGTGCTAGTGTGGTCAGAGATTGTTCCTCGGTTGGTGTGGCATGGGGCTCGGGATGTGAATGCCATTGAACGGGGGAGGCGCCTCTTAAATACGAGGGTGTCTCACTTCGTCCAAGCTAGAGGTGGTGTGGTGGTTCGTCATCGGGAGTTGGAAGGTGACAACAGAGGGTTGTTGTTGCCGGACGGTGTACACTTGACGGATATTGGGTTGAACATTTTCTTGTCGGGGTTGCAGGATGGGGTTGAGCAGGCACTGTTTTTATTGGGGGTCGGTGAGCCGTGTAGGTAAGGAGTACATGGTCACCTTATGGCGGTAGTAGAAGGGGATTTACCTACATGTCCTTGGTATAGGCAAGCATACGGGTTGTTCGTTGACCTTTTGTTAAGGTCATTTAGAGTTTATATTTTGTCAAATGTTATTTTAAATATCTATTGAGTTTAATAAAGCTGTGGCCGACCCCCGGGTCAACCCCACATTCAAAGAGTTTAAGTGTCGATGGTTAATTTATTTGAGGGTATTTAAGTAGACTACCAGGGGATATATTTTTGCTATATGCATACAGTCATGGAGGCTCACAGGTGTCTAACTGCTGAGCCAGGGACTGTTGCGGGTAAGGGGTCAAAGTTGTGGGTAGTCTCCCCCCCCCCCCCTTGTCCCCTTTTGAGTGAGTTCGGTTTTAGGTAGGGGCGTTAGTGTAGGGAAGGGGGTGTGTTAAGGTTAATGGGGTAGGGTATATAAGGTCACTTACCTCGGTGGTCGGTCTCTTTTGGCTGAATTTCCCTCCCTCCCTCCCTTGTGTCATCCTGGTGTTGGGGTTTCGCGGTAGTAATTTTTGTTTACTTGTGTATCATTTTGTTTGCTGGTTTCTTTGCTGTTTTTAAAAAAAATAAAAAATTTCCAAAAAAAAACAAAACGAATAAACCATGTCAAAGGAAAGTCTTAAAAAATAAAAAAAACATACTATATTGCTTTTCCTATGACACGGTGGTGTCTTGCTTGCTTGTGTATTTTGTATTATTGTTGTTTTCTGTCACAGCTGGCGGTAGTAGAAGGGGATTTACCTACATGTCCTTGGTATAGGCAGGCATACAGGTTGTTCTTTGACCTTTGTTAAGGTCATTTAGAGTTTATATTTTGTCAAATGTTATTTTAAATATCTATTAATAAATCTGTGGGCGACCCCCGGGTCAACCCCACATTCAAAGAAGTTTAAAGAGGCTCTTTCACCAGATTTTGCAACACCTATCTCCTATTGCAGCAGATCGGCGCTGCAATGTAGATAACAGTAACGTGTTTTTTTTTTCAAAAACAAGCATTTTTGGCCAAGTTATGAGCATTTTTATATTTATGCAAATTAGCCTTTCTTATGTACAACTGGGCGTGTTTAAAGTTATGTCCAACTGGGCGTGTATTTTGTTCGTTACATCGGGGCGTTTTTACTTCTTTTACTAGCTGGGCGTTGTGAATGGAAGTGTATGATGCTGACGAATCAGCATCATCCACTTCTCTTCGTTACCACCCAGCTTCTGGCAGTTCACAGACACACAGCGTGTCCTCGCTCATCCGACGCGATGAAGTTCCTGTGGGAGGAAGTGAGTGACGTCACAGCGTGATCTTGCGAGGACACGCTGTGTGTCTGTGCACTGCCAGAAGCTGGGTGGTAATGAAGAGAAGTGGATGATGCTGATTCATCAGCATCATACACTTCTATTCACAACGCCCAGCTAGTAAAACAAGTAAAAACGCCCAGATGTACACACACAATACACGCCCAGTTGGACATAACTTTAAACACGCCCAGTTGTACATAAGAAAGACTCATTTGCATAAATATAAAAATGGGCATAACTTGGCCAAAAATGCTCGTTTTAAAAAAAAAACAAAAACGTTACTGTAATCTACATTGCAGCGCCGATCTGCTGCAATAGGAGATAGGGGTTTGAAAATCTGGTGACAGAGCCTCTTTAAGTGTCGGTGGTTAATTTATTTGAGGGTATTTAAGTAGACTACCAGGGGTTATATTTTTGCTATATGCATACAGTCGCTGGAACGCCAATTATTGTGTCATAGCCAGGGCCCGTCGGAGTATCGCTAGGTGGGCTCGTCTGACCCTGATGCGAGGTAATTATTTATGTAATGATGTAAACACTTTTCCATGGATAACATTGGTATATCCTTTAAGAACAATAATAAAAATATCCGTAAGTTCCTCTGATGAAACATAACATGGCTACTTCCATTGTAATTGCCTATTCAGATATATTAGGATTTACATCCTTACTTTTGAAATCAGTGTTGCCGCCTTGTGAACCACTTCTAGTCTCAAATTTGACATTGAAGAATGGCTTAATTCCGGAAGCCCTTCCTTGTGTCAACACCGACATTGACTTCTCTTCTCACATTGTTGGGTTTAAACACTCAAAGCAGGAGTCTATTAGCAGTGTCGGGAGAAGAATATCTATTGAGGGAGAGAATCCAGCTAAATATAAGGTGAAGACTCCAGAATCTAAAGCGTGTGTCTTCCTTTTATTATTTATTGGTATTCATCAAGCAAGATTGATTGATTGAAAATAAAGGGCCTTGCATTAAAACAGGGGCAGACAAAAAGTTGCTCATCTCAACCAATTGGATCACTGCCTGTACATCAGTGCATGGAGGTCATATGGCTCCTTAGTACAGAGCTGCATCTCCTCCCTAAGTTACTGTACAGGCTCAGTCGAACTCTGTGTGTACGAAGATATTCACCCCTAGAATGCTATGGAATCTGACAGAAAAGACTCTGTATGTCTCCGTATCGAAACAGAGGAATACAGATGTACAGTAGAGACCTTAATGGACCATAGCAGCCCAAGCTCCGTATATAACAGAGCCTGCCGAATGCAAGTCAAGTTGGAAAATAAAAAATGGAACCTGATTGCTTGCTATGGGCAACCATTCCCTATTCAACCCTTAATGACGAAGATATTTTTTTTCACTTTTTCTCATCATTGAGCTTTTCAACACCTCAGATGCTGTGGTCGCGATTAACCACAGCATTTGAGGGGTTAAACAGCCAGGAACAGCGCGATCGCTGCTCCCGGATGTTAGTCCCGGGTGTCCGCTGTAAAATACAGCCGACAGCCGCAGCATATGGTGCACACTCAGCGCATGAGCGCGCTCCAAACATTATCCCCCACACCCGGACGTAATAGCACGTCTGGGTGCGCGGAGGGGTTAAATGATAATATCTTTGCAACCGCTATGAATATCACAACTATTTTTACTTTGTTTTGTACAAGACTTATGAGGCTTTAATTTTCTAGATTAGTTTAATTAATTCCATGTTTTTAATTTTTATTATGAGCAGACAAATCACTAAAAATTAAAAAAAAAACATTTGTTTTATATATACTGTTGCAGCTCTGTAACAATTAGTATTCTTTTCTCTCTTGGAGAGTGAAGAAGGCTGAGTTAAAACAAACTTTTCTATGACCACCATGCGACAGTAGTTGTGTTCATCAGCTCCTTATCTGCCCAGATAACGAGCACACTGGTTCCGCTATCTCTGGGCAGAAGCCGTGGACGGAGGGAGAAGACGGGGAGAGAGCAGGGAGAGAGAGAAGTGCAGGCTGCTTTAGTGTGAGCAGCGCTGCCCTTGTAGGCGTTTGTTTTATGAAACTAAGACAAAGAGGTGTCGGCACTTGTAGACAGAGCTGACACATAGATTAGTGCAGAGCTGCTCACGCTGAAGCAGCTCTGCACTCATTAAACCCCGATGCACGCTGCAAACGTCTATATAGGTGTCAACTGCACGGGGCATTGGCAGTTGGAACGTATATAGCCATATGGCAGTTGTGAAGGAGTTAAACAAAAATTATTTGATTTTGCTTTACCACATTCCAAGAGCTGTAACTTTTTTATCTTTCCATTTATGTAGCCGTACATGGGCTTGTTTTTGTGGAACCAGATTTTATTAGTACCATTTTGGGGTACATTGGGCCTTATTGATTAACTTTCATTAACACATTTTTTTAAAACATATACAATTCCATTGTTTGTTATTTGAGGTTTTTTTTTACGCCATTCTCCGTATGCTTTGAATAACTTATTGTATGTATTGTTTGCGAAAAATGCAAGTTGCTTAAAAAAGTCTGAAAATCATAAGTTGTTTTCCCTTGAAAACAGCTACGTATTTTCAGACGTTTTTTGTTAAGCATGTGAACATACCATTCGGCTACATGCACACAAGCATGACAGATTTACGTGCGTAAAAACTGTGTGTAACATCTGTCGGTGTGCGTTGCGTTTTGCATCAGTGTGCTTTGCGAGTGGCCTGTCTTTTTCACGCTCACGCAAGCACTTTTTTTTTCAATGTAATTGATGCGTAAAACACGGACATCACACGGATGTGCATCCAAGTGCTGTCTGTGGTTTTCACTCACCCATTGACTTGAATGGGCAGCTAGGTGCATTAAAACACAACAATATAGGACATGCAGTGAGTTTCACGCAACAGACACTCGCTGCATGAAAACTAACGCCTGTGTGAATAGCCCCATTGAAATCAATGGGCCCGTGTGCTGTGCGTTGTTTTAACATACAACACACGGACAAGATTCACGCTTGTGTAAATGAGCCCTAAAACTGACAGTCTGTTAGGCAGCGCCTCTGGCACACCTGATAGGCATGTAGTCATGGCAAGCCTGGATGCCCCCTCTCTCTGTATACCACTCAGGTGCCACGGTCGCTATTGAACTTGCATCTAAGGAGGTAAACGGCAGATCCCGGCTATTACAGCAGGATCTCAGTTGTCATCAGAGAGCCAAACACCCGCTCCTTCCGGCACGAAACAACCCTATTGGGCTTATTCCGATCCGCTGTGAAAAGGTGTATACATTGTAATAAGGGGTAATACTTTTATGTTACGAAAATAATATTTGGACCTGGCATTCTTCCTTAGCGTCCTTTATATTCCCCAGCTATATAAATTTCCCCCAATATGTTCCAAAGATATTTTTGTTTCACAACTGAAGGCGTATTATTACTTTTTGGCACCATTATATTATCATCATAAATTGGCTGAGTTACCATGATGTCTGATTCCACCTTTACCTACATTGGATGATACGCTTGGGCGGACGTTACACTAGGATGAGTGCGTTGCAATTGACAAATGTTACATCAGACCAAATGAATTAGTAGAACTACTGAAAATCAGACACAAGACATATTTCCCAGAATATTAAATGGCCAAGGGTCACTCGAGGAGTGCTAGGGAAAGAAACCAGACAGGATGGCCGCTTGGCTTTTATCTTTATAAAATGTGGTGTTTCAAAGTAGAAAAGGTCATCTAAAATGGGTAGGGTAGTGATAAGATAACCCCCTCCTTAATGACCCCACTCAGTAGTTAGTATAGCCAGTAAGGATATAACCTGTGATGTGGTAAAGACTTCTTCTCACCTCTGCACTAACACTTCCCTCCCCTGCCCATTTAAATGTAAATGTTTATCCTGCTCGGCTTATAGAGATAAGATGTGTTTGCCCAGGGAGAGGGGGGAGCTCCGCAGACAGACCCTTGGCCTTCTTCTAAGTGCTGCATACTTCTGGGCCTTATAGGCTTTAGTAGGCCCCTCCTTCATTAGCAAATATTCCACACCCAGCTGTTGGATATATGAGTTTCTCCCTCTGTATCTGTGTTTTCATGCTACCCAGATAAGGGCAAACCTTTTTACAATAGGGCTTATGTGTCTCATGGATCAAAAGTGGTCGTTGTTGTAAGTTGCTGGTATACACCAGTTTTAGGGGGTGGCAGTTGCCCAGGTTCCCCATTTCCTAGGGGGGAAATTAAATATGGAAACTCCATGACCAAACTGAAACCACCGAATATTATTTAGTGGTGTATGGTGTTGGTATTATTTGGGTATTGTATTGTAGTATTACGCAGGAATTATATGGCAGTGTTATGTTGGCTCTTTAAAGGACTATTATTTGGGCACCATATGGCGTTATTATGTGGGCTGAAATTACAAAAAAACCTGCAACAGGGGGCCCTACTTCTTTTGTTGCCTAAGGCCCTGTTCACATATGTGTTCGTCATTGCATTGTTCTGCTCCGTCAGAGGAGCAAAACAACGAAAATGTCGGAAGCGCAGGCTCCGTTGAACGGAGACAACCGACTCCCAACGGAACCCATTAACTTTAATGGGTTCTGTCGGGGGCCCGTGGACTTACCGGAAACATGCTACGCTATTGTTTCTAGTATTTTCAGCGAAATCTGCAACGGAGGCCTCTAACTGAGCCTCAAAAAAGAGATGTGAATTAGGCCTAAGGCTTCATTTTCTATATAACCAGCCTTGTACAGTATATGCAGCCCATTTTTATTATGTTGCCTAACATTAAGGAAATGCTATACTTACCACAGCCTGCACATCAAATCATCCATAAAAATGTACACATACACCATGTGCACATGTTTTTTAGAAACCCAAAAATATTTAGCATTTTGTGAGGTTTTTTTTACAAATGAAAAGAAAATGATTGTAGTTGTCACATTTAGAAGTGAGGTGGGAGGACTGATACATGAAATTCAAAAATAATAAGAAGAAACATCTAAGATGGATACAAATGTAATGATGTTCAAATGAGTGTTACAATATTTTGTGAAGATGGAAATGATATTTCCATAATAAAAATTATTCCTATTGTTAAAGATCTTGCCTGGTTTAGAAAACCCATTTTTAAATACAGTACCGTCTGAATTAACCCTTTCATGACACAGACATGTTTGGATTTTCGTTTTTATTTTTTCATCCCCACATTCCAAAAGCCATAACTTTTTTATTTTTTCGTCGATATAGCCATATGAGGGCTTGTTATTACGGGACAAGTTGTAGCTTTTCACAGCACAATTTATTGGACCATATAATGTATTGGGAAACTGTAAAAAAAATTCTATGTGGTGGGCATAGGAAAAAAGCAGCGATTATTCACTCTTTTATAGGGGTTTCATTTTTACGGCTAATGTTAATTTTATTCTACCAGTCAATACGATTACGGCGATACCAAATTTATATATTTTTTTATGTTTACTACTTTTACCAGGAAGAAACTAATTGTTAAAAATAAAATATGTATTTTGTCGCCACATCCGGAGACCCATAACTTTTTTATTTTTCCATCGATTTAGCGATTTATGAGGGCTTATTTTTTGAGAGGCGAGCTTTAGTTCCTATTGGTACCATCTTGGGCTACATGAGACTTTTTGATCACTTTTTATTCTTTTTGTGGGATATGAAGTGACCAAAAAACAGCGATTCTGGCGTTTCACATTTTTTTCTTTTTACGACGTTCACCTGCAGACCAAATAATGCTATATTGTAATAGTTTTGACTTTTACGGATGCAGCAATACCAATTTTGTATATTTATTTTAATATATTACTTCAGAAGACAAATGGGAAAAGGTTTTTTTTTTTTTTACACTACTAAACAACTTGATTTAACTTTTTTTTTTACACATTCCATTGTCCCCCTAGGGGACTTGAACCAGTGACTGTTTGTAGTCTGAAACTATGGACACACATAGGTCTACATAGTAGTTGTATACACAGAATATTTATTTTTTCTGAAGACTATTTTTAGAGATGCTTGATTTTTCATTTTAGATGCATTGAAACAATACAAGAAAAATAGGTTGCAAAAGTAGACATGTCCTTTAATGTTGAAGAATTGCTTTTTATATATGACCCCCCCCCCCCCCCACCCCGCTGTGTCTATGGACAGCAAAGAGAATCACAAGTACCTTAAACTTAAAGAAAGACATTTTCAATGGGACATAGGGAAATAAATGACAAAGAACAGTTGAAAAAATTGGCGTTCACTAATGCAGGTATGACAATGAAATAAATGTCTGATTGGTTACTGTGCACATTTGCACTTTGTTTGTAAATCACCCCCAATGAGATGAAAGCGAAGAAGAAAAATCTCAAGCACAGAGGGATCCCTCATGTATATGCCACTGCAAGTAATATTCATGGCACATTCTCTTTTCACAGACTACGTGTAAAAAATTCTGATTGTTAGTAAAACCTATACCTCGTAAGGGGGAGGGTAAATGTCACCTGTTCGGCTTCGGTCACATCTGCGTCAGGGCTCCGTTCAGGCGTTCTGTCTGAGCTTTCCGTCAGAACGGAACCCTGACTGAAACAAACGGAAATCATAGGTTTCAATGGTGACGGATCTGATGCAAATGGTTTCGGTTTGTCTGCGTTGTGCAAGGGTTCTGTCGTTTTGACGGAAGCACCACCATAGTCTACTGCGCTACTCATTCCGTCAAAACGACGGAAGCCTAAGTTTTGTCATATTAGAAAATTAGGGAATCATTAAAGTGTATGTTCATCTTAGGAGGTCCTAACCATATATATTACAGGAATAGTATTCCCCTAATGTTTTAGTTGCTGTCTTGACAGCCTATATGAGTGCAGACTGAGGGTCATAAAACAGTCTGTGTCTGCTGACAGGTCTGAAGTGCAGGAATTTTTTTTCACATTTGGTGCACTTTTTTGAAAAGAGTTAATTCTATTAACAGGATTGTAATTAAAGCAATTTTATTATACAGCATATTGGTGAATACCATGTGGGTGACAACTCTTAGGGCATGCCCACACGTGGCAGATTTCCTCCGCAACTGTCCGCATCAATGCCGCACAGAATCTGCGTTGCAGATTCTGCGGCGGATCTGCCCAAAATGTGCAGTAAATTGATGCGGACTAGCTGCTGCGGACTGCGGTAAAAGTGCTTCCCTTCTCTCTATCAGTGCAGGATAGAGAGAAGGGCCAGCACTTTCCCTAGTGAAAGTAAACTAATTTCATACTTACCCGGCCGTTGTCTTGGTGACGCGTCCCTCTTTCGGCATCCAGCCCTACCTCCCTGGATGACGCGGCAGTCCATGTGACCGCTGCAGCCTGTGATTGGCTGCAGCCGTCACTTAGACTGAAACGTCATCCTGGGAATCCGGACTGGAGACAGAAGCAGGGAGTTCTCGGTAAGTATGAACTTCTATTTTTTTTACAGGTTGCTGTATATTGGGATCGGTAGTCACTGTCCAGGGTGCAGAAACAGTTACTGCCGATCGCTTAACTCTTTCAGCACCCTGGACAGTGACTATTTACTGACGTCTCCTAGCAACGCTCCCGTAATTACGGGAGCCCCATTGACTTCCTCAGTCTGGCTGTAGACCTAGAAATACATAGGTCCAGCCAGAATGAAGAAATGTCATGTCAAAAAAGCAAGACGCATCCGCAGCACACATAACATGTGCATGACAGCTGCGGACTTCATTGCGGAAATTAGAATCTCCATTGAAGTCAATGGAGAAATTCCGCCATGAGTCCGCAGCCAGTCCGCCACAACTCCGCAACAGCCAGTGCATGCTGCGGACACCAAATTCCGCTCCGCAGCCTATGCTCCGCAGCGGAATTTTCCGCTTCGTCTAAATGAACCCTACTAAATAGAAGTGGAAGTCAATGGAGAAACGGCTCCGCTGCGGATTAACGCTGCGGAGTGTCCGCAGCGGAATTCAAGCGCAATTCCGCCACGTGTGGCTTTGCCCTTAGACGGTGCAGTACCCTGACAATGAGTGAAGAGTGTGACTACTATATAAATATAGGACTGTACATCTCATAGCTCCACCATCTTATCATATATGTTATCATTTTGTATCTAGTGCCTGGTTATTGTGGAGACTTTATAACATACTAAGAACTGCTGTACAGTGCTTTGTCTCTAAAGGCCCTTAAAGGGGTTATGTGTTGACCGAAAGTATTAGCCTTGTACTCACTGCAGTATGTGGGTACACTGCTAATCTATATTCCGGTCCCCCGTCGCGCTCATTATGAGATTTTAATAGATTTTTATAGCGCTAGCGGGGAACCGGAAGTCTAGTGGCACAGTCTTCCGTCATGATGACACGACTCTTCGTCATGTGACCGGTCCCACTGTACTCTATGTAATCGTTGTAGCAGTAGTACAGCAGGGACCTGAATGTATATTAGTGAGTATACTCACATACTGCAGTGAGTACACTGCTAATACTTTTCGGTCCCCATATAACCCCTTTAAAGGGGTTTTCCCATTACAGACATTTATGACATATCCACAGGATATGTCATAAATGTCAGATAGATGTGGTTCAGATAGATGCGGGTCAGATAGATGCGGGTCAGATAGATGTGGTTCAGATAGATGCGGGTCAGATAGATGGGGCTCAGATAGATGCGGGTCTCGCATGCTTCCTACGTTGCTTTTGTAACTGCCATTCACTAATATTGGAGTTACGGAGACAGGGTAGCTCAACGAGTTATGCTGTTTCCGTAACTCCTGACCATGTCCCGACCATGTAATCAGGAAGTGGCCTGGAGTTAGCGTAAGCACAAAAAGCTAGAACGTGGTTTAGGGAACCTCATTCCATAGATAGGTGCGGGTCCCTGAGGTGGGACCCGCATCTATCTGACATTTATGACATATCCTGTGGATATGTCATAAATGTCCCTCGTGGGAAAACCCCTTTAAAGGAACAGTGTCATCACAAATTATTTTTTTATATGTTAAAGATGTTAGTGCTTTATTAAAAACGTTTATATTCATTTGTGTGTTTGTGTTTTACTTTTTCTTATTTTTACACTTTTTCTTCCCTATGGGGGCTGCCATTTTTTGTTCCATTTCTGTCAGTGTCGATTAACGACACATACAGACATGGGATACGGCAGCCACAGTCCCATAGGGACTGCGAACGGCTCCCGTCCCATTGACTTCCGTGTACGGCGTCTGTGTGGGAACTGCGCATGCGCCGCTCCCACACAGTCCAATTCGAAATTGGCGCCGTCCGGCGCCATTTTCCTGTGGACCGGAAGTCGCGGCCGGACAGTAATATTACTACTTCCGGTCGCGGCTTCCGGATTTGTGCACTTGGACCAGCGGCAGCAAACGGAGCGGACGGGCCGGAGGGAGCCGCGGCGGCAGGAGCAGGTAAGAGATTTCAATGTATGTTCGTGTTTGTGTGTGTTTACTACTGTATGTAAACCTACTACACTGTGTGTTAGCTCAAAAAATGGCGACACACAGTGTAGGAGGTTACACCGTTCAAACCCCTCGTTTATCCCGGCACTAGCCAGGATAAAGGAGGTGGGGATGCTGAGAGCTCACTAGAGCGAGGGCTTTTAACCCAATGTTGCAATGCTGCAATTTTGGGAATAGCTCCATCTAGTGACCAGCAATGGGAAATATTATAAATTTAGAATTAATTTATAATATTTCCTGACTCGTGAAAAAAATAAAAAAAATTTGAACAATGTTTAATCACCCACACACTAAATGTTTAATTTAAAAAAAAAAAACATGTTTTTCTGGCAACACAATGCCTTTAAGGGTCTTTACACCCTTAAAGGGGTTTTCCACTATTGGACAACTGATGACCTATCCACTGGATAGGTCATCAGTACATGATCTGTGAGGGTCCGACACCCGAATCCCGCACTGTTAAGCCGCTCCGGCTGCCTCCGGGCACCGGACGTACATGCCGGAAGCAGTTGGCTCTGGCCACGGAATAGTGGCTGAGCTGCAGTACTGTAGCTCTGCTCCTATTCAAGTGAATAGGGGCAGAGCTGCAGCTCTGCAGTGTGGCTGCTATGCTATGTACGGAGCCAACTGATTCTGGCTCCGTACACCGCATAATGGGCAACATCATCCTGTGCCCAGAGGCAGACAGAGCGGCTTATCGGTGCGGGGTCCGGGTGTCGGACCCGCCCTGATAATATACTGATGGCCTATCCGGTGGATAGGTCATAAGTTGTCCAGTAGTGGACAACCGCTTTAAAGAGGCTCTGTCACCAGATTTTGCAACCCCTATCTCCTATTGCAGAGATAGGCGCTGCAATGTAGATAACAGTAACGTTTTTTGTTTTTTTTAAAATGAGCATTTTTGGCCAAGTTATGACCATTTTTATATTTATGTAAATGAGGCTTTCTAAAGTACAACTGGGTGTGTTTAAAGTTATGTACAACTGGGCGTGTATTGTGTATGTACATCGGGGCGTTTTTACTTCTTTTACTAGCTGGGCGTTGTGAATAGAAGTATCATCCACTTCTCTTCAGAACGCCCAGCTTCTGGCAGTGCACAGACACACAGCGTGTTCTCGAGAGATCACGCTGTGACATCACTCACTTCCTGCCCCAGGTCCTGCATCGTGTCGGACGAGCGAGGACACATCGGCACCAGTTGATTCTGCAGCAGCATCAGCGTTTGCAGGTAAGTAGCTACATCGACTTACCTGCAAACGCTGATGCTGTTGCAGAATCATCTGTAGCCTCTGGTGCCCATGTGTAGTCGCTCGTCCGACACGATGCAGGACCTGGGGCAGGAAGTGATTGACGTCACAGCGTGATTTCTCGAGAACACGCTGTGTGTCTGTGCACTGCCAGAAGCTGGGCGTTCTGAAGAGAAGTGGATGATACTTCTATTCACAACGCCCAGCTAGTAAAAGAAGTAAAAACGCCCCGATGTACGCACATAATACACGGCCAGTTGTACTTTAGAAAGCCTCATTTACATAAATATAAAAATGGTCATAACTTGGCCAAAAATGCTCGTTTAAAAAAAACAAAAAACGTTACTGTAATCTACATTGCAGCGCCGATCTGCTGCAATAGGAGATAGGGGTTGCAAAATCTGGTGACAGAGCCTCTTTAAGGCTCCTTACACCCTGTTTATACTAAGGGAGCTAAGGGCAATAGGGACACTGTTGAGAACATGTGGTACCTGTTGTTATTGCTGGGACATTTTTATTGAAAGCAACAGTATTATGAAATATTCTATATATTCTAAATTTCTATATATAACTGCATCTGTCTTGTGCCTTTTTTTGGTCTTTGTTTTTCCTATAGAAAGCAATAGCCGGGAAATAAAGTCACACCTAGGACTTTCTGCGTTGTAATTGAATTGGCACACAGTGCACATCTTTAACCCTTTCCGGCCGCAGACAGTTTTTTATTTTTTCATTTTAGTTTTTTCCTCCCGGCCTTCCATAACTTTTTTTTTTTCCATCGACATAGCCGTTCAAGGGCTTTCTTTTTACAGGATGAGATTTATTTTGTAATGGCACCATTTATTGTACTATATAGTGTACTAAGAAACTTTTAAAAATTATTTTGTGGGGCGGAGTGAAAAAAAAAAGTAATTCCTCCATTGTTTTTTGGGTTTTGACTTTACAGGGTTTACTGAGCAGTAAAAATGGCATGTTAACTTTATTCTGCAGGTTAATACGAATATGGCAAAACCAAATTTCATATATTTTTCTATGTTTTACTACTTGTAAAAAAAACTATTTGTAAAAGAAAAAAAATAGCTTTGTATCACCATATTCTGAGACCCATAAGGTTATATTTTTCAGTCGATGGAGCTGTGTGGTAGCATTTCTTTTGCAAGAAAAGCTGTAGTTTTTATTGGTACCATTTTTGGGTAAATGCAACTTTTTGATTAATCTTTACTCCAAATCTTTTGGCAAGCAATGTGAACAAAAACAAATGTGGTGATTACAATGATGTTAATTTTTAGAATTGTTTACATTATACAACAACAACAAAATTGGAGGAGGTTTTTTTTTTTACTTTTAATGTTTATATACATACATACATATATATATATATATAATAAACAATGAAAGTGGCACAGCAACAGTGGTTGGGTGCAAAAATAATCCTTCCAGGCTCCGGCTAAGAGCCACTGGATACAAGACAAAGAGAATTGAGGCAGCACTCCAGCTAGTGAATAAAGCAAAAGGTGTATTTATTTAACCCAATATATATATATATCTACTCTATATATTCTTAAAAACGTTATAACTTTAAACTTTTTTTTACACTTTTTATTTAGCCCCACTAGGGGACTTAAACATGTGATCGTTCGATTGCTAGTACAATACACTGCAATACTTATGTATTACGTATTTTGCATCCTCGTATTAAAGGGGTATTACTAACTAAGAGATATATGGCATATCTACAGGATATGCCATAAATGTCTAATAGATGCAGGTCCCTGCTTTTTTCGCCTGTTTTTTCGCCTGTTGAGGAGCCAGATGACCACAGATTCCAGACGGGGACTAGTGGAGAGGAGAGCATGCGCGCGGCTCTATCCGTTCTACTCTATAAGAGTTCCAGAAACAGCCGAGCAAACACTGCTCGGCTGTTTCCATATCTCCCATAGAATAGAATAGAGAGAGCCATAAATGTTGGGAATACCTGTTTAATACCCTATTAAGCCATTTTCATTAGGCTGGTACCATAAGAAAAGAGTCAACACCCCGCAATCACGACGCGGCTGGTGGAATGACAGAGGGGGGCCCCTTTGTCTAACGGCTAAGACGCCGCAGTCGCTATTAACTGTGGTATCTAAGTGGTTAAGTGGTTGGGATCGGAGTTATAGCGGGGTATTAGAGCGAGGTGTCAGCTGTAATATGCTTCTGTGTACAGAGTAGGCACAGTTCCTGAGCTCGCTCTATACATAGCCTACCCGACTATGAAGTACATGTACGACAAATGACAGGAAGGGGTTAATAAATTTGGTGCTTTTTACGACTTGGTGACACTTCTTTTCTTGACACTTTTAAAACTGTTAAGGTAAGAATAAAAGCATCTAAGACATAAATTTGGTGCTCCCTATGAACTCAATTTGTTTGGCCCGACTAGTTTGGGAAATTTCCCCTAATGTGTACAGCCATGTATAGCTTGCGCTACATAAGCAAATAAATAAATGAATGACAGTTTTACATCAGATGTATTTTATCATTTATAACAAGTGTATACAGAGCTGGTGCTATAGACTAGTTATATAGAGCATCATATAAAATGTAGAGGAACTGTCCATCACCTGTCAACATGTAGCCCTATATTCCTCATATTGAAATATTGTGCACATAATGTTAGGCTGCCCATACACATAGGGTTAGGGTCAGCATGCATGTGAATGGCCTGCTGTACGCTAGCTATACACTTGAGATATCTCCCAGCCAAACAGCTATTTCTTCCGACTCTACTATAAACGTGCTCGTATATGGGGAGAGAGGGAGTAAGCCATGGCCAGATCCCTCATATCATTTGCGGGAACAAAGGATAATTTTTTCCCCCCAGAGCCGAAATCATTGGGTTTGGACAACTTTTATCTAATGTGTATGGCCAACTTTAGACTTAAAGTTTAACTAAACTTTTATAAAACGTTTGACATTTCATAGTGACATGTCAGTAGCTTTGATCAGTGGGGGTTGGAGCACTGAGACCCCCACTAAATACTAAAACGAAGCATTAGAAGCACTCAGGTGAGCACAAACCTCTGGTTTGGCGATCAGAAACGCAGCGGCACATCACCCGAGCACTTCTGCTGCTTCATTTTAGCGATCGGTGGGGAACCCAGTGCACGGACCCCCACTGATCAAAACGTCTGACATATCACTATGACATGTTAAAAGTTGTATAAAAACTAGTGCAGTTGCTAAGAAGTCATGGGCATTTCAAAGACAATAAAACGCAAGTACAAATCATTAAAAACTGGAACTGTCCTTGGATATTAGGGACCGTTGGCAACTATGCATTCTAGTGCAACTTTGTGTGGTGCATTATTTAGTGGAGAGTTTTATCAGTTCTAAGTCTTATCTCTAGTTCATGAAGCAGAACTAAAGTAAAGTTTACTGAAGAAATAACCAGAGCAACCATGCAAGAATAGAGTACAATCTCCTATATATGTGGTGTAAAAGAATGAGACATATACAGATGTAGTAGGATAGAATTTGTCATTTGGCACTCTGTGATATCATGTAATTTCTGTTTTGTGGCTTGACTCATTATGAGATCAAGATATGTTATCTGCGGTTTGACACAGAACTGCCAGTAAATCTACGTGATAAAGGTACAAGTGTAAAATGACACATTCAGCTCTGCTACATTTGTAGGTCATTAACATTTTACAGGGGAGTATAATGAATGACAAGTATGAAAGTAAAGGCAACGACCTGGACATGTTTTTCGATACTTACTCCGTGGACGTGGGGCTTGGGTGGCATTTGGTGAGGCAATGCAAACGTCCTCCCGTGGGTACTGATCACAACGAAGCATATCTGGCCAGGGAAAGCCAAAGTACTGCATTACTGGCTCACAAGCATCTCGGACCTCTTCACATAACCAGCGGCATGGGTAGAGAGGCTGTTCCAGGCACACTGGGGCGAAAAGGGAGCACAGGAACACCTGTGTACCCGGATGGCAGTTCTTGCTCAGCAGAGGCACCCAACTGCTGGCTTGGTACTTCACCTCCACCATGGTCTCATGGTCGAGTAGGTTGGGCAGTACCATCTTGTTGTATCCCACTCCATGGCACAGTGCTAAATCCTGGGGAATGTCCACACACTGTGGCGTTCGGGAATAAAACCTTCCACTTTGGTAGTGCCGAACCATTTCTGGTTGGAAGCCTACATAGTCATATTCACTTGGTTGGGGTTCTCTGGAGAGAAGCCCAGGTGCGACCCACAGCAGTAACAAGGGCCAAACGCCACCCTTTGGTGACATTGTTTCCTAATCCTTTTTTGCTTAGAAAAAAAAATAATAGGAAAAGTTTCTAAAAGTTTTTGAAGAATCCCAACAATAGGAGTATTCAGTCACAGCTCCTTGTGGAAGTAAATGGTGCTCACTGTGCGGTGGCGCAGTACAAAGGTCTGCAGGGTAGCTGGAGCTTCTTGCTGGATCTGAACAGTTTCATATTGGAGAACAAGAGAGCAGTAAGTGTTAGCCAAGAAAGAATCCGGCAGATCCAATAAGAAAAGTGCCGGCCCTCCTCCACTCCTCCCTTTCTCCTCCTTGTGTCACACTCTCTTTTTCTTTCCTCTCACATTTGGGATGTCCTGCCCTTCATGTGTCCTCGCACGCTGTCCACCAGCAGCCTCTCTCACTTCTCCCATCCTCCCAGACTACTCCTATCCTCCACACCTCCCTCTATCACTTCTCCTCAAGGCGTAATTCATTTACAAGTGTCACTCACAAGTCACACAACAGGAATGACCCAGCATGGTTACCTGCATGGCCACCCCCCAGTGTGATAAACAGAGGGTCTTTAGAACAGGGCAGATATTTAACAGATATAACAATGTATGATCTGTAATTAACACATGTAAATGACAGGATGTTTTTCGTTTAATGATTAACCGGTTGCTTATATATTGCCTACATATTCCGCAGCGCTGCACAGACACCGTCATCTCTCACATCAGTCCATGTTTCCAATGGATCTGATTATTAACTGATTTACATCAAAATTTCGCACTATAGAGGGAGATTTATCAAAACTAGTGCAAAGGAAAAGTGGGAAGTGGAACAGTTGCACATAGCAGCCAATCAGATTCCAGCTCTCATTTTTTAGAGGTCCTTTTGAAACTAAAAGAAACATTCTGATTGGTTGCTATGGGTAACTACTTCATTTTTCCTTTTGCACCAGTTTTGATAAATCTCCCTCATAGGGTGCTGACTGCAGTAGAGAATTTCCCCCTAAATTTAAAATAATTACAAGTAAATATGAGTTTTTTTGTAATCTGTTCTGTCAGGTTGTTAAAAATTGAGAAAGTTGGGGGAAAAAAACAATATGGCCACCATTACAGTCCTTTCGTTCACTGTCACCCAAATTAATTACGCTTGGTAATTCACCTATACATTCCCAATTGTGTATCACTGAATGACAAAGATTTGCTATTCAGTAATCGGTGAAAGCTGGATGACAACCCCTGTGAAGATGTCATTGTTGAGCTTAATCTCTCAACTCAGGCAGCGCATGGCTTTGTAATATAACATGGCGGGAGATGGCCCTCACTTAACCTGACCTGACGTGTGGATGTCATACGCACATTAGACACAAGTCGTTTCTCGTCTATTATATGCTGCTTGTGACGACTCCTGCTGCTGCAAGACTATCGCTCGGCCTCCATTTAGTCAGTGACTATGGAGCCACCAATGGCAAGCAATTAAACAGAACCTGTCACCCACCAGATTTTAGGGCACTAAACCACCATGATGTTTGTTGTTCTACTGCTGGGGAATAGCGTCCTAAACATGCCCCTCTCAAAACTGTCAGTTTTAGCATTTGGTCTGAATGAGTCCAATGGCCTCCTGCACATGCTCAGTTCTCGGATGAAGCCGAGGCCAGTACATCAGGACACTTCTCTGTGACACGCTGTATTATAACTTCTTTTTACACTAAATGCTCAAACGGACAATTTTGAGAGGAGAATGTTTAGGATGTTAAACCCGAGTAGTACTGTATAACCACATGCTAGTGGTTTATTGCCCTAGTACAGGGGTATTTGTAGGAAGCACTTAAAGGGTATTCCAGCCTCCAGCATTTTTCCCCTATCCAATGGATAGGTGAAAAATGCTGGGGTTAGACCACTGGGACCCCCACCAATCACAAGAATGGGTGACCCTGTTCCTCCGCTTCCCCCAGCCACAGGACGGCGGCTAGGAGGAGTTTGAATGGAGCAGAGGCTGGGCATGCGCCATACTGTTCCACTCAAAGTCTATGAGTCAGACAGAAACAACTGACCGCTGTGGTCTGCTGTTTCCATCAGCCTCATAGACTTTGAATGGGGTGGCATGGCGCATGCCCGATTCTCACTCCATTGAAACTCAGCGAAGTCACCCTTTTTTGGCTGCGGAGACCGAGGTCCCTTGTTCTTGCAATTGGTGAGGGCAGTCGAACCCCCACCAATCTAGCATTTTTTACCTATCCAGCACATAGGTGAAAAATGCTAGAGGCTGGAATACCCCTTCAAGGAGATTTAATAAAACTAGTGCAAATGAAAAGTGGAGCAGTTGCCAATCAGATTGCTTCTTTCATTTTTAGAATCTGAGAGCTAGAATCTGATTTGTTGCTATGGGCAACTACTCTACTTATTTTGCACCAGTTTTGATAAACCTCCCCCATAGTGTTATGGGGACATATGTGCCTGAAACACATTGCTATGGGTGTATTTTTGGCTTCAAGAAGGTTAAGGTCCTACAAAGCTTACTCTATGTTCAGTGGCAAATCTGCCTTGAGCTTCAGACCAGAGTAACCTGAGATAGATTGGTTACTATGGATCTTCTGCATGACAACCCCACAAGATTGTTGATCCCTGGTATGACCTTTGCATGCTGTCCGTCCAGACTGCACTGAACCATGAGGACACGAAAATGACACAGTCTCTATTCTAATGCTTTAGCTGACACAAGTCACATTTTTCTGATGTCTATATGTATAACGCATATGGTATATAGATGAACGGATTCTTATGGTGGGCATGCATGAGTTCATACATTTGTTCAATGAAATGTTCACAGTAAATGTTGATTATTTTATTATGTGTCATGAGCAACACAGTAGTACTAGGGTTAATGTCATTTTGAAGTATTATTATTATTATTATTATTATTATTATTACTAGCAATATGTGAAATTATTGGAAAACATGATAAAAATAATAATAATGATAACAACACCATAACAGTTTCTTTATACATCTGCTGATGTGTATTAAATTAATTTTCTGCCAATTTAGCATTAACAGGGCAAAGTGTGGTAAAATAAAACTTACAGGGGCATACAGAGAAATCCAAGGCCAATGCCTTGTTCATTATTGATTTTAGGTCCAAAAATCTGTTCTGATTATTTTTAATAAGCTTTTCTAACTTGATAAATAAAAACAAATTCTGCCTCCCACTAGGGGGAGCTCACTCCATATGGATTTATACAGTCCTGCATTAAACGCTATTGGAGTTGTATAAATCTATATGCAGTGAGCTCCCCTAGTGGTGGCTGCAGGTCACTATGATAGCAAGCATGGGAAGCAGTTCAATGTAACAGCAAGCATGTAAAGCTATTGAGTTTGTTAACACTCAGGATTGTTGTATGTACATATTTACATTTATTTGCTTTTCACAAAGTGCATTTATTGATAATAAATATTGAAACTTCCCAAAGTGAGAATTTCAAGATTTAATGATCCTAGAAGGTGAAATGTCTTTGGTAAGATCAGCAGAAGTCCAATAGTCTGATTCAGTGCTGGTCGTTTACAAGTTTTATTTCAGGATACTTTTAGGAAACCTCTACCAGACTCTCAGCAACAATTTTGCTGGAACAATTGGTAAACAAAAGAACTTCAAAGGCCCACACCAGTGAATTCCAAGAAAAGCCCAGGCATACTGCTGCTGGTTTGGTAGAGACAGGTTGTTTTTGTTTTTTTATCAAAAGGGTGGATGGATAGATAGATAGATAGATAGATAGATAGATAGATAGATAGATAGATAGATAGATAGATAGATAATGAGATGATAGATTAGATAGATAGATAGATAGATAGATAGATAGATAGATAGATAGATAGATAGATAGATAGATAGATAGATAGATAGATAGATAGATAGATAGATAGATAGATAGATAATGAGATGATAGATTAGATAGATAGATAGATAGATAGATAGATAGATAGATAGATAGATAGATAGATAGATAGATAGATAGATAGATAGATAGATAGATAGATAGATAGATAGATAGATAGATAGATAGATAGATAATGAGATGATAGATTAGATAGATAGATAGATAGATAGATAGATAGATAGATAGATAGATAGATAGATAGATAGATAGATAGATAGATAGATAGATAGATAGATAGATGATAGATAGATTTATAACTAAATTATGATGGATCAAAATAAACTACTATTGCGTCTTCTAATGAGACGGAATCAAAATACTATTTTGGTCACATTATAACATGTATGATGAAGCAGATAAAGGGCTCTTCAGAGTAATAAGTTTCACATCTGATCTCTTTATAAAACATGTAGTTATTAGAGAGAGATGATAGATAGCTTTTAGATAGATATGAGATAGCTAGATAGATGATAGATAGATAGATAGATAGATAGATAGATAGATAGATAGATAGATAGATAGATAGATAGATAGATAGATAGATAGATAGATAGATAGATAGATAGATAGATAGATAGATATGAGAGAGATAGATAGATAGATAGATAGATAGATAGATAGATAGATAGATAGATAGATAGATAGATAGATAGATAGATAGATAGATAGATAGATAGATAGATAGATATGAGATAGCTAGATAGATGATAGATAGATAGATAGATAGATAGATAGATAGATAGATAGATAGATAGAT